>NC_050450.1:23904880-24224880 GCF_903995425.1 Onychomys torridus | reverse complement strand
TAGGAACGTGAGGCAGTTATAAAAGCAAAATGACCTTGCTCAGAGAGCCTCCACATATGTAACTGTGACTTTCACTTCAGTTTAGTTCAGGAAAACAGGACGAGTTTGGCCTATTCAAGCGTGGATCACTTACGGTAGATGTTGTGGGTCATCCAGAATGGACTTCACTCCAAAAGCACTTACACCAACCAGTTCTGCAGATGGAGATTACCCGGATGCTCTGAGCACAGGCTGAATTCTTCTCCATTATGTATCACCAGTGACTGACTCATACTCTCTCTGAAGGCAAGCCCTCCACTCGAGTCTGAGTTAACACTTCTGGCTTGGAGGTAAACAGCTCACTACTGCAGCTGGAATGCTCTACGAGGTTTCTACCTCCCTCCCTGTCAACCACACCTAGCTCCGCTCTCTAGCTCACCAGACTCAGTGCCTCAGAGGAAACAGAGCTGCTTTCATGCCACACAGTGACAAGACTGCACAGCCAAATCTCTCAAGAAGGAAGAATAAGCCACAGCATCTGGGTCTCCTACCCCAGGCAGGCTGAGGCTCAGGCACGCAGTGTGTGTGTGTGTGTGTGTGTGTGTGTGTGTGTGTGTGTGTGTGTGTGTGCGCCTGAAGAGATGCTATATTGGATACGCGATACAATTGTGAATTTTATTACCTTCTGGGAAAAAAATAGGAAACATAAAAGCAGGAGTTTTGTGCCAGATGTTGGAACTAAACGCTCTGCTTATCTGATTAGCATCAGTGACATGTGCTTTGAATGTGAAACACTTGTAAGTCTCTCCAGGTGAGCTCTCAGGCCTTCCAGTGCCATTGTGTCCGACGTTTATATGCTTGCTCTTCTCAGGTGGTACCCAGATGAGGAGGTTCAGTCTTGCTTAGAAGAGTCTGAAGAGTTTGTGCAATTTTTTTTTTTTTTTAATTGAGAAGCCAGGGTGATTTTTTTTTCCTAGAAGAAAGGCAGAACTCTTGCTTGGAACCTGAAGGGACAGCCTGGGCTAGGGTATTCAGTGTGAGGTGACCCCAAGGTGACCCCAAAGGAGGTGGTCACAGGCACTTCCTTGACTATTCTACAAGGGACTGCTCTCCTGTCTTCTCCGCTGCCAGAGTGGGTTCTTCTTTCAAATGTCAGCTTAATGGTCGTGGTTTTCTCTTGATTCTGTATTCTGAACTCAACACAGATCTCCTCAACCCATCACTGCCCTCACTCAGAATTTTAAATTCATTCTTCCTAATGTGGCTAGACTCTACAGCCGCCATCTATGCAGCCTCCAGCAGCCCAATGCCTAGGGCTCTGTTATTTAAAGGGTGCCATGGAAGGGGTGAGGGGGCGTGAGTTCACCGTGTTCCTTCCTGCTGGGGGAACACTTGTGTTCACATGCATTTTAGGAGAAACCTAAGCTGGTACTGCTTTCCCATTGGGCATTTTGGCAATATCTCTCACAGACTCTTCATTTGCCCCAAACCTTTGACTTAGCACTTCTACACACTAAGAAAATTTTCTAAAAATGGCACTAAACTTGTGTGGGCAAGGATGTTCCCCGGAGTACCTGGATGATTGTGGAAGTAACTAAAAACCACTTGAACTTCTTAGCTGAAGGAGCTGGCTGGTATGGTTAACCATGACTCAGGAAGACCAACAGCCACTTTTATGGGGGGCGGGGAATGAAACATTCTAGAACTGTTCTATGTATAATTTTAAAGTGAAAATGTTAGGTTCCCACAGAGGGCCATAGTACAAACCAAAGGGTATGCCTGTGGACAAGCAAGGTGTGGGAAAAACTTTACCAGAGCATCGTTAAGTGATTATTTCTGGGGGAGGGATTATGAGCAAATTCTTTTATACTTTTGGTTTCTGTCTTAAAGACATTTTCTACATTACTATGTAATGTATGTGTAGTAATTACACACACACACACACACACACACACACACACACACACACACACACACTTGACTGGCACTTCCATCTCTACTCTTTTGGGATTTTTTTGTTTTGTTTGGGAGACAGGGTCACTCTACATAGCTCTGGCTGTCCTGGAACTCTCTCTGTAGACTAGGCTGGCCTCGAACTCATAGAGACCTGCTTGCCTCTGTCTTCTGAGTGCTGAGATTAAGGGCATGTGCCACCCTACCTCGCCTCCATGTGACTCTCTATTGGGTTCTCTTTGCCATCTCTGTACCCATCCCCTCCATTTCTTCAAGGATGCCACTGGGTGTGGTCAGCTCTCACCCACAGGAAAGGCTCTGTGTAAGATGTCAGGGAAGATGAGGTCTGCCCTGAGATGGAGGTATCACACATGCCTCCTGCTAGGGGCTCCATGCCCTTGCCAGCTTCTCTTCATTAACCTGCTCTGGCAGCTATTCAAATTCCTTCCTCACTGCTTTGGAAAAGATTGGGATTTTAAATTCCTCAGCACCTTCCTCTCTATATATAAAGATAAGAGGATTATTTATCCCCGCCTCCTGTGGAATACATCATCCCTTCCTTCAAAGCTTGTCTCATCTCTGTTTTCCCAGGTCTTCAGGGCCGAGGTGCCTCAGCAGCATGGTATCAGCACTCACCCCACTCCTCTCCCCCCTACCCCATGCCCTTGTGAACCCATTACTCTCCATGTGTGATGTTAGCATCTCACTGGCCTCTCCCAGATAGTCTTCAAGCTCATTCCCTTCCCAAATATGGCAGGGGAGGGAGCTCCTGTCTCCACCTTTTGGTAGCAGCTGAGACAGGAATCTGTTCCTGTCACCACCTTGGCAAGTGTCCCCTCACAGCTGACTGTAAGTCATTTTTGTATCAGCCCTGAGCTAGGCATCACAACGGGAACCCTTTACAGACCCAGCTGTGTCCCTTTTGGTAGCACGTGTCTTCAAGGAACATAAATGTCATTGAGGAGACACGATGCAAACCTCAGCCTTTTACCCAACAGCCATTTGCTTCCACCTCACCCTACAACTGAAACTGTCCTACTAAACTGTACTTGTTCACTTGTCGGTGTCTTGGGCAGGTAAGTCTTT
The DNA here is from genome assembly GCF_903995425.1 of Onychomys torridus. Classification (NCBI taxonomy): domain Eukaryota; kingdom Metazoa; phylum Chordata; class Mammalia; order Rodentia; family Cricetidae; genus Onychomys; species Onychomys torridus. Next base: position 24,221,862 of record NC_050450.1, on the reverse strand, counting down.
GTCTGACAGAGTCGGATCTGCCCTATCTCCCATTCCCCCTCAGCTGTGGGATGCTGGGCAAGTCATTATCACTCTCTGAACTTCACCTGTAAAATGACAATAATGTCTGTCTCCAGTGCCTTCAGAAGCAGGAGAAACCTGAGGCAGAATCTGAGGTCAGGGCTTTGCTTTCCTAGTCCAGAGCTTTTTCTCAGTAATCTAGAGCACTGCACTCCCCCACCACCAAGAGTGGCCAACCTTGGAATACCACTCCAGATTAATCATTCAGATGTAGAATCACTCCCCCTCGGCTTACCCAGCAGAGAGGAACAAAGTGATGGGACTGGGGGAGTAGTTGGCTTGTGGCTTGTGGCTTGGGGTTTACCTTACCCTCTGTGCGTGTCCATACCTCTCCCTTGAAACAGACATACTGGAAGCTGTTAAATGAGCCGCAGCTGGAATGTAGACATACTTGTCCATTTGGGGTTGTGATAAATAAACTGGAAGGTTTCAGCTTTTAATTTTCTCCTCAGTTGATGTATTGTACCTCAGACTTCTTTCCACTGAGGAGTCAACGTTTAACTGGATGGAAGGGGAATTAGTGAGCTCATGTGATGCCTGCCCATGGCTATTAGGACTGACTTCTCCATGGCCCCAAATGGAAGGGATGAGTGGGGTTTACTTGACCCATTCAGGGTAAGTAGGGGAAGAGGGCCCACCCTGTAGGGGTGGCCACAGAGAGATAAGCAAAGGGGCAGACGAACTCATGCTCCTGAGGTGGGTTCCTGACAGGGCTGATGTTGATGGCTTGAGAAAAGGAAGGAGACACTCTGAAGCTGCTATGACAGGTGCAGTATTCACAAACCCATTCTTTCCCTGTGGCAGCTCAGGTGTCTGGTAAGGTGAGAGAATGCTTAGCTCGGGGTTCCTTTAAAGTCCTAGAAACAGCCAGCCATTCTGAGCAACGGAATGGAGGTACCAATAGGGCTTCCTTATCAGCTTCCTTTCTAAAAACAAAAGCATTCTTCTGAAGCAAAGAATCATGGGAGAACTCAAAGCAGGAGCTTTGCAGGAGTCCAACCTTGGGATGCTTTCTGTCTCCAAATCTCACCACTTAAAATTGCTTCACAGTGAGCAAACTTACCTGTGCACCCTTGCTTACAGCCTACCTTTATATGGCTTTGTACTCTCACTACTAAAAGCCTGGATTCTCACCATGTAGTGGCTATGCGACCATGAATATATATACAACGTTCAAGATGTATACAATTCCTATAGCTCAGTATCAGTAGGGGTGACCCAGACAAACCTGCCCCACAACGAATGCCCAGACATGCTAGGGGTAACTGTGGCACTCAGCCCCTTCATCGCTCACTCATGTCACCATTAACCCCCCTTTTGAGGTTAAACATTACTGCAAGTGTTGGTGATTCAAAAATAAAGGGTGCTTTCTCATCTGTGGAGTGTATATTGTACAGAAATCATACAGATGAGACTCAATGAGACAAAGACATTATGAGCTGGCTCCTCTGCTGCAAGTGTGTACCAGACTGCACATTCTAGCATCATCTTCCTATTTCTATGCATACAGCACCTGAGATCTCTGCTGTAGGCCCCCTGTCCAGTTGTGAACCATGGGCATGGGGTTTTCCTGCTCTGGGCTACATTAGACCTGTGGGAAGTTGGTGAAGTCAGTCTGAGGTCAACCTCACTAGGTGGCTGGCACTACATAGAAACCAGAAAGTCATTCCTTCTGTGGCCCTGTCTGACTGCAGTGCCTGTACCTAGTAACGCTGAAGATGAGACTTGCCTCTTTTCTAGACAGTCGGCCCCTTACTGTCCCCAGCTCAACAACGCATACTAGAACCCCAAACACACAGATTTGTAAACTTTGGCACTCATTAGCCCCGTGTCTCAGGATATCTATTTTCAATCACTGAGAAACTGATTTCATTTTAATAAGAGGTGTTCAATAAATACTAGCAGAAGTAAACGTATGGGAAAGGCATTCAGATGCTCATAGCAAGTAGCCAGGAAAAGCAAGTATCCTCGTACTCAGCTGTATAGAAATGTCTGCTCTCGGTGTCGGCAAGATGTCTCAGCAGGCACTTGATCCTCAGAACCCATATAAAGGTGGAAGAAGAGAGCCAACTCCATAAAGTTGTTCTTTGATCTGTACACGGTGCTTTGGCACGCGTGCGCATGCACGTGCACACACACACACACACACACACACACACACACACACACACACACATGACAGTGCTAATAAACGCCTGCTGTGCAGTTCTCTCTCTAAAGGCAAAGTCCTTACACACTGCTTTTTCCAGCATTTTCTATGAGCATGGCATTATCCCAGGTTCCTGGGCTATTTGGGGGAAATGGGAGATTTCAATTCCTGCCTTCCTCCTCCACACGTTTATACTCATAAAGCTGGGAAAGAAGTGAGACTATATATAAGTTACAAAGATATATTTGGCCACAAAGAGAAGTACTCAACAAGAGGTAATCACAGTGGCTGATGGTCAGCAGTGGTGGGAGGCCATGTTAGATGAGCTGCTAAGGTTTCTCTGAGGAAGGCCAGCCTGAGAAGAGATGTGGAGACAGAGCAGCGTCCAGCAGTGAGAGGGGCTGGAATAGCATTCCAGGGGGAGGTAAGGTACCCATAGGCACACTGTGTGCATCTGGAGAGGAGGAAGCTCATAGCAGAGCACAGGATGGCTGGGTAGGGTGGGAGCAGCCAGCCATGCATGGCAGGGAGGTCCCAGGAGAGGAGCTTGGCCCAGGCTGGGGACTGGGCAGGAAACACAGTGTGTATGTTTTCATAGTAGAGGGAGAAATCAGAGAATGAAGGACTTCTGGCATTCTGGCTGGATCTACTAGCCAGACTACGGTGCGCCACCCCCCTTTCCTGGGTGCATTTGGTGATGATACCCTAGTTCTTAGACTTGAATCAATTTCTCCTCACAACCACTGAGTACCTTTCTGGAAAGTTATATCCTGTTTCCTCACTGGTTCAGGGGGACTGCAACTTTTCAGGAATGCTGTAGGGCAGTGGTTTCTCAACCTGTGGGCCCTATGACTCATAACAGTAGAAAAATTATAGTTATAAAGTAGCAATGAAATAATTTTATAGTGGGGTGGGTGATCACAACACACAAGGAGCAGTCTTAAAAGGTCAAAGTAGTTGAGAACCACTGCTGTAAGGGTTTAAGAGATGGCCTTGGAGAAGCCGCCAGTGTGTTATTAAATTCCCAGCGAGGCACCCAGACCCAGTAGCCCCTTTCTTTCTTTTGCTTTTGCTGTTCTCTGTGGACCTGAGTGGGTCTGGTTTAACTCAGAGATTGCCAGGGGGGTGGGGGTGGGTTGGGGGGGGGGGAGGAGGACCTCGCACGGGGCCTCACGCTGGGTGTGAGGAGCATGTAGCATCTCAGCCACAAGTCAGGACAGCTGTGGTCACTCTCCTCTCTCCTCCCACTACGGAGTCAAATGCAATCTTTTCCCAAGTCCTGTCTCCTCCAAAGCCATGCCACAAATATCCCCAACGCTGTTTTAGGTTCTGGGCATAAGCAAAGATTAGTAAGTGTTTGGCTGAGCAGAAATGCTGAGAGTGACTGGGGCATGCCTTCCTCAGATGACCTTTGAACTTCTTCCCAATGTAAGGATGCTAACTAATCTTCAGCTTCCCATCAATTCAAGATAGTGTCCTTTTCCAGGGCCCAAAGACAGGAGACAGGATGTGGCTGCCTTGCGTCCATCACTTCCCTGAACGTAACTACAGTTCCTCACTGTCAACCTCTGTCCCATGCTCCCAAGCAAATCATCTAGAAATTCCTCCTTTTAAAATAAAAATTTTTATTGAGATGTGGTTGACATACGATATACTTCTGCTTCAACTGTACAACCCCAGGCTTCAGCAGATTCACAGGTAAGTGCCTCTCTTTCAAAGTTGGCCCATGTTCGACAACTGTCATCACCCAAGAAAGAAACCTCACTAAGGGTGCTTTTAGCTAGCCAGGTCTGTGTCTCACCTACTCAGTACTTAGCAGCTACTGATCTACCTTATAGCCCACAGATTTCTCCATTCTTGTTTTCTATTGACAGAGAGCCATAAAATATGTGGTGTTTGGTACCTGGCCTCTTTGACCCGGCATGTTTTAAGGCCCATCTATGTATGCTGTAGCATGTATCAGTACTGCGTTCATTTTTATGGCTGAATTCCCTTCTATGAACATATCACAAAAGTTCCTCCATACAAGCATTGATGGATACTGGCACTGTTCACTCTTTTGGCTGATATGAATAATGCTGCCATAAGCATTTGGATACACATTCTTTGCAGACAAACGCGTTCACTTCTCCTTAGAAGTTATTTACACCTTTTCCTCTGAGTAACTTTTCCCGGTAAGATAGTAATAACCATTGTCACAAGGATCAACTTATGGTGCTGTTTTCCAGCAATTTCCTCTGAGGAGGGGGCTTGTAACACTCAAGGAGTGACCAAAGCTTACATGTCTGGAAGCCAAGGTGCACAAGATTCACAAGGCCCCTCCCCAGAGCTACACTGGTGACAGAGCAGCTGAGGAGTGCAGACTCTGCTGGCCAGCCAGCTGCCCGCCAGTTGTGCAGTGCCCTCCAGCCAGCCACTTGCCAGTTGTGCAGTGCTCCCCAAGGTGACTTTGAGCTGTCACCCAGGTTGGGGTGAGCTTTCCTTTCTGATGATGTGGCTAAGCCTTGAATCTTCCATGTTTTACTAACCCCTCACTCATGCTCTGTACATAATGTGAACAGACCCATTGCTTTGCCAAGTTGGACTTTGGTGGAATCGTTATTTTCATCTGTCATGAGTAGATGTTTTGTCTATGTTCCCCTAGGGAAAATGGTCATGGCATGTGCTTGTCATTCACTGTTAGGAGTCATGGTAAGTATACCTCATTGGCACCTCAGACCATCAGATGCTGGAGACGCTTATTCTCTGCAAAGGAGGAACCCAAGGCTAATGCAATTCAGTAACAGTGATTTACCATACACCCTTCACATTTGGCCCTGCTAAGCATATGTGGGTGAATCTAGATGATATTTGTCTTCTTAACAGAACCAAAAATGAAAAACACAAAACTGGACCCTGAAAACTTGCTTCTGCAGGGTCCTATATCCTGTGAGCCTCATGCTCCCAATTTTAGATGGACTCATCTACAAGGTGATGTTCTCCTTCAGGGCTTGCATCCAAAGCCCCCCTTGTTCCTAATGACCTGACTTCAGTACAGGAAAACACAAGACATACATGCAAGAATAGATGAGCACACTTAGGTTTGTCCAGTCACCTTGGCCAAGCCCTGTGGTATTCACACGGTGTTGGATGAGAGAACACTGACAGTTAAAGGGAATACAGTCTTCACCTGGATCTCCTAAATTACACTCACTTCCAGGAAAACCTTTGTTACCCTTTGCTCTGCATGTGTACACACACCTCAGGGAGACACTTTAGCCCTAAGCTCATACTGACTTCTACCAACTCTTGGGTCCTTTGTTTTATCTGTACACTAGATTTTATATAGCACTTGCCTTTTATGGGGCAGGAGCCAGGGAAGGGTGGAGCCACAGGAAGTAGGGGAGAAGAGAGGCAACTGTCACATACACGATCACATGTTACTTAGTGACAGGGGTATGTTCTGAGAGCTCCGTCCCTGGGGTGACTTTCCTATACGGATAATACAGTAGCCTACTGTGCCTTGGGCTATAGGGGTGAAACAACACAGGATTTAAACAAACACAAAAGAAAATAATGGAGTCAAGAGATGCAATAAACATGAGCTGTGTGGGGCTCTACTGGCTTGACACTGCATAGTGTTTTCTAGGAAACTTTATGGAATCAGTATGAAGAGTATACTTTGAACAAGTGATAAACGTATAGTGATACTCATACCCGAGCACATTTATTGGTTGTCATTATCAAGCGTAGTGTATTCCACCTAACTGCATATACTTCCATGTGACTGGCACTGGAGGTTGGCTTACATGAGCAGCAAGCATCACACAAACACGTGAGTGATACATCACTCTTCAACACAATGGAAAGCTCCAATTAGATGGTAGCAATTTTTCAGCCTCATTATAATGTCATGATACCACTATCCTATAAGAAAGTACCCATTGGGGCACGTGATGATAACTACATTTCTTCTTACGGTGCATTCATTTCCCCCCTTACTTTTTTTTTTCATTAGCAGCAATGGGAAAATTCGGACTTTATTCAAGGGCTCATGCAGGTCACCTGACCATCTAAATACCATATGAGGCAAATGGGCTCATAAGAGGATGGTGCATCCGAAGAGTAAAACCGTAGAATAAAGAATTACCTAGCTGTGAATACAGCATACATGGCTGGTGTCGGGTGAAAGAGTGGATCCTTAGTATCAGAGATCCAATATTTGCAATTCATCTTTTCCCTAAAATTAATCTGCCACTCCCAACAGTCTTCCCAGTGCTCGATTGGTAACTGAAGACATGTACAGGGCAACAAAATCCTCGAGAGGCTGGATTCTAGGGTCTGAGCTGATGTCTTAGTGAGGACCAGCAAAATAAAGTCCTTCTGACTGGTTTCAACTCTCCCAGAGAGGAGCAGATGTTGATGGGTGAGAGGCAAGACAAGCAGAGAGGCAAGAAGCTCTGGCTTCCAGACCATTAATGAAGTCTGAGTCCTTGACACCTTTGGTGTGGCAACCACAGACAAGCCACCTAGCATTCCTAAACCTCACTTTCCCATGAAATAAAGGGAATCTCCCAGGGTTAGCTGCCTTTGTAAGAAATGTGCATACTGTACATATGGACCTATTTCCCCAAGCAGCAACCATCCTGTGTTCACTAACTCAGTGTTGAAGGTGGCTTTGTGGAATTCTGGCAAACACACAGTCAGTGTAAGAATGAGAATCAGCTCTATGATTTAATGGCTTCAGGATGACTGGGGTGAAGGGAAGGGATCTGCACCCCTTATTTGGAAACTAGCAGAGAGCTGGATAATAGCTCAGGACTCATCTGCCCCAAACTCATAAACTCTGATTTTTGTCTGGGTCTCTGAGCATCACAAGGATTTAGAAATGGGAGTGCTTAGATTTTAAAGATCATCCATCTCTTCCTGTACCCTCCCTCAACCCATCATGGATCTTTACTTTAAATGAATTTTGACTTGAAAATCTTAAGTTATAAATCAGATAAAACCAGACCTGTCTCCTTGAAGAAGGGGCCCAGAAGAACAGGAATTCTGACAGCTAGGATTTCCCTCTGCCCTTTGTGACCCCGAAAGGGCATCAGGGATCCCCAAAGAATTACAACACCACCAATTCAGCCTCAGACCCTCACAATTTGTATACTTTCATACTTAGAGAGGTAAATGCCTCCTGAGCTTAAATGAGCAAAGTTCTAAATAGCAGAACCCTCAAAATTCTGAGAACAACTATAAATCAATCCCCCATAGTTCCCTTCCTGAGTAGCCAATGACCAACAGGACCCTGCTCACAGCATGGTGGATGCAGGAAGGAAGCATTTGTCTAGTGGATAAGAAGGACATCACAAATATCAGCTGATTTCAGTACTAAAATGAGACACACTCATACTTGTTTGTAAATTCTGGCCCCTGGTAGTCCAATTCCACAATTTCAAGGTGGGGAAATGGAAGCCCTGGCTCACAGCACATTCAGTATGGCAATTACAGGCTACTGTACAACCACAGTCATCAGAGTCTCCTCTTGTTTGGGATAATTTCAATTATAACTTTTTTTAATATATAAAAAGTGAGGGTCTGATAACCCAGCCCTGTGGGGGAATATGTGTTTAGTGTGTGTGAGACCCTAATTTTGATTCCCTAAGCAGTAAAATAAATAAATTATAACTGAAAAAAAATTCTACCCTGGTCAGTCAGTCCGGTCTTCTTTTTTTTCTTTCCTTCCTCCCTTCTTCCCTTCTTCCCTCCCTCCCTCCTTTCTTCCCTCCCTCCCTTCCTTCTTTCTTTCTTCCTTTCTCCCTTTCTTTCTTATCTACTTTCGTTTAGAAAATTAATTTCCAAAGAGATGAAGTGGCTAATTAAAGGTCACATGACTTTGCAGTGGGGCTTGGCTCACTGCCTTATATTTCCCTCATTTACTGGGGTCACATTTACAAGGGCGTTTGGCTTGTGAAGTGCAGGTACACTGCCTAGCTCGGCAATGACAGAAGCATCTTTTGCAGAGCCCCTTTCCAGTTCCAACTCTACTTTCACCCCTGCCATTGCAGAAGGTCAGATCCCCCTAGATAACAGAAGCTGAAAAGCTGTTTCTTAGTTTTGAGTCTTGAAGGGGCAGGATTCTAGAGATAGGGGATTTTCAAGGTCACCACTGATGTTCAGACATCTACATTGCTACTGGTACAAACTATCCCCCACAAAAGTTACCCTTAGAACCGCCTGTTGGATGTTGGAGTCATTAAAAAAGAAGAGAGATTACCCCTGGTTTTAGGCATGGCTTTCACTTGCCGTGAGCCTTCTACCCAGCCTGCTGAAGCTCAGATATCCCTTATCTTTTCCACCACACTCTATAACTCTCGTGCATCCAAACGCAGCTGCTTGGAGGGATTCAGGAGTCCTGGAAGAGGTGGTCCTTGGCTTCTGTATACTCACCCTCAGCTGGAGATGGGAAAGAACCCAAATGTCTACTCTTAGTAGTATGCTCAGTGCTGCCTTCCTTTTGGGGCTTAGGGTCTATCCCCATTCTCTTTTCCAGGATGACCAAATTACCAAAGCACCTCAGATGGATGCTACAGCTAGGCAGAAAAGCCAAGGGTCAAATAATCCTTCTCTTAGGCAGAAACTCAGGTATACACACATAGGCACTCCTGTACTAAGTGCTTCCCAGTGACTGGCTGATGCTGGCCACCAAAAGTCCACCCAGCTTCTTCAGGTGAGGCGGGGAGCAGGGCTCTCTAACTAGCACAGGAAGCTCCATGTCCCCAGGCTCCCTGGAGCCAGTGACACAGGCCATGTCCCTCAAGCCAGCAAACCTAGCACATTTCCTTTGATTATGCCCACCCCTACTCCGGGACATGCATGTACATAAGATACACACACAGAGAAAGAAGAAAAATCCACATACATACATATAATTATAAATACTCCATCTACAAATATACTTCTCTGCACACAAACACACAATGATACCCATACACATACAAACATAGACACCTATGCTGAGACATAGGCACATACATGCTCACAATGTAACACACACACACACACACACACACACACACACACACACACACACACACACGAATATATCTACCCAGACACGTGCCCACTTACAGACACACACAGGCAGACTGACTCAGTAAGGACACACACAAACTCCCTTCCTGGAAAAACAGAATGTGCATAAAGTAGACACTACTAGAAGGTTCTGAAGAGAGTCTTGAGGCTGAAGAGATAGCTCAGTGATCAAGAAAATGTATACTCCTGCAGAAGACCTGAGTTCAACTCCCAGCCCCTAGGCTGGGCATCTCATAACCTCCTGTAATTCCAGTCTCCAAGGGCACCTGCACTCCCATGTACATACCCTATGCCCACATACACATAATTGAGAAAAACAAAAATGAGTCTTAAGAAAGAAGGGAGGTTCTAAACATGAATTCTTAAGCATTTGTTCCTAAACTCCAACTTCCCTAGAAAGGCTCCAGCTTGTCTTTGTACATGGAACCCCTCCTTTGTTTCTCTCCCCAGAAGTCCTCTAGAAGATGGTTTCTCACTCTCCTCATTTTATCAGGCAGAGCATGCTGACTCTGCCTAACCCCACCTCTCGACTCCCTACACTGACCATGTGTCCAGAGCTGTCTGTGGTCACCTGCTTGGGGTTCCGTTCATTTCACACTCACCCTGACTTCTGCATACACAGATTAAGGCAGAACCTTAATTAAGATGCAATATCTCATCCTGGCCAAAAGGAATGCCTCTCTAGCACCACTGATGCCTACCTTCACCCTGGCCTGGTACCTCCATGACCACCTCTGGGGATGAAGTCAGACACTGCTGGATGTCAGGTACCCACTGTGATCTAAACACACTTACTATGCCGCCCAGCCCTTAAGCCCTCTTCTGAGGTTAGTGCTGTCATTAGCTTTCTGGGAGGTGGACTGAGGCTCAGAGAGAGCACAGAACTTACCCCAAGTTGTACCACAAGGTACATCCCAGAATATCTCCAGGACTTTTCTATCCTGCTCTTTTGTGAGTTCTACATCACTGATTTGACTGTCTTCAATCTGGTTATAGTACCAACCAACCAAGTCTAGAATCCCCCACAGACTTCAGGAGGCTGAGGGGGAGGAAATAGAGCACACATGTTGTGCATACCATTGCCTATCACTGCAAGAGAGCTTCCCTAACTTCGGAGAAAGAGGCATTCCATGCTAACCGATCATGTGAAATGCCGGCAATAGATGAAAAAATAAACACAGAGTTGAGGATATAATTCAGCTAACCTCGCTCCCAAATGAGGCGGATTCCAGATAGAAAGCAGATTTTCATATTTACTGTATGTGACAGCTATAGGCATTAAACGAATCATCTGTCCATCTCCATCGCCTTGTTCCTCCTGTGCTGAATGTATCTATCCCTGGGGTTGTCTGTCTTCCCATTCCAGGAAGACAGATCAGTGTAGTTTCAATTATTAATTCCATGTTTGGATCACAGTAACACCAGTTCCAGTTCAGTGACCTGCAGTTCCTATTGATTTAAGTGATGAATTATCTACACTGCAATGTATTATTAACTTTATTTTGTCTCTTATTCCTTCTGCATTCATGTATCAAAATAACAAAGCACCATTCACTGGCTAAAAGGACCCATTTCCCTGCTCACATTTCCCAGGAGGGTGACGCAGACACACCCAGGGAGGTAATTACACAGAGCAAGGGATGGGGGCCGGCTATTTATGTTATCTATGAATTCTTTATCTCAGCTGTGAAAATAGGGGAGAGGGTGAGATCCGAATGGGGAGCAAAGAGACCCTGGAGGGCAGTTAATGAAGGCAAGTGTGAACCCAGAAGAGTCAACAGGAATGAAATAACCTCCACCTAAACACTCAGCTTCTGGGTACCACAGTGACAACAGAAGAGGTAAGGATGCTGGCACACTGTGAAAGGAAGGGAACCTTGCGGATAGCTGTTACAACCTCCTTAGGACTGTTCTGCTTGCTGCTCCTCCCTTGTGGTACCTTCTGGTGCTCCCTCGATGCAGTCTGGCAGAACCTTAATCAAGATGCATTATCTTGGCCTGGCCAGGTGCAGAGGCCATGCCAAACCACAAGTCTCCCTCTGTGGCATATGAGTCAGAGGCAAAGGGAAGGAAGTGGAGGCCCAGAGGTGCCCCCCCCCCCAGCAGCACTGATGCCTGGGTGTGACTGCTGGGTCACTGTCTCTCTCAATCTTTCCCAAGTTGCCTGACTCCTTGGGACTACAAGCCTTCCTTCTCCACCTTCGGGCAGAGCTGAGCCATGTTCTCCTTCTCCCCAAGGGTCTGGGTTGACAGGTAAAACCAGATTCTGTTAGTGTCCATATCTAGTCCTTACAGCCCCGAAGCCCTGCCCCATATGTTTGCCATACAATCCTTTATTTAATGAGTCAGGTTTGGGTGTGTTTCGTTACCGTCAGTGGTCAACTCTGGCTGAGTAGCTAAAGGTCTTGTTTTTTTTCTGTCATTGAGGCAAAGAGGGAGGGAGGGAGGGGTTGTAAGGTAGAGCTTGCCTAAGGCTCCTTCAACCATCAGTCTCCCAAATGAGAGAAAAGGTGGGGGCCGGGAGAGTGAGAGCAACATCTTACATCTATTCCATTTTCGGTTGGAACCGAACCTAACTTCCCAGCTTCCCCCACGATTCCTGTCAGGGCAACTCCCAAAGCCAGACAGTCTGAAGAGACGCCACACATAAAGGAAGACCTCAGTATGTACTGCCCGGGGTCAAACACCCGTCTACGAGCCAAACCCTAAGAGGAAAGGCGAGACTCCCAAAGACCTCCCAGCTTGACAGGAAAGCAAGTCCGCTAAGTTTCCATGTGTGGATAACAGGAGGATCACACGGCCTCCTCCCTAGCTTCGGCAGTGAGCGCCTAGCCTCAGACTGCTCCCATGCCATGCGGGACTCAGCTCTCAAGCTACGGTGGCATACAGCACCTGTCGGCTACTTGCTCCCCTTCATTCACCTGATTCAGACATCAACGCTTTGGGTTTTTTTTTTTTTTTTTTTTTTTTTTCCCTTCTCCTTGAACAGGCCCCAGCTGTAAGGACTAGATATGGACACTAACAGAATCTGGTTTTACCTGTCAACCCAGACCCTTGGGGAGAAGGAGAACATGGCTCAGCTCTGCCCGAGAAATGATTCTCTTTCCAGAACGTTGCCAAATAAGGAGAGGGGGGTCAGGAAACCGCTGTGATTAGATTATGTGGAAGAGGGGCAAAGATTAAAAGTCCACTGCCTCTCATTATTAGAAGAGGGGCGACAGACTCTGGCCAGAGCACAAAGGAAAATACATTATTTCAAAACAGGATATGAAATCCAGTCCCGGGCGATTAGTCTCTGTTAAGTACATTTACTATCTAATCTTTTAACTGTCTCCCAAAATTGCTGGTCCAAGATTCTCTCCCTGGGTTGGGAGCTTAACCTTGGAGGGGGGTGGGGTGGGTGAGTGTTGCCATCTACTCCGGGCTCAATCCACATGTTAATAGAACGTGGGGGTCACAGCTAACAGGAATTGGGACCTAGGGATGGCTAGAGTGAAGGGGCCTGCCAGCAAAATGCACCTTGTAATGAAAACAGGATGTGTGCGCCACAGAGCAGCTCACTGCCCGGCGGGCAGGATTGGAGGATGGGGAAAGCAGGCAGGCATGGGTTTCTCAGGCATCAAAGAGGACACAATTCTTCAACATCACTTTAGGCTCATAGTGGGGGAAACAGGGCTCTAGTCCCCGAGGGGCTTGCATGCCAAAGAACCCCAAGCTCTGGATTTGTGTTCAAACCGGATCAACCTTCAATGCTTTGATTTTAAACGAAGGCTGCTGTGCGGGCCAAATACCACAGGCCTGCTTGGGGCCCTGGAGAGGACAAGACGTGCGTTTGGACGCCAGACGAGCTCACAGCACCATCCAAGCAGAGCAAAAAACAAAGGGGGATCAGGACACAATGAACAACGGGATGTGTTTCCCAGCATCTTTCTTGGCTTGGGCACCACTGTCAACAAGGAACACGCGTCGCCACAGCGGAAGCTGCAAAGCCCGAGCTATTCCTTCCCTCCTCCGTTGCACAGAAGGAACTCTTCTTGCCCTCACCTCACTATTTTCTCTTTGTCTGTTTAGTCTAAAAGGCTGAGCTATGGCACAAAGAAAGTTCTCTCCAAGAATGAGTTTTGCAGAGGACGCCCTTCAGAAGAGGGTAGTGTATGCAGCCGCTCTGTGCAGCCTGCAGAATGGGGCATGTGTTCCATTCGAGGGGGCTGGGCTCCCCCAAGGAATCCAGAGGCCCTCTGTTTGTGTGATTTATCCCTCCTGGAAAATCCAAACACACAAATGTGCCCACTGCTGTGAGAGCAGGGACCGGCTTAGGGACTCGGGGCTCAGCAGAAAGCTCACCACAAGCCTTGTACCCTCCCACATTTTCAATATTCACCTTTGTAGGCTTCCACCAAGGAGGGGAAAGGAGGGGTACACAGCTCTGCTGGGGGTCAGCAGGCATATTTTCTCTCTCTAGCCCTAAGTGCCCCGAGAAAGACAGACTGAGGATCCAAAGGTCTCCCCCAGCTCCTGGGATTTCAGAACTGCATAATGTTAGTGTGCTGGAGAAGCAGCTGCCAGACTATGAGGCTCCACCCTGTGGAGAACTGGCCCCACCCTGAGAAGATTCTAATCCAAGTGCTTTTTCATCCTGGAGCCATTTGTTCGGCGAGGTTTTATTTATTCTGATACAGCAAGGAAGAACACGACCGGTTCTGCATGCCTTTCAAATTCCAGCCCCACACTCTTTCCTCTTCACTCTAAACGCACTAGGGAGCAGTGCCCAGGCTTGGGGACTTGCGCAAGTTGATGGAGATGGCAGGCTGAGAAATGAGTCCAATTTTCATGCATGTTCCAGCACATCTGAGGTGAAGGCATGACTTCACCAAAGGGCCTCCGAGCTGGCTTGGGAAACAAAAGCATCTTTCCCTTTCTGCCCTGAATGTTAGCAATAAACAATGACGTTTATGGAATGGAAGTCATTGGGCAAAGAGTGAGGAGTAGCACCAAGGGCCATCTCCCACCCCCCACCCCCCTAGCCCAAGCTCTTCCTGGCACCCATAGTACTTTCCAACGTGTGCAGTGCAGGAAGGCTTCGAAAAGATCCCAGAATGTTTTATCCAGTGCCGCAAGGCCACGGACTTAAAGAGATAATCATGGAGACAGAGACACATTTGCAAAGATGCACTGTGATCTACTGATCCCTGCAGAAATTTCAGAGAAAACAAACATGTTATTCGTGAGGTAAAGCATTATATCCAAGCAGTCAATTATGAAGTCATTAAAAACACTGGGTCAGAAAGATATGTATTGGCATGGGGAAATGTTTGTGATGTTACAAAAGAAATGAGTATAAAGCTAGAAGTTTATGCAAAGTAATGGTTATAACTGAGAGTGGTGGAACACCCCTGTAATTCCAGCTTTGGGTGGTAGAGACAGGGAAGGCAGGGGTTTTAGAGTCCCAGGCTCACTACAAAACCAACCAACCAACCAACCAACCAACCAACCAACCAACCAACCAACCAAAAAACAAACAGCCAAGCAAAAAGTCAGCTGGGAGAAAACTGATTATTCTGTACTGACAGAGGACTTCTTCATTTTCTTACATTATATTTTCTAGAAAGATATTAGTTGTTAAAACAGCAATTCTCAACCTGGGGTGGGGGCACCCTTTCACAGAGGTCACGTATCAGATATCCTGCATATCAGATATTTACATTATGATTCATAACAGTAGCAAAATTACAGTTATGAAGTAGCAACAATAATGATTTTATGGCTGGGAATTACCATAACACAAGAAACAGTACTAAATGTTCAAGGGTTGCAGCATTAGAAGGTTGAGAACCACTGTGTTGTTAAAAGAAAGTAACTTTCAGCAACTGCATGCAGGGAGGGCCCTCCTAGAAGCTGTCTCAATATGCAGTTTTTGTCATTATGAAAGAGACACTGACACTGGGCAGGAGTTAAGTGGCAAATGTTTATCAATGTTCACATAACCTGAATGGCACAGTGTGTTTTATCTGTCCATGAGCACACGGTGAGTGCATCTGGCCAGAGTCTGACTATTCCAGGTCCGATTTTGGTACACAGGAAGGGCCAAGGTGGGCAGCAGTAGGGTCTGAGTGGGAAGGGAGAGGAAGGAAGAGTGTGAGGAGGCTGAAACTGTGCCGGGCTGAGGTCAGAGGCATTAGAGAAAGAGACAGCATGACCCCTCCCTCCCCACAGTCGGCAGCGCCAAGGCAGACATGAGTGTTCTATGCACAGAGCCTTTCTCACACCCATCAAAAGAAATAAAATAAAGTAACAGAACCGCGCAGCCAGAGGCACTGAGAGCAGATACAATCAGCAGGCGCTGATCTCACCAGAACTCCCTGACTTCAATTATTGTAGATCAAGTTGAACAGGTTATCCAGGACCTCAGGCCCTGTGGCCCACTCCCCTTCCCTGCCCTTTACTGTAATAACCATAAGTCTTAATTTCTCATTCGATCAATAACTCCATGCCTGAATTCTGAAATACATCATCTGTTCGCATACTCCTCTGATAAAGGGTTTGAATCAATGTCAGGCATATTATTCTTAGGGCTCGGGCTTATTGTATCAAAGACATCTGCTTCTCCAGGAAGCTTCTCGGACCCTGGATATTTAAGGCTGGAGCAAAGACTGAGGCCCCTTCCTTAGCTCTTGAGTGGCAGTCACTGCCACTCCATGAAATGTGTGTTGCTGGTTCCTTGGGGACATAAACATACAGGTTGAGAGTAAGTGATACAGAAATTTCTATCATAATCTGACACCAACACATCCCTGACATAATATTAATCACCTAGACATAACCTTCCCATGCCCCACATGCATGATTCTGTAATTCTTTTCCTTTCCCACTCTTGATACTTTTCAAATACAATTTTGTGCCTGTTGAATCTAATTAAAAACCTGCGTTTCTATTGTGTATGACTTCATTTCATTTTTTTCAAAGCTACTTTATTGTATCTTATAAATGTCTACCGGCTGTCTATCATCTGCCAGTGGGTCATTTTAAGATGACTATGATAACAGTAATATACTGCATATAAATTTGAAATAGCAGAAAGAAGTTTGAGTGTTTTTACCATAAGGAAATGGAAAATGACCAAGTGTATGTTTAACCATGGGAACGACACACCATGTTCACATGTAATACAATGGATATGTATTGAACATCACATGGCACTTTACAAATATATGTCATTTTATGTATGTTAAAAAACAACTAAGGAGATGAAGAGGGGGAGAAGAAAAGGACACAGCTGACTATCTACTGATGTGAGGCATTAGAGTATCTGGGCCTGTGGCTCTGGACTTAAACCTAAGGGAGTTGGCACTGGGGTTTTAGCTTTGGTCTTGGAATGAAGCTTCAGTTGAGTGGCCCTTCTGGGCATATATCTGGACTAAAAAGAAAGGAGGTCAATGGACCAAAAAGACATAGGGCATTAATCTCGTTATTTTGTGCCCAGGGACTCCCAGCTCTAGTGTTTAATATATCACGTCAAACCTAGTAATTGAGCCTGGCGGTGGTGGCGCACGCCTTTAATCCCAGCACTCGGGAGGCAGAGCCAGGCAGATCTTTGTGAGTTTGAGGCCAGCCTGGTCTACAGAGCGAGTTCCAGGAAAGGCGCAAAGCTACACAGAGAAACCCTGTCTCAACCCCCCCCCAAACAAAAACAAAAACAAACAAACAAAACAAACAAACAAACAAAAAAACCCAAACCAAACCAACCAACCAAACAAACAAAAAACCCCTAGTAATTTTCCTCAGTGTACCGTCAGTTTGTAATGTACACAGCAGCTCCTTGGCCTGTATAACTATACCCATCAACATTTAGATTTTATTTCAAACAATTTCTGCTACAAGAAACTTTGTATAAAAAATGGGGTAGGGAATATGACTGCCTTTAGGCCTCATTTCTTTTGAGAAAGCATAGTGTTCATTTTCAGTCTTGTTATGTAAGTCTTAGACTATTCAAATCTGAAGGGCCCAAAGTAATCCCACTGCTGACCAGCAGACTTGGTGAATGGATTTTCCAGTCTCAAGCCACCTTGCCATTCCCACTGGAGACACCTTAGAAAGTCAAAAGGTCTGTTTGAACTTTCTGATGCCCACTGTCTCCAGAGAACGCCATCAAAACATCACTATCTGTCCAATAAAATGTTCTGGTTTCCAGGGATCACAGTCCTCCCTAGATTACCTAAAGCCAGGGATTTCCCTGTCTGGTGCCAATTTATCTTATCCCATAAATCAAGAGTTGGCTAGTGTCACAGTTTTCTTCACCTAATCCCTGCAATCCCTTCCTTGGGAATGAAAAAATATCTCCTTCATCAGCAACACCATGAGTGCTTCATGGGACTCTAATGTCTGGATTCCCTGATGCTAAGATCCTTTGGGGGAGGTGGCCCAGGGTGGTGGAGAGGAGCAAGTACCAGTGACTCATTCCTTGCTCCACCACTATTTCGCTATGGGCAAGCCTGAGTAGCCCACACAACTCCATGCCTATGGAGGAGTTGTGTATCTCTCTCTGCAAAATGGAACTTACATAGTGGGACTGGGGTAAAAATTAAATTACAAAGCATTTACATGCTGGGACCATCACAAAGGTCTGCTGCTATAATTATCCACTTGAGGAGGTATAAAACTGTTTCCAAGAAGTGTTTTCAAGTGCGTGATATAGGCAAAAAAATAATCAAGACAATGTTTTCCTTTCTCAAAAGATTGAAATTCCCCCTGGAGAGATGCTCAATGGAAGACAGCACCTGCTGCTCTTTCCAGAGGACTGGAACTCAGGTCCCAGTTTTCATACTGGGTGGCTCATAAATACTTGTAATTCCAACTCAAGGAAACACAATGCTTTTTCTGGCCTCCTGGGTACTTACATGCATGTATGCTGATACACACATGAAGCACATGTGTGCCCGCGCGCGCGCACACACACACACACACACACACACACACGCACACATACACACAAAATCATTTTTTAAAAAGTCAAGAAATAAATGAAAAAAAAAACACTTTAAAAAAGAATAAGAAACGGAGAATTTGACAGAGAAAATACCGAAACAGTAAGAACAGAAATTGTAAAATGCACTTTTAACCAAGTAGAATATTAATTAACTTTGAAACAGAATGTGATAAAATTTTTTAAAAAAAGTAACCACACAACTCTAAAGGATGTCTGTGGGA
This sequence comes from Onychomys torridus, assembly GCF_903995425.1. NCBI lineage: Eukaryota > Metazoa > Chordata > Mammalia > Rodentia > Cricetidae > Onychomys > Onychomys torridus. The sequence goes on along the minus strand of NC_050450.1, from coordinate 24,203,384 downwards.
GAAGGGAGGCAGGCGACTCTTAAGTGAACGCACAGAGCCAATCCTCCTGAGCAGGGGATGTGAGTGTGGTGTGGGGCTGACGGGCTTGCCAGTGCCTCATGCCGAGCTCCTCAAATTGCATGCCTCTCCTTAACAAGGGAACTAGCTATTCAATCTGCATTTCCTAAATGAGAACCAGTCACCCCCTCAGAATTGCTCAAATTCAATTAAGTCACCTGGCATGCTTCCTGACGATACGTTCCTTCTCTTGGCCGACTTTGGCTTGTAACCTTGATTGCCACGGACCACCGTGGTGGCTGGGAAGTCAACCTGCCTGTGTAGGGCACAGCGGAGGAGAAAGCCTCTGGAACCCTAGTGAGATACCAGGTGCTTTGGGGCCTAATCACCTCTTGCTGAGAAATCAGGGTAACTTTGAAAGAAGTTTAAGTTTTCAAGGCAGGGAGGGGAGAGAATTCACATATACACTTCAGTAGTTTCTGTTGCTCCCCGGCTTCTGCACTTGCTGGGGAGTTCCGTTCTTGGCTGCAGACTGAAGCTGGAATGAAAGGTGCCTTGAACTTTGTGAACCTTGAACTTTGTGTCCTGGAGTGAGGACCCAGTTCTGTCCATGGCTGTCCCCTGAGTTGAGTCAGGGGGCTGCCATCCTGGCTTCCAGGGTTATTCTGTCCCTTTTTCTCCACGATGCCTTAGGGAGTAAAAAGAGATCAGACTTCTGCCATCTTCAAACTCTCAAGAGCAAATCCTCAGAACAGCAAGCCTGAGACAGGGACACTGTTTCTGGCAAGCGAAGGCTGAGCCCTAGTGTTAGGAGCCCCAGAGGAAGGGACTCTGGTGGCTGTGACTGACTGCTGGTTGGTTGGTTGCCTCCCCACATTTTTGTTGACAGACTATGTCTGCCCAATTTCAGTTCCTATGCATAGGCACGTGGTCTTGAGCAAGGCTAATCAGACCCTCTTATTCTCTGTCACATGATCACTTTAGATAATGGAAAGGACTGTGTCTACGGGATGAGGAAACAAGGACTTGATGGGGAGTGGGGCTGCTAGGCTGTGATGAGCATCCTGCCAGGCAGGGAGAGAGAGCCTGTGCATAAATGGGAGACCAGAAGTGTGGATATCTGATGTCCTCACTTAACCATGCCTTACAACCTGACTAGACCACAGCAGGCTTTTCAGAACGTAAGTCCGTCTTGTCTCTTAAAAGTCAATTTGAGTTTACTTTTCCCCTGAACTTTGTCCCTGAAAGAGAAGTAACCCTTTATTCATGAGGGATCTGCTCTAAGACATCCTCCCCATGGATGCCTGAAGCCACAGGTAGTCCCGAACCCTATCCAGACTGTTTGATCCTCTATATCCATACTGATGATAAAGTTGAATTCATAAACTAAACACAGTAGGGGATCAACAGTAACAAAGAGAACATTTCTAACAGAATATTGTATTAAAAGTAGTGTGGATGGGCTCTGCCCCCCACCACTCAAAATACAATCTTGTACAGTATGCTTTCCCTGTACCAGTCCATTACTGAAACCATAGAAAGCAAAGCTGTGGACCGAGGACTGCTGAAGTGAAGCCTTTCCAATAACATGCCCAGCCTCCCAACGCAAACGTGACTTTAATAATTGTCATTCAAGATGTGGACAGGACTTGTTTCACAAGACACACACTCGGTTCAGGTCGTCACTAGAATCCTTTCCACAGCATCACTGTTTTCTTTTAATTCTCCCAAGTTACTCTCCAATGGTACTAGACACCACACAGTTCAAGTCCATAGCATGCGGCAGGAAGAAAAACAAACAAACTCCATGTGACGCTGGGTGAGAGAGGACAATTGATCTGTCTGAGGCTGGCAGTCTAGGAAGGATTCCCTGCTGGATCAAGGGCGAGCAAATACCTGGACTGCTGTGGCTGTTCCTCTCCATCCCAATCCTCTCCGTGGAGACTAAAGGCTGGCTCCTAGTCCACAGCTGGCAGGGGAGGAAAAGGTTTTTTTTTTTTTTTTTTACATACTTATTCTATTTTATGTGTATGTTTTTCCCTACATGTATGCATGTGTACACTGTGTGTGCCTGGTGCCCTAAGGGACAGAAGAAGGCATCTGATCCTATGACACTGGAGTTCTGGGTGGCTTGAGCCACCATGGGGGGGTGCTGGGAGGTGAGCCTGGGTCTTCTGCGAGAACAACAAGTGCTCTTGGGCACCGTCTCTCCAGTCCAGCTCTCTTCCTTTTCTGTTGTTTTCTAATACTGTGGATAGAGTTTAGGGCCGAGTGCACACTAGACAAGGACTCTACTAGTACGTATTCTAGAAAGAATATAATATTCTGTAGAATATCCCAGACCTCACTTCATTTCACATTTGTTTTTGAGACAGGATCTCACTATGTTGTCCACGCTGACCTTGAACTCACTCTCTATTGAAGGTAAGTCTTGAACTTGTTATCCTCCAGTTCCTACCCGTAACTTGTCTAATTGCAGGCTGATGCCACCATCCCTGGCTGGAGAAGAAGACCTCCAACGCAGATGCAGATATCAGCCAGATCACCAACATGAAGACGGTCGCTCCCCTATGTCCTTGGGCTGCCCCAACTGCAAACCCCTTTTCTCTCTGCTCCTTGGACTCTTGCTGACGAGCTTGGAGTATGGCTTTTCTCACTAAAGCAATTCTGTTTCCCTTCAATAGTAAGCATGGGGTGGTCGGAAAGACGTGGGTTCAACCTGTGACTCCCCCTTTATTATGGTGGCCACCTCTCTGTGATGGTTTTCTTGTATATGAAACGGGGTCAACAGAACAGAGTTCATAGGGCTTCCACAAATGAATCGGAAGTGGACCAAACACTCCAAGAGTTTAGCCAATGGTCATTCTGGTACTCGTAGTAATGAAGACACAATCACAAAGGGAAAACTCTCTGAGCACATGGTGAAGGGGTAGACTCCTTACACATGGTCCACTGGCCACTGACCCACCAGTCCCTAGCTGTTTTTGGATTCCTACTCACACTTCACTGGCTGTTGTACAACCTGTCTCCTCCCTCACTCTTTACTTCTGCGGAGGATCCCAGCTCTCCCTCTCTGCTCTGGATTCCACCACCTTGGATCCTGGAGTCCCTCCTGATGCATCTGTCAGTTAGTCAGGCTTACTTCTTGCAGAACTTGCTCCTCCCAACCATTACATTTGACCCTCTTCTGTTCGTGCTGATTCCCCCTCTGGTCTGCCTAGTGGAGGCCAAGGGCTGTAGGGCCAGCCTCCTCAGGTTTGAAATCCAGCTCTGTGCCAGGTCACTGTGAAAGAGGAACTTGGCCTCAGTCCCCGCTTCCTTAGCTGGGAACCTGTGGCAATCATCATGTTTAGGGCTCAGGGGGAGAGTTCTGTAGGAGTGAGGCACACAGAGGAGCACATTCACTAACCTGGTCCATAGAGGAAGGCCAGCCCTTGATAATTCAATCGAGTCTTCTCTGCGCAAGCACTGAGCTCACAGTCTCACCTACAGATCGTTGCCCAGAGGCGATTCTGATCTGTTTTCTTCCACTTTCCCACATGCCTGCTCATGGCCACACGGTGGCAGCCTATCCATGATAGAGGATGCTTCTAGTTACAGAATAAAGAGGTAAATGTGATTCTTTTTTTTTTTTTTTTAAACACCATATCCAGATACTTATTTTTAATTTTCCCTTTTTGGTGGTGATTGTAGGGGGTTATTAACTTTTTTCCCAAAGGCTCCTGATTCTATTTCCGTGAGTTTTCTTCCTAGACATAGTGAGCTGAGGCAGAATGAATCAGTTCAGGGCTTCCAGGTATTATCTTTGGAGGAACATGCTTTACACTCACTCCTCTTGCTAGAATAGTCACCTGAACAGCCAGACTCTAGCAGGAAGCCCACTGGGTGTGATGCCCATGTTAAGAAGTCAGGAAGGCTGATGTCCCTAAAATGACCATTTTGTCTGGAACTTTACTGGGGATGAAAATCCCTGTGTCCTGGACAATTGTTCAGTCCTAGGCAAATATGGATGCTTGTGACATTCCTACTAATCCCTTTCTTTCTCAATGACACGGGTACACAATGTGCCCCATAAATTCTCTGTGTTTGAAAGGACCACATTCTGGTTTTAAAGGTTGGGGTGACCAGGATAAGATTGCCCATCATGCTGGATTGGTGGGGAAAGATCCAGAACTTTGAGTCTTCTCCTCAGCCCTTTCCCAGGACTCCCCATCTCCTTGGCACAGAAGGAGAGGTATGCCTTGGCTTTCTGAACGCTCCCTCGAGAGGACTCCAGGAACACAGTGACCTAGAGCAGGCTGTGAGGAGACAGAAGATCTCACTTAAAGCAAACTTTCAACTTAGTATTTACAGGCACAACTTAGGTACCCTGCGACCCACATGCTGTCTAGGTGAGGACACGTTGAACAGAAGACTGCGCAAGCATCCTGTAGCCAGGCCAGAATATAATCATCTGGGTAATCCTTAGGGCCAGCAAGAACAGAGCAGGGCTGGGAGGCCTTTCTGGAATGGGCCTCCCAGAAAAGCAGGGACTCCTCCTGGAACCTCCCCAGTACTCTCCCTACCTCCAACTGCCAGCTGTTTGCCCTCACTGTTCACTTCAGCAAACTTTTCTGCACATCTTGGGGTGAATAAATCCTGCTGGAGCAAACCCCTGCTCTCCTAACGAATGGACATTTACATCTCCACAGTTCTGACCCCAGGAGGCTGCCAAGACACACCGCTGCATTCAGGGGTTTTATTAGAAAGCTCCCCTGAAAACAGGAAAGCTTTGCAAAACAGAGAGAAAGAATGGCCCTTTGACAAAGCCCGGGAAGGCAAGCAAATCTAGGCATGAATGAATAACCTAAGTATGTATCTTTAAGAAATGATCTTTTGTTGTTGTTGTTTTTGGTCTAAAAAAATCTTACAAAACTCTTGTTAGCAAGGAAAACTTTTAAAAAACTGGCTTTCCAAAACAAACTCTATGGGGAGTAAAAATAACTTCAGGAGGAAGGAACCGGCCCAAGTCATTCTTGAACCAGACAGAATTACACACTCTGCGAGGACAGTAGCTCAGCTTTCCAGCAAGTCTTTGGTGGGCTGTGCGAACCCGCCTCCCTCCCTGGGACAGTCAGCTGGGGATGCTGAGGGGTAACAATTCTCAGCTAACTTTCTGCTTCTGCTCTAGTGCCGGGCATTCTGGGTGTAAGGTGCTGCATCCTAGCAGAGCTGGGCATATCTTGAGAAGAAGCAAAGACAGAAAAAGCCACCTTCCGCTTCAGCTTGAACTCCTAAACTCAAGACTTGAAACCTCCCAGTGTGGAAGGCCTTGAGTGCCAGTGTGACACCACAGTGGAAAATTCCACACTGGAGTTCCCACGATGGCCTGGGCTCAAAACACAGGTACACGAAAACACTACTAAAAATTCCTTCAGCCTATGTGTCTACGGTGCATGTAAAGGTATAAGTGAATTATATCTTTATAGACTCAGGCCCTGACCCAAGACATCTCACTATGCATATGCAGAAATTCCAAAATATGCCTCCATTACAAATCCCACTTCCCATCTCAAGCACTGTGGATGAGGGATACTCGGCCTGACTTTAGAGCATTGTGAACAAAGGACACAGAAAAGGAAGTCACAGCTCCTGTCCCTGTAGCTATAGGGGACATGGGAGAAACACAGAAAGGTGGCTGAAAAGCCAACCACTGAGAGCCGGAGTCGGATCCCAAGGCTGCCAGATGCCAGAGCTATACCCTGAACAAATCCTACATCTACCCCAAGCTCAAGTTCTATTTTTTTCCTAAGAAATGAGAGGTCAGGTGGAATGTCCCCTGAGATCCCTTTTATCCAATACTTCTAAGAGTAAATGCATAGCGAACACATTATAGTCACTGAGCTGGCTCTGTGTGTGTGTGTGTGTGTGTGTGTGTGTGTGATGGGATGGGATAAGTCTACATCAGAACCTCTCCATGCCACCTTTGCCACTGTTTAAGGTTCTCACAAGTGCCCTGTTTTCATACCCTGCTGGTAGATTCTTGACTCATTTCTGCTGAAGATGGATCAGGGCTGATCTCAGCTAATAAGCCGACCACAGACCAGCAGACCACAGGAGTCAGGTTTCCAATACAGGATGCATCAGGATGTTGGTTCTGTGACCTTGGCAGTTGTAGTCTTGGGAAACATCTGGGTCACAATTTCGTCTTTGCTCCTTTAGGAACCCAGGAAAGAGTACAAGAGGTTGAGGGTAGGATGGGGCAAAAGTCTCCAAGCCCTGAGATCAAAACGCTTATGGAAACTTTTTATTTTCAGGCTAGGTGCTTTCTGACTTGTTTTCAATGGCTCAGTTCTAGGAAGCGCTCTTGATTTCCTTCCTGACCAAGGTCTTCCTCCTTTATCCACCAACTTCCATCATACCTGCAGCCCTAAAAGTAATTTCATTCATATATCTAAAACTGGCCCTTCAAGCTGTTTTTCCCAAAAAGCAGTGACTCCTCACTTGGGCCCAGAAGGTAAGTAAGAGCAGGTGAGAATCTGGCGTCTCTGCCTCCATTTTGTGTCTGTCTGCCTCCTTTAGCTGAAGCTACGGAGAAGTGACTGGTCTTCACCTTTCCTCTTGAGTCTCCGTAGAGTCCCAGATCAACAGACCCGCAGAGGACAGACATTCCACTTCCAAGATGAGAGCAATCACCCATGATGGTGAGACCACAGTCTGTAGCAGAAACTAGATGGATCCCATCAAACAATGACAAGGATAAAGACTTCCTGGGACCAAGAACTATGACATTGATGGGCAGGACTACATCTTGATTGGGGCTGCTTAATTATGCTTAACCCCTTGCTCAGGTTCCTCCTCTACTTAAAGCTCATTTCAGTGTCCTGAAGTCAGACTTGGGGTCTCTGTGTTGTTTTGGTGCCTGTCCTGGATCTCACTCCATAGACCAGGCTGGCCTCAAACTCACAGAGATCCGCCTGCCTCTGCCTCCCCAGTGCTGGGATTAAAGGTGTGCACCACCACCGCCTGGCCATACTTGGGGTCACTGGTCCCCTTTATCTGTTCCTCTTCTCAACATGTTCACACGGGACTATTTTTCCTTTTTTTCAACATTCCGCCTGTCTTTAACTGGAGTATTGGGGCTGAACGGCAGAGCCTAACCTGAGAAGTCTGCTTTTGCCTTACTAACTCTGGTTCCACAATGAGAGCTAAAACTTTAAATCCGATGTCCCTGTCAACGCAGGAGCAGTGACCCACTAGGAAGACAGTAGGGACGCTTGCAGCAAGTGTCTGTGGGACTTGTCATGTTTTCCTCCCTCCTTGGGACACTAAGAAGGGGAATGTGAGGGGTGACAGTTCTCAGCTGACTTTTACATCTAGCCAAGAAAGTGTCACTCGGAAGAAGATGCAGAGGGAGGAATTTGGGGAGGAACTGTCTCTGTCAAGTGGGTCAATACCGATATCTCTCAGGTGATTACCAAAGCAGCCTGTGGAGACACATTTTGAGGAGGCCTTAGGGAGGAGCAGAGGCCAAAACAGGCTCTCCCAGCAGAATGCATTGGAGCTATGTCCACAGCTGCGCCAGTCTCCCAGAGTGAGCACGGGCCTGGCTAAGAACATGTTTACATTCCTTCTCTTCCTCTGCTGCCTCTTCATTCTGTGAAAAGGGAACAGGAAGCTTCAGAGAGGTAAAGGGATTCCTCCAACACCACACAGCTGCCAGTTGCCACAATAAGATACTCTCAGGTAGGGTGGGGTTGCTTCCCAACAACAATAGTTATGTAAACTAACATTTCTGTGGATGGTTACTATGTGCAAGGACTAAACCGTGGGTTTCATAAAGGCCACTGGAGTATGAAACTGTCACATCCCCATCTTAGAGTTAAGGGCACTAGGCTCAAGAGCCAGATGTGGTGAGAGGAGAGTTAGAGTTCTCCATGGGCCCTCCCTCACAGCACACAGGGGGTCATAGGCCTGGCCACCAAGCGGGCAGTGCCCACTGCCCCGGGTGAGTGATACACTCATTCAAGCCCTCCAGAAGCCCATGCTGAGTCACTGGAACCAGAAACCGTGGCTGTTCACTTTGACTATTCTCTTCCAGCAGTGGTCTTGGGAAATGGGGTGCAGTGAGAGCCTCCTGGGAAAAGCAGGAGAAGGCCTGGCCTTCTCTCCTGAGCTTTACTTGAGTCTCATGAAAACGCTTCTTGGTTTTCAGGAGTTGCTCAGTGACCTACAGGAGAAAGCCCCTTTCCTAGAGCGGACCTCCTGCTTGTCCATGTGAAAACAGCTATCCTCTAACCTGCACACTGCCCTGCTGACTACGAGCTGGCAGATCCCATCAGTGTCCGGCCAGGAACCTGAGGGTTAGAGTGGGCAGGTGACACACTGCAGACTTTCAGGGTCAAGAGCTCTCTGGCTAGGCAAGCACTCTATTGTTGTTGCTGTTACATTATTAATATTATTTTCGTTTAAAAGCAAGATAAATAGTAATATAAAGAGCTAATATGAGAATTCTGTGTGCAGGGGCTGGAAAGATGGCTTGGAGTTTAAGAGCACTGATTGCTCTTCCAGAGGTCCTGAGTTCAATTCCCAGCACCCACATGGTGGCTAACAACCATCTGTAATGAAATCTAGTGCCCTCTTCTGGCCTGCAGGCATACATGTAGACAGAACACTGTATACATAATAAATAAATTTTTAAAAAGAGAGAGAGAGAGAGAGAGAGAGAGAGAGAGAGAGAGAGAGAGAGAGAATTCTGTGTGTAAGCAGGGCCTCTTTTTAGGCTTTTTTTTTTTTTTTTTTTAAGAATTTCCTGAAAACACACATTTTACCTGTTGGCTCCAAGCCAATGCATTTGCTTTTGGGCTTGCTTCATTGCTCACTTCCTGGGCCACCATGCTTTGGTTGAGAAGTTGCTCCTTACAGAAAACTCACACACACACACACACACACACACACACACACACACAGAGAGAGAGAGAGAGAGAGAGAGAGAGAGAGAGAGAGAGAGAGAGAGAGAGAGAAAGCGAGCGCGAGCTCACAAGGGCACCTACATTTTACTGTGACACTCTGTAGGGGCTGACAAAGCCTTTTGCATTTCTTTCTGCTCCAGCATGGAGACTGGGGGTGAGAGGTGGGAGGGTTGTGGGGGGAGCAGGGGGTGAGAGCTCATTTACAGCACAAGGCACCTCTATGAGTTAGGAGTAGGGGGCTTGGGGACAGATTCAAGGATCCTCAACTACATCCTTAGTGGGGGGTTATGCTGCAGAATCCTGTGGAATTCTCCTGAGGTTCTTTTTCACTTTATGCAAGGGCTAATTAGCTGGATTGGCAAATAGGTTTTTATTTATTTCTCCCTGTAAATATAATTATAGCTTGAATCATGAGGCTAGAGCCACAAAACCAGCCATGGTCTTCAGACTCATTGTGGGAGTAATGAGCCCTTTTGTTAAACAAAGAACTATGCAGAACCACAGCACCAAGAACAAGCGAGCAGAAGCCTTCAACCCAGAGTGGCGGTGGCGGCGGTGGGATGATGAGGGGTCTGTTGTCTGTATGTCCTATTTTCCTGCTGTCCCCACCACCTACTCAATCCCTAGCCTGTTCTGTGGAATGTCAAGGTTCTGAAGGACACGGTTTGAAAAATGCCACTAGAGTGAACTGCCAACCCGTAGAATGCATTTTGTGGTCTCCGCCTCCCAGGATTATTGAACAAGGAAGAGACATCGGTATTTTTGCGTTCAGGCCTTGTGTACAGAAAATGCCAGTGGTTGCCAGCCAAGGCCATTTTCAAGCAGAGCCTTGACCCTGAAGTTGGGTGTGAGCTTCAAAGAGCTGTATTTATTGAGAGGCGACACAGTGCGGCTCCCAGCCTGGTAAGTGGGTGTTTGAGAGCTGGGAAACATCCTTGGTCAGCTCTCCTAGGTCCTAGATGAAAATAGTTCTGGCTTGAGTGTGACAGTGAAGAGGTTTATCTTGCCTCTCAGAGACCACACCGTTCTTCTCCATCTACGAGGCTAAGCGAACCAGTGCCGGCCGGCATCAAGAGCAGAGTGGCCAGGCTCTTTGGGTGAGTTACTGAGTAGCTGGTGTAAGTGGGTCCAACGGGGCTCGGTCTCTTATTGTGGACTCCTGGGGTGGGAAGGACAGCTCTGATACATTTGTCCTTATATCTGCAGGTTCTGAACAGGGGCTCACCCTCGAGGATCATAGATGATTTGCTTCTCAGAGTGCTCCCACCCCCATCCCTAAACTGTGACTCCCACACAGATGTGAGCTGGGCATCAGGAAATTGAAAGCCACGCCACAAAATGCTTGCTTCCAGGTTAGTCTCTCCTTGCAGGCTCAGCTGTCCCCTACACCTATGCTGAAAGGCACTTCACTCTCCTGTGAGTGACATACTCATCAGGATGTGTGAAAAGAGGTCTTGTTTGCCCATACATTCTCTAAGTAACCAGTTAAAATATCCTGACTTAATGATGAAAGGTGAACAGGAAAAAAAAAAACAAAAACAAAAACAATGCTTACACAGAAATCCATCACCGTGTTCATAGGCAGCTGTTTACTAAGTCAACAACAGAGACCCATGGGCACAATCCCTCCTTTCCCCCATTCTGGTTAAGTCCTTGGATTTCTCTCATTGTTATAACATCAACAAATAAATGCAACACAGATGACCTACAGCATGTCAGTTTCTAGCAGCAACCGACTAATGGTTTCTAGAGTTGGTTAGAATTATGGGTCACCCAGAGGTTGGGGAGGATGCGGAAGAGAAAGCGGGAACTAGAATTATGGCTGTGATCAGGCCATGGCAACAAAAGGACTTGCCAGATAACTTACAAATACTTTTGTCCCAGAAGTACTGGAGTGGGAAGGTTGGGCAGCTCCTGGAAGACTATAGGACCCATGGATTGTAAGACTCAAGACTTTAAAGAACAGAGTAAATGGGACCCTTGGTGTTGGGGAGGAGGCAATTTGAACAGTTTTAGGTGGATGAATAAGACCCTCTCAGCAGGCTTGGGGGAGACACTGAGATACACAGGTAATAAGACTATTACTTGAATACAGTTGGCTCTCCACATCAGTGGGCCACAGAACTGACCACGCAACCAATGAATTGGATGGAAAATCTTTGAAGAAAGAATTTGACTAAACATATACACGTTTTTATTCTTGTCATTATACCAAAAGATACAATTTAATAACTACTTTCATACATTTATGTGGTATTTGGTATTCTATATCATCTAGAGAGGATTTAAAAATATATGGGAAACCATGCATAGGTTGGCTACAAATACCATGCTATTTTACACAAGCATTGGTGACCTTTGGTATCTATGGGGAATCTTTGAATCAATCTCTCACGGATACTAAAGGATAACTTTGAAGAAATCTAATGTTGCTTAAACTCTCACCCGTATCAGGCATTCTACTTTGCAAATTCAGTAATCTCTCTTTAGCCACAGATTTACTTTTCACAGTTGTCTGATGCTGCCATTGACTGGAAATAGTAAATGGAAAATTCCAGAAAGATAAAATTCTAAGTTTTAAATTGCATTCTGTCTTGATGAGCACAACAAAATCTCACACATCCAGGATGCCGATTATCTCTTGGTTCAGTGTATCCAGACTGTATATGCTACCTGCCCTTCAGCAGCCTTCTTGGATATAAGATTAGCTGTCATAGCATCATAGTGCTGAGTTCAAGTAATCCTTACGTACTAATCTAACTATGCATTATCACCCCATTTATACAGAACAGGAGATTATGACAGAGAGATCACACTTGTAGGACATTATTACAATATGTTATTATATTTTAGTAGTTACAGTAATTAATCTTATTGTGCCTAATGTATACAATCTTGGGGGTGATTGTTGCTATTGTTATTTTATGGTGGTAAAGATCAAACCCAAGGCCTCTCTACTACTGATCTACACCTACAGCTCTATGCCCAATTTCAAAGTGGAACTTTATTATAGGTGCAAAAACCAAAGCTGAAATTTAACACCACTCTAGTAGATAGAGTTTAGGCTGACCTGCAATTCCAGTCATCCATTGGTGGTCTTGGAACACATCTTCTACAGAGAAAGGAGGGACTTCTTGTCTTATTTAATGCTTTTTTTGTTTGTTTGTTCGTTTTTGTTTTAGTGGACAGGGTTTCTTTGTGTAGCCCTGGGTATCCTGGAACTCGCTCTGTAAACCAGGCTAGCAGAGATCCATCTTCCTCTGCCTCCCAAGTGCAAGGATTAAAAGCATGCACCACCACTGCCCAGCTTTTTAAAGCCAATGAAATTAGAAGCTATTATTAGCCTTATATTTCTGTGAGGGAACTAAGGCAATAATCTTGTATCTTGCCTAAGGTTCACATCGTTAGTAGGGAACAGAGGCAAGATTCAAGCCAATCCAGCCCATACCATTCATCTAGCACGCACCCCACACCTCTAGCTCTTCACAATCAAGCAAACCGACACAAGTAGCAAACGGATATATGGGTGTACAGGTGAGTTTAGAGGGAGGAGAGGGTGAAATGATGCAATTTATTATAATCTCAAAACTAAAGACATAATGTTTAAAAAAAGAAAAAGCAAACAGAGATTTCCTGTACTCACAACAGAAAGCCAGACACAAAGGAGCTGCTAAGGCTGTATGTATGTGTGGTGGTGGTGGTGGTGGTGGTGGTGTGTGTGTGTGTGTGTGTGTGTGTGTGTGTGTGTGTAAGCACAATGGAGAATAATACTGGGAGAAATTAGAAACTTGGAATATCTAACAGGATAGACATGATGTGAATTCTGTTATCAAATTACATAATTAATTACATGATTTTAATATACATTTACATGCCCTATCTACTTCTAGTTGTAATAGCATAATCACGGTTTGCACAGTGACTACAAAACCTAGTGTGTCTTCCCTGGGCTCTCTATGATTGAGTGATGAAGGAAAGTGGTTTGAACTGTGCTAGGTGATGGAGGAAATCGTCACTCATCTACTGTCAGAACGTTGAGAACCATCAGTATCAAGAGAGCTCTTTTCCTTAGAGGATCCATTTGACACATTTTCAAATAAATGATTCTCATTCTCCGATGAGAAGGGTTCCCATGAAACCGAATCATGTGATCTTCAAGAGTGGCTTCCCTTGCTCCCTCCCAGTTCTGGTCTAATTGCTTACCTAGCAATGCAGCACCAAGATGGCACCTCCCATCTCTGTACACAGCCCAGCTCTAATACAATGTCCAGCAGCTAGCTGGCGCCTGTGCCTGCCTCCTCTCACGGAGTGGAGAGCACAGAGAAGGGTTGTGCTGGGAGCCACTGTCTGCGACACTACCGTTCATTCTTGCTCCTTTTGACTGACATGGAGTTACCTCGTCATCCTCCCACCCACAAGGTCCAGCTGATGACTGTCAAATAGCCCATACCGAACCCATTAATGCATACAACCAACACCTGGTCCAGCCCAAGCCCAGAGCAGAAGCTCCACAAAGCTCCCAGAAGTCAGGGTGTCTGGTGGCAGCTGAGGCAGAGGAACACGTGACAAGACTTGTGTTGCCGGCAGGCTTCCCTCCTAAAGGAAGGCCACTGCCCTCTCAGACAGAGGGAAAGGAAACACAAGGCACCGGGTCTACAAGCCCAGCCTTCCGGGGCCCAGCCTGCTGTCCCTTCTCAACAGACACAGGATTTCTCTAGGTTACAGTCAACAGGGCGACATCTAAGGGGCAACTATTGTTTCCCATTTCACAACAGGAGACATTAACATGACTTTTCTCCAGTGGACAAGGGAAAGGCAAAAGAGATAAATGGGCTAAAGGTTCAACTGAAATGAAGATCAATAAAGTATTCTTTCTAGATGGAACAACCCAAACCCATGTAAGAAGTAATCTATGAGTCTCAGTGACCCTAGGCTTGCCTAGATAGCCCCAGAGCCTTTATGCAGTGTCAAACCCCTTCATGACACCACTGCTTTCCCCAAAATGCTGAATCTAGATTCCCCAGAAAACCATCTTACAGAAATTCCCCTAATGAACAGTGTAACAGTGGGTGTTTCAATGGCTGAGTGTATATGATCATGCTCCCCTGGGCTGGTCAGTGATTTTGGTATAAAGCTACTCCATCCAGGTCCCAGAAGGAGTAATGGGAAGCAGTGCTCTTGATGGTGAGGGTTGTGGATACCAGTGTTTTGATGGTCTTGGCTGGGATGAAAAAGCAAATAAGTCTTAGGTTCCTCATGAGATGGGTAATCTGATCAGGGTAGTTGGTATGGTGTGTAGCAGATTCCAGCTCATGGTTTACCAAGCATGGGACCCTTGGGTGCTATAGGTTCCTCCTGTGAGCCAGATTTTCTTAGAGCCATGAAGGTCAGATAACTCTCAGGGAATCATGGTTAAGAGGGAGACCACCTACCTCACTGACACAGAATCCCCTCTGTCTACGCCAGTCAGTGGCTTTTAACTTTCTGCCTAGTACTTTAACACGGATGTAGCACAAGGCCAGCCCCTTCCCTTTGGTCAACACCCATGCTCTCCCAATCATGCATGGTGCATGGAAGCTGGTCCTCAGAGTTCACACCATGATCTGGGAAGAAGGGGGCTCAGAGACCCCTTGATGGAATGAAAACGGAGAGAGGAGCGTTCTCCAAGGAGAACAACGGCTCTAACTGAAGGTCAACCATATCATTTCAGTGTCAAAGTTGAGTTCTGTGTTCTGCCTAGTCCCTTCACTTAAGGACAGGATGCAAGTAGTTTTCCATACTCCATGGAAAGAGCTTGGGACTCCAGGTCTAGTGGGAATCGGGCCTTGCTAGGGAAAGGGGGAAAAGGGATCTGAGGGAAATGAAAAGAGGCCTGGCAAAGAAGTGGGAAATGATCCCCACCTCCCAATTAGAAATGCTGCTGGGAATGGGGAAAGATCCATGATGCACCCGAGAAAGCCAATCACACTATGTGGCCTTGTAAATGTCTTTTCAAAAATCCTTTTCCTCTGAGACCTGATGTTGTCCTCTGGCCTCCAAATGCACATGTGCACCCCCCCCACACACACACATGAACACACACACACACACACACACACACACACACACACACACACACACTCCTTTTCCTAGAGGAGCTTAAAGAAAGGAGCGTGGGCACATTCCAGGAGACCTCAGTGGACTTGGGTCAGAGAGACCAGAAGCATCTATCCTCTGTTTGGGGTCCACACAAACTCCCAGCTCTGCTGGAAGGGCTGGTGGAAGAGAAAGCCTGCAGAAGCGTAGTGTGGAATTCCAACCCACAGTCACAGTGTATCGTGGGAATCACACTTCTTGAATACCCAGGTTTGCCCTCTTTATCCCGCTTTGGTATTCATTCTAAAGGGAGCAGGGTGTCAGTTGAGCCAACTGCTCTCCTCTCTCCCTGTCTCCTTCTCCCTCCCTCTTGATGGTTCATACTGAAAAGCAGGTGCACTGGTGCTGGCGACATGGCTCAGAACGTGAAGGTACCTGTCACCAAGCCTGGCCACCTGACTTTAATTCCCTCAGATCCACATGATGGAAAGAAAAAATTGACCCCTGAAAGTTGTCCTCTGACCTCCACTTGTACACCATGGACTGCGAGCGCCCCACCCCCAATACTCATCAACAGAAATTAGTAACAAGGTAAATTAAAAATAATAAAAATTAAAATTAAAAATAAGGTAAAGGTGTCAGTTCTTGGTAATAAATTGTAGGAACCACTCAGGATAGAGGGGTGGCTTCTGGTCTCAGAGTTATGTGACAAAATTGTTACGGGAATTTTGTCACTGGTCTGCTAGCCCACTGAGAGGAGTAGGTTTTTTTTGGTCCAAGAGGCAGGGTTTTCATTGGGGATAGATGTGACTGAGGAAAGGGTAGTCTTTGTGGGGGGGGGGGGGCAAGGAGCAAGCAGTGGCAGGTTTAAGCAGTGGCTTGCAACTTTGCAACTCTGTTCAGATTCCCCATTTATTCTTTAACATTTGTGCATGGATTTTACACTTCAATAAACGATAAGAGAATTCTTTAACAGAAAAAATCATCTAGATTGGCTCTAGATTAAAATGTTATCAGAAAACATATTCAAATGGAATGGAAAAGGTCAACCGTATCATTTCAGCATCAAACTTGAGTTCTGTGTTCTTCCTAGTCCCCTCACTTAAGGACAGGATGCAAGTAGTTTTCCAAACTCCGTGGGGAGAGTTTGGGGCTAGTGGGAACCGGTGGTGGAATTTTTCCATCACTTAACAAGACATATTCATTCAACCTTTCCTTGATTTCTTTTGTCTTAGGACATGAACAACAATACCCACACAATACTTATATGTAGATTTTTCTTTTAGGGGAAACTGTAAATATTTTAATTAATATTCCAAGTAGGTTTACTTGCTAGTTCTAATGTTTTGCATCAAAACTGGATACTACTCCAGTCTCCTCCTGAACTCTGAGGGCTGGAACTGTGAAATGGCCATTGGGCAGCCTGAGGATGGGGTGGGTCTGTGTTGGCTGCTAGACCAATGGCATCAGCAACACCTGGGAACTTAACGGAAATGCACATTCTCTGGGTTCACTCAGGATAAACTAAATCAAATCCTCTGGGAGGTAGGCTGGCCAACCATGTTTTAACTGAGCCATCAGGAAATCCTGGATAAAATTCCTTGTTTGAGCACCACTGGCGAGAACGTGAGTATCTAGTTCTAGTTTACCAGATACTTTTCATCAAAGCTAAACCCTTCCTTTTTTAGTCTGGTTTTCTGGGCTAATGAATCATCATCATCATCATCAACAACAACAACAATATCATCTCCATAAAGTAGTTTCACCAACTGAAACCTCCCAAAAACAACAACAACATCTCCATTTCATAAAGTAGTTACATCAACTGAAACCTTCCAGCAAAGAGCCTGATATGGATACCTCAAGAGTGCTATGTGATAAGTCATCTTACTCTCATCCCCTTTCAAGTTCTGGGCCAATAGGTATCAGGCAGATGTAGACCAGAATGTTGGTTTATGGCTGAAAAATCTCATTTGAGGCATGTAACTCACACCACCCACCAGCAGACTTCCTCATTCAGCCTCCCACAAACTTTGGACAATGTCCTGGATGTATGTCTGTTGGGGAGGGTGTTCCTGAAAAGGAGGCACTATTAAACCCCAGGAGTGTAGACAAAGGGTGTGCATCTACAGACTCTCACAAACGTAGTCCAGGCTGCACCATAAGGGGCAGGCCCTGTGGTTACAGGTATCCTAGGTAGACACCCAGCTGGGAGCCTGCACATCCATGCAAAACGGGGCCCACTAGGTTTCATGCACTCACCTGCTGCTCCTGCTCTGGATAACCTTGTAGCCAATGACTTGGAGTCAGGAGACACAGCGAAGGAAGGGAAAGAGCCTGTATGGCCCTGTGATTCTTCATCTTACCACCCCTGTCCCCATCCCTCTTCGGAAAGAATAAACATCATGTGTCCTCTATCATTTGTAAAATCAGTGTTCTATACATGCAGTACTGAGTTAGAAGAGATTTCCAGAGTTTTCTGGAAAGGAAATACTAACATGGAGTGTTTCTCAGCAGGTAGGAACAACAGAACTGACAGAGAGCTGCAGAGGGGCCAGGCATGTAGGAATCCACGTACTATTCCACTTAATTCTTCCGACACTAAGTTTAGTATTATTCAGTTCTACAGATGAGGAAAATGAGACACAGACCGCAAATAAGTGACCAAAGGTGGCATAGCCACTGAAGAGGGAGATAGATGCCAAGTCTAGGTTCTGAGTATATGGTACATTACCTTAGTTACAGAAGTGCCAGCTCTATTACCTGGCTGTGCCAGGACTAGAAATTCTGAACCATCTTTAGGCTTTGCCTTTCAGAAAATTAGTTGAGAACTCACAAAACCCATGAAAGTTCTGCCTGTGACTGCTGCTGAACTGGCATAATCTCCTCACACATAAATGCTTCAGTCTGTAATTCAGACTCACACAAAGAGAAAAACAACAAAAGAATCACAGAAAATGCTCACCATTCTAGAGACCATTGCAACAAAGACTTAGGTAAGAATTGGTAACAAAAACTCAAAGGCACCAGAACTCAGAGCTATGAGTCAGAGTGGAGCATGAACAAATCCAGCATGCACGGCGCACGGAACTCACAAAAGAATGGCTGGGAATCACCAGCAGCTGCAGTCATGAGCAGAAAGACCTGTTATCACCATCCCGAGCATCCAAGAAGTACCCGATAAAGACAGATAGGCTGAGCTGCGTAATCGCAGTCCCGAGAATCTGATCTTGAAGCCAAGTCTTTATTTCATGTTAGAACGCTAGGTTCTAAACTACTCTTGAGTAATGTTTTCTGCCAATCTATCATTGGAGTTGCTTCGGAAACCTTTTCTGGGGAATTCCACACTGATAAGAAGTTCATTATTCTGTCATCCTATTTGTTAGCTAGTTGTGATATGTCAGAGGGACGTAAATAATCCCATTCAACTGGGGGAAAATGCTCTCTTGCAAGCACGCAGAACTTTTCACATCTCAACCTCCATTGCGTTTTTCAAGTGTTTGGCTGTTGGTTTTGTTTTGTTTTTATGACTGTATGATGAGAAAGACATGGGGAAAAAGATCTCAGATGACCCTTCAAGAGAAACCCGTTCACATCCGGCTCTCGTCTGTCACTTGCTTTTTCAAACCTCTGTCTCCTTTGCTTTATCCCCAGAAAATATAAGTCTCCCCGAACCATTGCCACATATTCGTCTGCAGACACCTTTCCCAACTAAATCACTTAAAATAGACTTTTCTTCTTGCTTGAAATGAAGAGATAAGTCTCCACCTTTCAAGTTCAGTCTCACCAATAAAAAGATTAGATAAAAACACCGCATGATGGGTGACGGAGAGGTTCAGAAATCATCTGCTCTTGTCTTTGCTCCTTAAGTGTTTACGGAGGAGCAGTCCAACTTGTTCTCAGAGTGGGAATGGAAACTCAAAATGGACTCGGCACAGACCAACTTCATGATCCTGTCAGCATCCCAGACAGGTCAGAGATAAACCTCATAAACTGTGAAAAATGGACAAGTCTTGGTTGTGATAACCCACGCAGGGATGAGGACCAAGGAGTTAAAATCTCTGGAATCGCAGAATTTATCACACTTGTTTTTCAGTGATTAATCGCAAACTTATCGAATGTCGTCAACAGTTTCAACAAGCCAAAAGGGAAGTTTGGGACGTCTGGCGGGAGCTTCTCTCATGGCTTCGGCTTACTGGTGCCAAATGAGGTGCTGCCTAACCAAAAGTGCCCCTCCTCCCCTTTTTCCTGGCACACAGAACTGCAAGGCAGCAATATACTCTGGAGGATGGAGACGCGGGTGGGAACTGCCAACAGTAGAGTTGTGGGGAAGGCACTGATATTGAAAAGGAATAGGAAGCCAGGGGTCCAGAGGTTAGGCCACGGAGAAGGAATGAGCCTGAGCTCAACAGGGAACCTGAGGAAACACGCTGGAAAGAAGGGTCTAGCGGGAGAGGAGTTTTAGAATTAGGAAATGGTGGCAATGATGTCAGGTGGAAGATGGCCTGTAAACCAGCTGTGAGGAGTGTGGGCAGAATATGGTGGCCACAGGGAACCACTGCGTGTGCTAGGGCAACAGAGTCAAATGCTCTGAGCCTGGGGAGTGTGCCACAGACAGCTAGTAGAAGGCATTAGAAAGAACCAGTTTAGAAACATTAGCTGGGCAAAGGGTGATGAGTCTAGATCCTTCGTGGTTTTCTTCCTTGGTTCATACAGTTTCCCTAACTGGAGTCTTTCTTCTTTTTTAAATCATCCGAGGACTCTGTCATCTAGACACTGAACCTGTAGTACCACTCACCTAAGACATCCTACCTATGAAAAACCTGACTTGTGTTTTCTTAGAGCCTTTGGTGAATCTCCCCCTGAATACCTGTGAAAAACGCCAAGGCTGCTCATATGCAGGCCTGAACCACACCCAAATCTAGAAACGGGACACCAGTCTGAACCTCACTTAAAATTGCCTCAGACCTCCAAGGAGAGGTGCACGTTTGAGAAATCTGCCTTTGCTCATTCATTCTGAAGCTCACTGAGAGCCAAAGACCCACTGGTTCACCTTCTAAAATCCTGTTCCAGGGAACCGTGTGTGCCTGCACACAGGCAACTTTTCACATCATTCCAAGTTGACAAACCTTTCATTAAAACCCTTTCAGCCTATCTGAGGCATATAGGATACGAACTTCGGCTTCAAGGCAGACCAGGTCACTGGGTGAAAGTCTTCAAATCTCCATGGTCTTATGAAGGTCCTATTGGGAGTCTTCAGTGCCCTCTGGGGGCAGGGAGACTCACTCAGCTTCTAGAAAGTTCTACAGGGAAAGCCAACCTCCTCGGCTCTGCAGCCACCGCATGCACTCTTTTTGGAGGCTCTGACTCAGCGCTGGCCTTCACGGGGCTACTACACATGGTCTTGTTTCTGTAAAATGGCTAAGCCAACGCATGCGCACTCAGGGCAGAACTGGGAGAAGTCAGCTTCGTGTTCGTCCTTCCCAACCTGCTGCTGGGAGAAGAGTTGGACTCACTTGTGCCCGTGATTGCTCTGTCAAATCAATTCAAGACACCATAAAGATATAAGCACTGAACAGCACCATCATGGGACTCTTTTATTTTTTCCAAGGCTCCCTGCCAGATATAACAAGAATAAATATGAAATGGCTTCATATTCCAAGCATGAACTAATGTTAGGGTTGGGGCTGATAAGTAAGAAACAGCCAAACAGGCTTTGACACGGTGACTCTGGAGAGAGCACTGTTCTCACTGGAAGTGGGGGTGTAGGGATTTACAGGGGCTGTTGAGGACAGAGCTGTCTGGAAGAGGTTCCTCCCTCATAAAAACCCAGGCCCCTGCTGACTGATTCACACGTTAGGAAAACACTGGGAAGTCCTCAGCACAATCCAAGAATGATTCCCCATGCGCCTGCTGAGCGCCATGACCCTCCTTCCTTATCTGCTTCTAATTTTCTTCATGGGTGCTGTTCCCAGTACATTAATTGAAAGGATTTTTGGCTAGAAGCCCATGACCCACCTGGAAAAAAAACAAAACAAAACAAAACCCCAAAGGCTCATATTCTTGTGTCTCAGAGAAATAAAGGGAACAGGGACCGCCCCTTCCTGCATCTCTGCTGGATCAGGATGGGGGTGGGGTGGGCACAGGTAGGGAGGACTGGCTGGCTGGACATCTCTCCTGCAGGGAGCCTTGGTAAATCACTGGCTTTCAAAGTCTGGGAGAAAATAAGGCCATTATGAGGCTTTTAAGATCAACCATAATAGACTCCCTATAATTTGGTTCTCTTTGGCTGCTTTTCTGGACCCCCTGGGACTCCCTCAGAGCTTGGTCTTATACTCCCCAGCATGGTACGGAGGTAAGAGAGGGGTTATGGGGGCAGTTAAATAGATCTGAGTCAAACAGTACCACGATGCCAGGCTCACTAGGCAGCCTTGGTCATATGGGTTCACCCCTCACTAGGGACTGAATGTTTGTGTTTCCAACAGAAATCAGACAGTGGAAACACAGATGTCCCATAGGACAGAATTTAAGGGTGAGAGCTCTGGTGATTAGATGTCAGGAGACTACAGGACTCACGATGTCCTCAGGACCTCCTAAGATGGGCCCTGAGAACTTAAGGAGACAGTGGGACAACAGGCTGGTCTATAAGCCAGGAGGAGACCTTCACAAGGGCTGACGGTGCTGGTACCTCCAATCTTACCCCAGCATCCAGAAGGGTGGGAAGTAAAAACTTGTGTATGATACATCCTCTAGAGCCTGAAGAGCTGACTCTGTAAGCATATAAGCATGAGAACCTGAGTTCGGATAGCCAGTACCCATATCAAAATCCAGGCACAGTAGTGTGTGCCTCCAGTACTGAGAAAGGAGACAGAGGGGGATGCCCATGGCATGGCGGCCAGGTAGTTTTGCTGAATCCTAAAGACACTCAGTGCCAACCATGGGCCTCCACATGCACAGTGTGTGTGTGTGTGTGTGTGTGTGTGTGTGTGTGTGTGTGTGTATGAATGTGTGTGTATATGTGTGTGTGTGTGTGTGTGTGTGTGTATTCATACCCCCCTCCATACATACAAGGCACCCAGTCTGCACCCACTCTTTTATACTACACTGAGCTAAGACAATTTCTGGTTTTGTTTCTATAAAATGGAAAATGCAGTATCTGTATTCCAGAATAGCTGGAAGCGGTTGAGGGGATGCATATGGAGTTTAACAGTGCACACGACAGACATTGTGGTTGCTCCAGTCACCATCTTCAGCATCACCAGCGGCACCATCGCATCCTTCCCATGACCTCAGCCACAATGGAATGAGAACAGAGACACTCCATGCAGCCCAGCTCAGCGCCATTTCCAGTGATGGGCAGGTGTCAGTCACATGATAACTCCTGTCTCTATTCTTGAACTTGATATTTAGGATGAAAAAAAAAAAAAAAAAGACAAACTGTAACATTCATCCAGTTACCCAACAAATACCGACTGTATTTGATGCGCCTAGGACTCTTCTAGAATCATGGATGAACCATAGGCAAAGCAGACACCGTTCTAATTCCTCAGGAGAGCGGCGCCAAAGGCAGAGGTGGACAGCTTTGGAAGGCACAGTGCCAAGGGCACGGTGTAGCCCAATTCACTGCTCAAGGTCAGTGTTACACTCAGGTGGCAGCTCACAGATGCATCAGGCCTGTGGGAACTTAGGAGCTCTAGCTTTTCTGAAAATGCTCGTGGAAAACTTGACCAGTATTTACTACGTTCCACTCAATATTAGGCACTGTGCTGAATCCAGGAGGGCCCCGGGAACCAAGGAAGGACGAGTGTCAGCCTCATCTAGGCCTGTCACATATGTGGAAAGGACAGACTGACAACCCATCCTTCCTTCCAAGTGGTGGCTGGGCCTCAGGGCATCTCCATGTTGCTGTCTGCCTGGTACTCACAGCAGCAGAGCCCTCAACAGCCGTGTTTTGAAGCTGAGCAACTGTAAACTCTCAACCCAGCCATTCCCTTCTCTAACCATCTATTTCATTCATAGGGTTGTCTTTACAAGAAGGAGGGCAAAGGTTAACCTTCCCACGGAAAGGATGGGACAGCTGAAGAGTTGGACCTGAATCCTATTTGAGTATCCCACAGGCTGGTTCCCAAGGGCACAACTCCTCATGGGATCCATTAGGAAGCTGCTTCTCTCCACTTCTTTCTTCGCTGCGCCCCAGCACCCCACATCAGCACATGAGCTGTGGTCTGGGACTGAGGGCGGTGTGTTTTTTAAACAGTTAAATCTTTCATTGCAGACCAATTAAAATTTAAAGCCAGCATTTCTCCCCCTCCCTCCCCCTCTCTCTCTTACACACACACACACACACACACACACACACACACACACACACACATTTACTTATTCCTACATCTCTGAGCACAGAGAACTGATAACAATCTGTGGTTCCTATTAGAAACAGGATTTCAAAAATCTGACAAGAGAACTCCTTGTCACCTCCTCCATTTGGTTCCTGCCTTCTAAAATCCCCTAAGAGAAAACTTGTTGGGTAGGATCTGGGTGTCTCTTGCCCAAGAACTCCAGTTCCTGGACACTACGCCTGACCCCTCAGCCTCCTGAGTCAGAGACCACATGTATGTGCTGTGGCACGCTATTCATGTCATATAGCTATGCCCTCACTACCCCAACAGCCTCCAGTACACTCTCCAGACCTCAGAATTCTCTTATTTCATCATCAAGACTCACTGTCAGTTTCTAGGAACTATCAGACTGCTCCTTCGTTCCAGCCTTATTCTACACAGCTGTTGAGCCCCAAATAATAGACTCTAATGTAGCACTAGTTAGTGTTGGTACATATGTCTCTGGATAGGTGAGAATGTAAATGTGTTTGCGCAGTACCTTTGCATGTGTGTGTACCGAGGTGCAAGATTTGGAGTGCATATCGGAACCTATTTGCTTCACAGGTGGTTCTCAACCAGCTCTGTTAAAGTTATAACAACCTTGACTTTCTCAGAGCAGAAACATCTTGTTGGTAGCTTCTCTCCCCAACTCTGTCAGAGCAGAAGATGGCCTTTTGCACTGTGCTTATTCTATACATGCACAAGCATGTGGGTGTGTGCACACACAGACACACAATTACACTCCTTGCCTTTGAAAATCCTGCCACAGGGGGCAGTGTATGAAGCATGGGGCACGATTGCATTGGCTATGCAAGGAAGCTCTGAGCCTTAGCGCAGAGCCTGTGACCACAGCAGAAGCTAGCACACGGCACAAGCTAGAGAAATACAGTGTTGTCAGTCAGTTGGGTCAGGGACCAGAACTGAGGTCCTGGCTGGATTTCTTTATTAGAAGATGGACTGTGACTTCCTGATTAGAATGGACAAGCATAGGGACTCTTTGCCCGTCTTCTTTCTCAAATGGGACAGGTTTCTGCCTTTCCATGGCCTCACAGTCATTTTATTCCAGAAACACATCAGCAACTTGTTTACCGAGCCTGTATGTGCCGGGTGCTGCAAAACACCTCATCCGACCCTCGCAGCCGCCTCGCGGTGAACATATGTATGTGCTGTGATGATCTGCACTGAATTGATGAGGAAACTGGAGTTCAGAGATTAAGTGACTGGTGGAAGGTCACACAGCTGGTAAGTGGCTGAGCTGGGATTTACACAAAGGCAGTTTGACCTTTCTACACTCAAGGCAACATGTCAATGCGAGCAAAAATGACCGCCTTTTAAAGAAAAAGCAGAAAGGTTAATTAGGAGAGAGAGAGATCACAAACAGCAAGTGTGAAAGGTCCTGGAAAGGTGCAAGAGGAGGCAACACTCCCTTCTTCTCTCTGAACATCACACCCACCCTGCACCTTCGGGGAGCAGCAACCTGCTAATTCACTTTCCAGATCCCACGAAGCTGGGTCTCTGGGTGATCATAACTTGGGAGAGTCAGCAGACAAGCTCTGCAGGGGTCTTGCAAAGATGTCATTAGTTGGAAATGACGCCAAATGTCACCATGGGGAGTCCACTTACGAACACGTCCCTGTGTGCCGAAGAACAAGCACTGTGTGCAGCCTCCAGCTCCTTCCCAGGTGCACTTTTTGGGGCCAGCTCCTTAGTTTCACCTAGACATCTATTCCAGTGAAGTGTAAGCCACAGCAAAGCAGGAGGACCACAGTAATGCAGGGAGGAAGCGTTTGATCAGCTTCGATTATTGACAGGAGCTCCTCTCTTGCAAAGGCAGCTGACTGATGCAGAACCCTAAAAGTCTACTGAATGGCTCCAGGCCACCAAAACCAGCTTTAAAAAGAAGCAAAACAAAAAACCAGACAACAACAACCCCCCCCCCAAAAAAAACCCAACACATTAATCGAGCACTTACTTTTCAGTAAGATCAGTGTATCTTTCTCAAATGAGACAGATTTCTGTCTTTCATCACAGTCATTTTATAAGATAAAATGAAAAATAAGATAAAATATAGTCTTATTTCATGTCTTCAGTACGCCCATCCCCAAGTTACAGATGTAGAATAAAGTCTGGGAGGAGATACCGCTGCGTCTGATATAGTTAAGTGTGTGGTAAATAGAAAACGTTTTCATTATGGCTGGAACATATTTGGAACTATTAATTTATGTTTGTTTTCCATCTATTTTTGGTGGCTGATTTAACACTGCCTAAGTCCCTAGAACTGTGTCCTAGAAGGAGGGTCATTCTTTCCAGAGGTTCCTGGTGGCCAAGAGGGAGGAGGTAAAGTTGTCAGATACAATACAGGATGCTCTGCACTAAGTGTCTGGTATTTTTATTTGCTCAATCCAGCAACCCTAGATAGTGCTTGAAATAGAAAGTCAGCTGATGATACAGTGTGGACAGAAATTCATCCCTGAGTCCGTAAAACTGAATTTGTGAACTGAGATTCATCTTCATTAGAAAATAATGCCTTTTATTTTTAGAGCACCTTGGAGTGTAGGAAGTGCCTGTGCAGAGTCTGTGCCATTTGATTCTCCCAGTAACCCGGTGAGATGAGAAATGTGACTCTAATTATTTCCAGAAAAAGAAACAGGCTCCGGGAAGCTAGGCCCCTCGGAAGCCTCCAAGTTCACATGGGCCAAAGATGTAACCAAACCCACTGCAGAGTCCAGTTCAGGTTGGCTCTGGGACCCTGGCTGATTTCTGAGTCCCAGCCTGGCTCTGGCTCCGGCATCCCAAAAATGACAACACCAAGTTCAGTTCCAGATTGCTTGTCCCAAAATTGTGGGCACCATGAAGTTCGAGGTGCATCTGCTTCCAGGCTTCTTCTCTTGGGCTTGCAGAGGAGCTGAACTCAGAACATTTTATTTAGTGAGGCAGCCAAGTCATACTTCCACTGCCTGCAGATCCTAGGAAGGCTTGTTACTACGTCTCTAGTTCTTCACCTTCTGGGCCAGGTCACACCTTTGTACAAAGATAGCTTGAGTCCTCTAAAGCTCAAGGAAGCTGGAGTGGAGAGTGATTTATGGAGAAACGATATGTGCAAAGAGCCAGGTCAGCTTTTTGGGGATGCCCTGGAGACCCCTGAGGAGGTGAGACTGAGGAAGCATACGCAAGACAGCCATCTGCCTGGGGGGAGGGCCCCTCTGTCAGTGCTCAAGGTTTTCCATGTCTTAAAAATCTTTACTTATGGACATCAGGTCAAAGGGAAGGGGAACCCCCATCACACTTTAAAAGTACCTGCATGTGGCTGCTGCCTGCGGATGGGCCACAGCTGGTATCACCGTTACAGAAGTTGGCATTGCCTGTGTTGTAGAATAAAGAAAACACACCCCCGCTTTGATAAAAGTTTCAGGTTTTCACTCTGTAAAGCATGTTCAAACAGGAGGATGTTATAAATGCTCTTCTCTTCAAATTAGGTGTTAGGAGATAGGAACCAGCTTTATTGTCACTTTGCATTTCTAATACCTTGGAATGAGTATTATTTATTATCAGTCGTGAATACGAACAACCTCGCTTATCATTGGGGGAGTCCCTTAGAGGGAGTGAGGGGAGGCATCTCCTCAATGGTAAAATGGGACAAGGACTTTCATGGCTTTGTGATTTGGAAGCAAAAAGGCAGGGGCTTGCTCCTGTCCGATTTCTCCTTTGCAGGATTTCACTCACTGCTGGCCACTAACTTCAGCCCTGTCCTCAGCAAGAGGCCACCTCTGCGAAGATAGGGAAGTCCTGGGATCAGTGTCAGGACCCTTGGTCAGTCTGACCAGTGTGCTGCCAGGGTGTGGGACTTCTCACATGCCTGGATCCCGAAACCAGAGGAAGGGTCACTAAGACTCACAGGTCCTTTCTTGCACCTCAGGTAGGTGACATGCAAAAGTGAAGGCCCGCCCACACAGCCAATACACCAAGAGTCTAGGAAGGAATCGTTAACATTTACTGGAATCAAAGGAAAGCGCACGCGCGCGAGCACACACACACACACACACACACACACACACACACACACACAGCCTTGGGAACTATTTTCCACTCTGCCATGTCCTTTCACAACTTTCCACTCCAACTTCGATGTCATGAAACCATTAACTGGGCTAATTCTGCAAAACTGTCCATATCAAATATCTCTAGAAATCACTTCTAATACACTTTCAAGAAGGGAGGGCTCCTCCTCAATTAGTCTTATGATGTCATGCTGGAGCCTGTACAAGCCAGCAGCCAAGCAGAGGGTTATGGGTGTAACTCAATGGTACAGCGCTTACCTAGCATTCATAGGGTCCTGGGTTCAAGCCCCAGTTCCTTAAAAAACAAAAACTGGCAAAGCATGGGCGGGAGAGATGACTCAGTGGTTAAGAGTATATTGTTGTTGCAGGCAGGTTCAAATCCCAGTCATGGTGGATGGCCCACAATCGCATTAACTCCAGCTCTTTGGAATTCACTTCTTAAGGCACCAGCGCGCACACACACACCACATACCACACATACACACCATACACATACCCCCCCACAGACACACACACACACACACACACACACACTATACCCCCCCCCCACCATACACATACCACACACACACCCCCATACATACACACATACCACAGACCAAACACATACCACACACATTTACACCACACACACACATGCATGGGCACGTGCTTGTGTGGAAAAAAATAGACCTTTAAAAGAGGAAGAATTTGGTAGGACCAAATTGTGACATACACAGATTCTTAAGTCAATGCAGGACAGATCCTGACCACTGCGTGATAGGTAACTTTGGACACTACAATTTCTTGAAGTCTCATTAAAAAAAAAAAAAAAAAAAAAAAGGAATAGTACTACAGATTGGAAATTCCCTACTCCCAAACACCTAAAATCCAAGATTTTCTAAAGCATAGCTTTTAAGAGCACTCACATCTGGTCACAAGTGGAACATTCCATATACATAACCTATGTCACAGGCAAATATTGTTGCTTTTAGTCTCTGCATAAGAACTACATGAAACAGATTAACGAACTTTATATCTACACTTCAGCCTCATTCTCATGATATCTCGTTATGGATATGCAACTATTCCAAAGCCCGGAACATTCCACAGCCTAGACAACTTCTGATCCCAAGCACGTAGTCAAAGGGAATGCCAGCCTTTGCTATATGCATTGAATGAAAGGTCTGGAGATGATTAAGACAACAGACATCCAATGCCCAACTGGGAGCTGCTACCAGGGTCCTCTGCCGGCACTCTGTCTACGATCCTACTGCCCTACCTTAAGGTTCACCAGTTCTGTGAGGACACGGAGAGGAAAGACCTGCTCATCGTCACTGGCCTTGAGAGCTGGCCCATCTTCCTGTGACATCATAATTGGAGCTGCAGCCTGCAGCTCTGAGTGCTGGCAATGGTCAGGGCCAGTCCTGCCTCCACACTGTCCAGCACCTCTCCCTCCTACCCATCTTGTGAGCCGGTGACTCCGGGCCGTGGTGAGCACTGACTAAGGAGCAGCCAGCATCTGCTTGAGGTAAGTACCCTGGGGCCTGCAGGACTGGAGACGGGAAAGCTGAAGCCCAGCTGAACAGGATGGAGGCTGGGCCATCTCCTTGGTTCCATAATTAAGACTGAAACTTGAGACTTTCTGCTGAGGGAGACCTGACCACAGGTTTCATCTTTCAAAGGGTTACCTGGATTCTCATTAAAGGCTGACTTGTGCCCAGGACTGGGTCACTCCAGCAGCTCTCTTGACCTCTGCCTCTTACACCCCTTTTGGGCTAAACATTTCTGTGGAATTCAACCCTGGCTGAATAGAAGGCTGGGGCACTCAGAGCCCGGGGTGGATCCTATGTGGATCTACCTGGAGCAGGACTCCCTCTTGTGCAGATCTCTGTTCAAACCTTCTCTCTTTAGGAAGACCTTCCTGGATCCCCAAAGACAAAGCCACACACCTCCACCTCTGACACACTTCCCCCTTCTATTTTCTCTTGGCCCGTGTCTCCTGCACCTACCAGCTTCCTTGATTGATGCCCCTTAGACGGTGGGCTCCGGGACAAGAAGGCAGCCTGTGTAGTTCACAGGGTAGCCCAGCTCTCCACAAACATTACAGTCAGTGCAGGAGGGAAAAGAGGAAAGAGTCCAAACACCAGAGGAAATCTAAGACGTCTCCTGCCTGCTAGTGGGGCTTGGATTACAGAGAATGTTTTGTTGAAGGAAGAAAGGAAGGAGGGAGGGAAGGAGAGAGCAGGGAGAGGGAGAGAGAGAGAGGAAGGAGGCACAGTTGTGCTTTTAATCTTGATAATCAAACTTTATGACACAGTCACAGACTGGCCGAGATCAGTAGAACACGATACTCAAGGACTAAATGACTCAAGGAGGTAACATTTCTGGAAGTGTGGCTTGCCGTGATATTCTGTAACATGCCCCTACCACCACCTCCCGTCTGCCTGCCCATCCTCTCTCCCTCCTTCTCCTCACACTTCTCTCCTCTCTCCTAGACTTAGCAAATTTTTTGAACCCAGACTTTGGATCTAGATACTTGGAGTAGAGATTTAATATAAATTTGATGAGAGTCAAGAAACTACAGTATTGGTGGGGGAAAGATGGTGAAAGGGAAGAGGGAAAGTACCACTAGGAAAAAGCTAACGAACAACAACCATGGTAACAACTTGCAGTTTCCTTTGGCTGAATCCTCAACAGACTGCACCTCAGCCGGTCAAGCAACATGAAGTGAAGTTAGCCTCCTTCGCACAGGCGGACGGGCTTGCTTCCAAGGGCTCCTCTGTATGGGAAAACTCTGCGCAGAGGGCCTGAGACATGGAGGAGAAGCAGGGCAGAAAAAGTGGGTGGCTGCCTTTTGCAGGAACATGAGAGACAAACCTCAGATGGTGGCGGTGACTTGGTTGGCAACATAGCAAAGCTTCTGTGATGAGGAAAAGGCCAAGGTTGGGCAAGGGCTCCCCATCCGTATAAAAACAAAGTGAAAAGCACAGCCCAAGTGAAAGAGAGGCAGCTTCTACGAGCTGATGGACTGGGCCTCGTGTGACCTTTCTGAGTATGAGTAAAGAACAAAATAGGGCGCGCTTGGTCTGTCTGTCCCTTGTCACGTTATCTCTGCTCTCCCCTGGGCGGTTGCTCTCATGATCAGGACATACATGCACTTACACAGTCAGGTTTGGAGCATGCTCTCTGATGACCCTGAATCTAGCAAGAGTACAGTTGTGCATGTTGATAGCTGTGAGTCCCTGCCCAGGGGTGCTGGGATTCTGAGCTCCCAAAGTCAGTCAATAATGGAGTCCCTTCAAAACAGTGTCACAATATGTACAGGTTTCATACAAGTAGGGACATGTTGAAGTTTCTGATGTCCTCATCCAGGAATCACACCTAATGCATAGCTGTGTAACTGTGGAATTCACCTCAGAAACTTTCCAACAAGAAAGAGAAAGAAAGAAAGAAAGGAAGGAAGGAAGGAAGGAAGGAAGGAAGGAAGGAAGGAAGGAAGGAAGAGAGAGAGAAAAGAAAGGGAGAAAAGAAGGAAGGAAGGACAGAAGGAAGGAAGGAAAGAAGGAAGGAAGGACAGAAGGAAGGAAGGAAGGAAGGAAGGAAGGAAGGAAGGAAGGAAGGAAGGAAGGAAAGAAAGGAAAGAAAGACATTGCAATATATGCTCCCAAAGAATTTTCCAGTTCAAAACAGTTTCTATCTACAAAGGACATTTCTCTCTAGATATTTTTTCTTTCTCTTAGTTTTCTTCTTCTGCCTTTCTTTTGACCCCTCTCTCTGTCAAGACTCCTTTATCTACCTCACAAGCCCCATCAGCACACCCTAGAAGCCAGCAAGTCAGGAACTATAACCCCAGATCTGGATCGGCTGGTATCCTATGCTGATCTGTCTATCCAGTTCTGAGGCACCAGGACAAATCCTTAAGTCCCTTGCCCAATGATTAGTAAGAAAACCGGGCAGTGAGCAGGCAAAGGTGGTCTAACAAGGTCCTGGGAGTCCAGAGTAACAGTCTGTCCCCCACCATCTATATCAGCACAGGCTGATCCAGAAGCCCAGATGCACGCAGGAATGCAACTTTCCTGGCCCGGAAATCAAAGCAAGGCTAACAAGTGGAACGGCTAGAAGTAAGGGTTCGCACTGCTGACGCTGGGGTGAATTTAACAGATCCAGGGAGCCTTGTTAGGACAGAGGCATTGTGTGTGCAAGCTTAGCAAACGCTGCTAATTAAAACCATAATTTCATCAGCATTCTATCCCTATAAGTTGAGAAGTCACTCCATTCGGGACGGACCTGTCCATGAAATATGCAGTAACCACAATGTTCATCTATTGGACACTGGCTTCTCCATCAAGCTCTTAGAGAAATCGGTCACCTAATCTGCCATAAAGCAGGGATGGGACCGATGCACAGGAGGAAAGAGTTCTCAGTCACAGGACCTGATTTCTCTGCACCCTAGTCATTTGTGAAATCAAAGAGATTGTACTTTACACATCATAGGGTCTGTGTGATTTTTTTCAACTAAAACTTTATGTAAAGCATTTACAACAACAGTGACAATATGGTAAACGTTCAAAGAATGTTCTTCATTGCATCATTTTTCTTCCACAGAACGTGAGCGATGGGTCTGATGCAAAGCTAGTGGAGTTGTGTAGTTTGAATGTAGCTCTGTTTAATCTGTAAGGTTGACGCTGTGTTGCCTCTTGTGATGAAAATTATCACTGAAACCCAAAGTCTTCTCAGTGGGAACATTTTAGATACTTTCTGTAGACTCTGGGTATAACTGAACGGTAAAGGCTTGCCTAGAATGCTCTGGTTTGATTCTCTGCACTGCACAGAGATGCGGTTGATAATGGCAATAATGATGCAGTTCGAGGGAATTAGTACTGTCTATGTGACTTGTGTTGCAAGCTACCTTTAAAAGTTGTATGGACCTGTGCCTCACATCATTGATCCATGGGAAGATGAAAGGCAATTTTGCCTCACAGACAGGCTAGTCTTTAATTAGACACATACTATACAGTCTTTCCACTGGTATTGGCCAATTGCGCTGCTCTGTGCTTTACTTGTGGTTCCAGAAACCCGACTCCCTATCCAGCTTCCATTTTGCACTCTCTGGGCAACATTTCCTTCCACTCCTTTGCAAGTGACTTGATTCACATCGGGCAATGGGGGCCCAAGCAAGAAAAGCAAAGGCATGGAATGAACAAAGCCAGGTACAGATGTGAAAACGCTGGCAGCTGGCACCAAGATAACCAAAGAAATCAGCCTCCTGGGCAGTTTGGGAAGAGTTTATGGCATTCATGACAGCCCCCGGATGAGCAGAACTGGGCAGAGCTGGGCAGAGAAGCACACTGCACCCACTCTGCAGCCAGCCTCGTACTTCCCGGGTACCTGTGTGTATGATGCTGGAAACAAGAATGTCCTGCAGAAATGCATGATCCTGAAGGTGTGTGCTGCAGCAGTAACTCCGGGATGGGTGACCAATAATACCAAGAATAAGACCCAAGAGGAGGTTTATGTGCACAAACTTGGTGTTTATCAACAAATTTATTCTGCCTGTAGAAACAAACAAAAACCGAATTCCAGAATGTGGTCAAGCGTGGGAGTTGGAGCACTAATCCAGAGCCACTGAGATGTACAGAAAGGGAAATGGGCTTTAAGAGGAAGAGAATTGTCGTGAAACAGGGAAAGGTACTTTGAATCTGAGCTACTAGGGCCGCTAGAGTCCACTGCTGAGCAAGATCATGGCTGCTGAAAATAAAAAACGAGGCAATTCTGATTCCAACCCTCCCCCTACTTCCTATCTAGCCTCCTGGCCCAGTGTGACCTGAATCACTTACACATCTGCGCCAGAAGCATGGAGAGGCTTATAGAAAGGCAAGCTCTCAGGCCTCAGTTCATATGGAGCTGGGATTCCTAGCCAAAGGGATACCCATTACTCACAGTTTTCCCAAGGTGAATCTCCTAAGATCTGAGGCCACTGGGCAGCCCACATCTGCACCTGAGGAGTGAACCAGGCTTGTGCAAGCCCCTCCAACCTGCGTTTTCTACATCCTCCCCAAACTCACCTGAAGGCTTCTGGAATGGACAATAAAAATCAAGGCTACCTTGCTAAGAAAAGGAGTTTTTGTTTTGTTTGTTTTTGTTTTGTTTTTTTACTTGCCAGACTGTATCCTGAGCCAGGACATTGCCTGGCTGTTGAGAGAAGGACAGGACTTGGCTTAGGCATTCCATATTCCCAAGCAGGCTGCCACGACTCACAGAGATGGGGACTTAAGAAATGAGCAGATCTGGGCCATTTAAGGGCAAATTCCCATGCTCAGAAATCAGACCTGAACACAAAACTCCATCATTTAAAATAAAAGAAATCTCAGGGGGATGTTTTTTTTCAGTTTTATTCTCCCTTATCTCTGTGAGTTATGTGGTGAACTACAGAAATACACATATTGATTTGCTATTCACTCATCAATGCTTTGCATTTCTCTACTCAGAGACTCAAATCTTCCGACCAACTCTGAAGGTAGGGAATTGGCTATTTCTAGAGGAAAGTAAGGGTCTTGAAGGTGGATTCCTTCCTTCCTTCCTTCCTTCCTTCCTTCCTTCCTTCCTTCCTTCCTTCCTTCCTACCTACCTACCTACCTACCTACCTACCTACCTACCTACATCTTTGGGCCATGAGCAGATGGACTGGCATATGTGACTGCTTTCTCTAGGCACACCAGAGTTGACCTTCTCAAGGTCACTCACAATGTGTGTTTTACATCACCCTGCTGGGGTGCTCTTAGGACCCTGCATTGGTGACCAGTGTTGAGGGAGCCACTCCCTGACTCTCTGGCCAATCAACTTCCCTCATGCAGGTTGCTAGGCAACAGGAGGGAAGCCAGGATAGCGGCTCTAAATATTTCAGAAGATGGAGGGAGAGATTTTAGCTGTATCCTGGCAGAAGGACAAGGGACAAGAGTCACTTTAGGAATTAAGAATCTAGTCTTCCAGTAGGGATAGTTCATTGGACAAGAACCCACAAAGTCCCTTTCCAGAGCCTGCGGGACAGTGACCGCCTGACACTGCTGGAGAGGGAAAAGTGTTGAAGGAGCAGGACAGAAGCCTCAGTGCTTGGGGTCACAAGCTTGGTTTCGAGGTAGGGGTGTGTGTGTGTGTGTGTGTGTGTGTGTGTGTGTGTGTGTGTGTGTGTGTGAGAGAGAGAGAGAGAGAGAGAGAGAGAGAGAGAGAGAGAGAGAGAGAAAGACAGGATCTCTCTACATAACCTTGGCTGTATTGGAATGCACTGTGTAGACCAGGCTGTGCAAAACCTCACAGAAGTCCACTGGTCTCTGCCTCCCGAGTGCTGGGATTAAAGGCGTGTGGCTTGGAAGTTTTGACACTTTCCTATGACTCACATAGTCTACTACCTCAGAGCATGATCACCACAAAACCAGAGAGTCCCAAGCAAATTGAAAAAAAAGAAGAAATTAGAGAAAGCTGTGAGACCACGGTCATTCTCGAGTCTTGGTACTTTCTTTGAAGGAAAGTTTGGCTTCCCCAGATGAGTAGCTTCATGCACACGCTGTATATTACTTTATGTTCTCCACTTGTTCATGCCAGGATCAGGGACACTAATGGCTTTTTAGTTCACGGATTACATACTACCCATACCGCCTGCTTGATCAGTAGAGAATCGTGCTGAAATACACATTCTTTGGTCTCACCCCAAAGAAACTGAATGTGACACTTGAAACTTAAACTTTTTAATAAATAACTTTTTTGGGGGGCTAACTACCCTTATTTGCCTTTGAGCCCATCTCTTTTATAACATCCTACTGAAGTGTTTTCTCAGGTCCCTCCTCTGCTCCCTTAGTCCATGTGCACCCAGCACCCCCAGTTCTGCTCCAGGAAACACTGACACCTTTTGTAGTTCTTTGCAAATAATCTCAATTATTCTTGTTTTGCGTTTTGCTGGGAAAGCATTTTCCCTGGACTACAACTGTAGCTGATACGCTATGGTTCTGGGTCCATAATAGGCCATTGTCTGTCTACAAGCTTTACCAGAACAGCTGAGCCACTTTGTTAATGTTTTATATTGTAGTCATAATGCAGTCATAGAAGTGAGTGAGAAAGAGATGGTACGGCTTACAACGCTTGAAAGTATTTTATTTTACCCATCTGGCCTCTTATAACCAAAACCTGCCGCCACTTGTTAGTTTCGATGAGTGGCAAAGCCTGGCTATCCCTTAAACATTTCCTCTTCCTGGTTCCCAAACTACACTACATTTCCCAGCCTTCCTTGCGGTGAGGCAGGCTCCTATAAACTGAATCCTATCAAACAGATGAAAAAACTGTAAGATTCTAGCCTGTATGCCACTTCCCTATGTTTGCACAGGAGCCCAGCACTGACTCTGGAGGTCCCCTGAAGGTGATGGGGCTCATAATCTCTACTCGCCATCATGACTTGCTGACAGGACTCTGGTCTCTTCCTTCTTACTTGGAGGCAAAGCGTTAACCCAGTAGGAAAGGCTATTTTGGTTTTTAAATGAGAGAAAACTCAACCTCAATCAGTTTGAGACTTTATGCATTATATTAAGTCCATTTGTTACAGCAGCTTGAATTAATTTAATTTAAATACTGAGCGTCCTCCTTTAGGCTAGAAGTTAGAGTTAAGGAGTGGAGTCTTTCCCTTATTCAGAACATCCCTAGCATCTCTAAAACCATGAGCCAGGAGGGTAGGGACCAACCGCTGCTACTTTGGGGTATGAGAAAGGAGATGGGAGGACCAGGGAGGGTTGTGGATGGAAACTAGTCTTGCCTGAGGTCTCTGTTTACATCTTACAAAGGCAGAGGGAGCTGTCATCCCCCCTGCTGACTAGTGGATGCCCTGCCACACACATGGCTGGAGCAAGAGGTGTGGCCCTTTCTCCAGGAGAGAATCATTTCCAGGGCAGATGTCCAGCAGCATGGTTAGAGGAGGCAGTGGAGTATTAGGGATGAATTCTCAATACAATGTGGCAGACCTGGTCTTAGACCATCCTGGCAGGAACTGTATCCCTTAAAGCAAGTCACCACCTCTTTGAAGCCATGATTTTCTATGTAAGTCTATATCTCAGCACACCACACTAGATGTTAGGCAGAAATAGAGCAATTGTTTATCAAGTTGCCAGGATGCCTGTGTTCCATTAGAGGTGCCTCAGCAGATTAGACAACATGCAAGGTTTTGGGTTACTCAGTGGTTTGAGTGGCAAAATACCACCTTTTCAATATGTTTATGTATGTAGGACTTTGAAGTGTTAACTGATATGTTTCACAAAACTCACTCTTAAAAAGGCACACTGCCTGGGAAGACAGGATACAGTCCACCTTTGCTTTGAGGATGGATTGTACCAGCTCCATGTAGAGAACAAAAACACTCATTCTTGGTCTTTTAAGTTTAAAAAATATAGACCTATGTTGTCTGATACGGTGGCGTCTAACTACATGAGGCTATTCAAATCTAAGTGAATGAAAGTGAAACATATCCCAAGGACCCTGATCTCACCACTCAGGTGGCTTGGGCTGCAAGGATGGGAAAAGAACATGGACATCAGGCCCATCACCGCAGAAAGTTATCCCTAACAGTGCTGCTCTGAACCCATGTACCCAAGGTTTAGTGGATCCACCAGAAGTAGGATCCTAATCCTTCCAAGGATTCCTCCACCTCAGGGAAAGACAGAAGAGGTAGTGAAGGCACCAGAGACATGGATGAGCACATACGGAGACCCCTTTCTTAGCTCCCTGTGACAGACACAGGATTGGAGGCAGGTCAGACCGATGGATGACAGACAGAAGCTGAGGTCTGAGGAGACACAGTCGCTCTGCTAGTCAGGGCCACTCAAGGCAGAAATGCCTGTCAAACCTGCCTTGGCTCTCTGTCCTGCACGGAGTGAGCAATTAGCTGCCTGGCTCAAAATAGTCTTCAGCCTCTCCCAGCACCTCTGAAGTCAGCGAAAGGATGGTTGCGTGTGCCTTCAGGAGCTAACGGGAAGAAGCCATTGAGGAAGCACACTCACAAGACATTTACCTCTTAGGATTTCTGTTGCTGTGATGAAACACCATGACCAAAGCAACTTGGGGAGGAAAGGGTTACACAAGTCCACTGAGGAAAGCCACGGCAGGAACCCAACCAGGGCCGGAACCTGGAGGCAGGAGCAGACACAGAGGCCATTAAGGCTCTGGCTTACTCAGCCTACTTATTCTTATAGTATCCAGGGCCACCAGTCCAGAGGTGTCACCACCCACAATGAGCTGAACCACACCCCTCTATCAACCACTAAGAAAATGCCTCCAGCCAGATTGTATGGAAGCATTTTCTCCATGGAGGGTCCCTCCTA
Organism: Onychomys torridus; assembly: GCF_903995425.1. Lineage (NCBI taxonomy): Eukaryota > Metazoa > Chordata > Mammalia > Rodentia > Cricetidae > Onychomys > Onychomys torridus. The sequence continues at coordinate 24,165,588 of NC_050450.1, read as the reverse complement.
TCAGGTAACTCTAGCTTGTGTCAAGTGGACATAAACCTAGCCAGCACAACTGACCTCTTGTCAACCTCACAAATAAACACTTCACCATAACCTTTCCTTTCTTGTTCATCCCCAGAATCACACATTAATATAAACAGCACAATATAAATATTCAAAATTTAAAAGTCCCACAGTCTTTAAAACCTCACTTAAAAAGTCAGTTTCTTTAAAATATTCATTCTCTTGTAAAATTTCAGAATCTCTTTAAAAGTTCAAGTCTCTTAACTGTGGGCTCCTGTAAAATCAAAAATAAACACTTTCTTTCTTCATGAGGGAAGAACCAGGGCACAGACACAGTCTGAACAGAGCAAAAACAAACTCCAACAGTGTAAATAATTCACTGTCTAATGTGTGGAATCCGCTCACGATCTGGGCTCCTCCAGCCTCTGCGACACGCCCAAGCTGGTCTTCTAGGCTCTACTCCACACCTGCTGCTGTTCTTGGCAGTCATCCTATGGTACTGGCATCTCCAAAATGCTGAGGTCTTCTGCCACAACTGGCTCCATTCTTTCCAAGAGAGCCTCTCCTGAGCTCTCCTCGGGGTCTCCAGTCCTGCCGCACAGTGCCAAGCCTCAGCTGTTCTCCATAACCTCTTCATGCCTCCAAAGCCAGTACCATCTGTGCGATTCTTACACTACCAAGTTTGGCCACTACTACGAAGTACAACCTTGGTGGCCTCTGGAACATCGCCAATGCGCACTGACCCTAAGGAAATGCTTCCCCAAAGATTTCACCTCAATGGTCTCTTAATTCCTGGCAATTTTTCAGCTCCAGTGAACCAGCATCAATTGTCCCAGTAAGGCAGAGGTTTTATTTCAGTGTTTCTGGTATCTTGTTAATCACAGATGATTCTTAAGCCTCAGCTAAACAGAACCACAGATTCTTAACTCCAAATAGCATCAAATGGTCCTGATAGAGTCATTAAGGGACCTTCAAACTTCTCTCTGAAAATTTCACAAACCAGACCTCCATCATCTGCATTGCTTAAAACATTCTCATCATCCACGCTCCCACAGAAAGGCTCACTGAGCTCTGAACACTCAATGAATTTTGCAGCCCAAAGTTCCAAAGTCCCAGACTGACATACCCCATGATCTTGGTACCAATTTCTGTCTTAGTTAGGGTGAAATACCATGACCAAAAACAGCTTAGGGAGGAAAGGGTTTATTTGGCTTATTATGCTTCCACATCACTGCTCATTACTGAAGTCAGGGCAGGAACTCAAACGAAGCGGGAACCTGTAGACAGAAGCAGGTGCAGAGGCCATGGAGGACTGCTACTTACTGCTTGCTCATCATCCTACAAGGACAGCACCCCTCGTAACGGGCTGGACCTTATTCAATCACCAACTAAGAAACCGCACTCCATCCAGATCTTATGGAGTCAATTTTCCCAGATGAGGCTCCATCCTTTCAGATGACTCTAGCTGGTGTCAGGTTGACATAAAACTAGACAGTACACCTCTGAACTACATCTTCTCTGCCTCCATTCTGCCAAGCAACACTCAAACACCTGGAAACTCATATACAACCCCCTGGGAAAGAAGGAAGGGGGGCTGAAGTTTGAAATGTCTGCAGTTTGGTTTTTGTGGAAATTGGACATGAGGGAAACATTTTTATAAACTAAGCCACCTTTCCTGGAGACTGACGCTTGCAGACTGAGTTTATGTCCACTATATATTCTTCTACTTGTCTTGTACGAAAATGTTCTTACTGTTGAACACAGTGTAAAAGTAAAAGCTCAATGAAACTCAACCTCAATTTCTCCATCTACAAGCCCATTACTGGATAGGATGGGTTTGGATAGCAGGAAAATGCAAGAAGAAACAGGGGTCGAAGATGTCAAGGTCCTGCAAAAAGTACCGTGATAACTCTCCCAGGCGAACAAGAGCCAAGCCAATAAAAGACAGAGAGAGAGAGAGAGAGAGAGAGAGAGAGAGAGAGAGAGAGAGAGAGAGAGACAGAGAGAGAGACAGAGACAGAGAGAAACAGAGAAACAGAGAGACAGAGAGGAGAGAGTGCTCTATGCTTCAGCATCTAAGTGCAATAAAGAAGACCCCCACCCCAGTTTACAGCCCTGCTTTGTTCCATTAGAAAAGGGTATTATGCAAAAGCAAAGAACAGACATTTCTCCACTTGGCAGATCCCTGAGCCAGTAATGTAATCCAAGGATTGGGGCATAGTAAAGAACATGAACACAACACAAGTATTTAGCAATGGGCCAATATGAGTATGGTCATTCTCCCCCTTGGAGTGGGGATGGGCTTTGGAAATGCACACGGTAACAGCGTTCACCGGGCATCATCCACGTGACTTGTCTAGTAAACAACAGAACTGGCATTTAGCAGGGACGCTGTGTCTTCTAATACAGTATGCTGGCCCCATGCTGTGTGTGGATGGATACAAATTCTCTAACATTAAAACCGAGAGCTGTCAATCAAAAGCCTCTTAACAGGCAGTGAGCTGGATATGTGTTTTTTACTTGCTGGAAGCTGTCAAAATGTCTTTGAGACTTAAGGTTGACTAGTCTAGGATCCTACTTCAAATCCCGTGGCACCCCTGGTTCCCGAAGAGCAACAGGGTACAGGACACAGCTAGTTCATCAAAATATGGGATGAACACAGGCATGTGAGCGGCAATGCTTGTGCAGGAGTGGAGCGTGACACAAACAGCCTGGGCTCCATGTCCTGCGTGAGCTAGCGCACCATTTTCTCCAGAGCAAGCTGTGAACTACCAGAAACAAACCAACCCCTTTAAAGAAGGTGATAAGGGAAAGTAATGAGGGGAAGAGAGGAAATAAGACAGAGACAGGAAGGAGAGGCATAAATCCAAGACAGAGACTTGGCGTGAAGCTGCTCCAGCCCATGTATTGCAGTATCCGCCCAGAGCCACTGACTGGACAAAGCTTTGACTCCTAAAGTCTCCAGACACATCTAAGGCTCACAGTGTGGAGGCCAGATTGGGAGATCAAATGACTATGCACTGGGAACACTGCTCATTGGAGCTGCTACATCAGTGAAGTCCAAATAGAAGTGTAGATCAGGATGGAGCATTGGAAGTTTCTAGAAACAATCCGTTCTTTTTGGCTAATACATAGAAGAGACTCTTCTATGTGAGGTTCTAGAACACTGGAGAATTAAGTTTTTTTTTTTTTTTTTTTTAACTATCTTGAATCTATTTGGAATTTTGAAATTACTATTTTAAGGACAGTGTGTGTGGAGGGGTGAATTCACAAATACTTCTAGAACCACCACAACCACAACAAAAGGGCAATTAAGCCCCTGTGTTCCCGGATCACCTTGGAAGGTAATTTTTGACTGACCATCTCATTCTAACAGCCCCGCCTTTGTGAGAGCTTGTGTAGCGGAGACTAAATCAGCTGGGTGGAGACAAGCTACACTCAGAACCATTACCAGAGAACAGAAGGCGCGTTTTTTCCCACTCTTTCCTTCCTCTGATCTTTTACACTGGCGAGTTCCTTTTCTGGGAAGGATTGCAGGAAGACTCAGTCTCATCCCATTGCAAGAAGAGCCCTGGCATATGGAGACCTGGATGCCTCTGCCGTGCAGAATCCAAGAGGGGCTGAAATCAAGCACTCCTTGGTAGAGGGAGAAGCACAGACGTCTCGGGGGCCTCCCAGAGTCACAGTATGCAAATAATTAAACAAATGGTTTCACAGAAATGTTGTCAAGAAAAGGCTTCTCAGTTCCATCACCATGGTGATAGCTCGTCAAATTAAAAAAAAAAAAATCTAAATGTAAATCTAAAAATTGCTTCATTTGGCTGATGGAAACTAATAAATAGGACTCCTGGTGAGTTACCATATCACTCGCTATAGTCACCCCGAATTCTCTCAGATTCTACTAATGCACCTGGCTTGGTCCTAAGATATCTCTGTCCAAACCATCTTCGATCCCCACAAGCCTCGAAGAGTGGCTTTCACCTCGATCCCTGGAAGTCCAGTCGGCACCCTCTCTGTTCTCTTGCTGGCACTCAGGAAGTTTTGACTCTAGGATGACTGACAGACAGCAGTTCCACAGTCAGGACATTTACAGAAATAACTCCATGCTCCCTGGTGTGTTAATTCCCTGAGACAGAGTCCAGGCTGGCCTCAAACTCTGAGATCCACCTGCCTCTGCTACCAGAGTGCTGGGATTAAAGGTGTGCACCACCACCACCTGGGGCAGGGCTTTAGAATATTTTGATGGGATAAATTTAAAAAAACACTTGTGAATCTCTACCGTTCTAACTCAAACACCTCCATCCAGTTTTTACACTAAAATCTGAATGTTGCCATTTGAGGCACCATGAAGTAGACAAAGGCCATGTTCTGTCATTTCTAAAACCATTATTCAAACAAATGGCCTTAAGTTTTCCAAAGAGCTGAGTCAAAAACAGGGACCGGAAGGTGAGCATCAAGTTCTAAGTACAGAGACCCCTGCTACATCTGTGTAGAAACGAGCATGGAAAAGGTACCAAGATCATCAACTGCAGATGGACTAGATAACACGACTACTTAGAAGAACATTACGTGGGACTGCGATACATAAACTACAGAAGTTCTACAGCTTTGGACGAGAAAGATGCGCACTATGTAGGGCTAGCAAAAATGGCAAGCTACAAAAAAACATGCTTTATTAATGTGTGTATGCACACAGGCAAAAAAGCAGAAGACTACATGCCATAATACTAATGATTGTTCTTTTTAATATTTAATTTTGTTGACTAAGACAGTAGTTTATGCAATGAGATTATATGAACAAAATAATAATGATAATAATTATAGTTTAAAAAAATCAAGGGGCTAGAAAGAGGGCTCAGTGGTTAAGAGCACTTGCTATTCTTGCAGAGGACCCTAGTTCACTTCCCAGCACCCGCCTGGTCACAGCAGCTTACAACTACCTGTAACTCTAGTTCCAAGGGTCCTGGTGCCCTCTTCTGGCTTCCAGGGGTATAACAACCATAGTACGTGTACACACACACACACACACACACACACACACACACACACACACAGGCAAAACACTCACGCACATAAAAAATAAATGTTAAAAATCAAGCCACATCGCTGCTTTTAAACTGACTTTTCAGGAATAATAGAAAAATTATTCAATGTGTATGAAACACTGGGTTTAACCCCTGACTCTCCCCATAGCGCCCCTTAAACAAAAAACAAACAAACAAAAAAGGTAGAGGTCTCTACTGTGCTCCATACTATGATGAGAAGCAAGCTGAAAAGACCATCTGCTCCATAAATGAGAAGTCTAAATAAAGGGGACATTATGTGTGACCACAGGGAACAACAAAGCCACAGATCTCTAGGGGTCCTTGAGCTAACTTTATAGAGATGACAGCGGATCATGTCCACATGGGTGGACACACATGGCTTGGTAGGCAAGAGTAGGCGATAACTGTGGGTACCATCACAGAGAAGTGTGATATTGGCCAACTTGGTCGTCTGTGCTGAGACTGTTTTTGCATCTGATGGTGGAGGTGATAACAGCAGATGGGTGAAAGCACAGAGCACAGGCCTGCACAGGGCACATTAGGAGATGCCTACTGTCGTTTTCTCTCTATTATTCCCAACCACAGGCTCAATGGGAACTAGTGTGGGAGCAGCTTCAGGCAGAAGAAAGGTTGCCCTTTCATAGGACATCTCTTGCTGCTCACAATCCGCTTTCTGTAAGAGATCCTCCCTGAATCGGCTTACATGCTAAAGCTACTATTGAAATTAAATGGCACTCATTTTCCCAAGAACACTTGGGAGTTTGGCCCACCATTCTCTGGCATCACACAGTTTTATTGAAGTGCATCATCTGTTGCTGACTTACTCTGTTGTTGAAGCCAATCAAAGCCTTCCCCCTCTTGGCAAATGACTCTGTACACTCCAATCAAAAGGCACCTTTAATCTGAATCCTTTTCACTCAACTCTTTACCATGACCCACATGCCATTCCATTCCTCCTCCCCACACCCATTCTGAATGTAATCAGCCTGCTCCAATTTGCTTATATAAACAGGAGGCCAAGGCAGGGGATGTCACTTGGCCATGGCAGTTCTGCTTTTTAAGACATTGCCCAAGACCTTTCAATAGAACCAGACTTGGAGGAGAGTTATATTAAACAGTGTGACTCCAAACCTAAACAGCCCCTGAAGCATTAGTGGTTCAAAGATCTCCCAGTGCATTTATGAAAAGCCATTGATCTGGGAAGAGGTGTTAGAGGATGTGAAACGCACTAAGAAAACTCCTTTGCTGGCAGGAGGCAGAGTGGTTTTCATTAACCGGCTGCCCTTTATCTCGTCACATTACTGACCTGCCAAGGCAGAGATCGCTGCTTCTCCAGCCTTGAAGCTACCTCTGGTCAGAAACTATGATAAGAAAGCATTCATTTTTAAGACACATACAGAAGAAGGAGGTGTGGCTCTATGGCTGCTTGCTTTTCTCAGTTGGATTCCCGAGTATACTTTATATTTTAAATTTTGTGACCACCTTCGATACATCAAAGCCTTTAAGGACACAGTGGATCATTTTACAGGTGTTTGTTAGTGCTTGAGGCAAAACAAAACAAAACCCCACAAAACCGGTGACTTCTAAACTTCAGAACTTGAAATATCACCCAGAGTAGGTTCCACTTATAACCCAGAGTAATAAACACCCAAACTGCAATTGATCACCTGCAGAAGAGTACAGGCTACCTCCATCCACATTCTGTTGCTTACCAGCTGGGTGACCTGAGTGGAATTCCTGCCATGGTTTCTCACACTGTGATGGGCATCAGCAGCTTCATGGTGCATTGTTGGCAATAGGGTGCCTGGCACATAGTTGGCACCTGAGGAAAACTAGCTATTGCTTATTATTGCTATATTATATTTATTATTATTATTATTATTTCTTATTATTATTAAGGCAGTCTAAAATCTGTAGGCAACATTCTGCATCTATGTGTATCTGTGCATTTTTTTTTTCTGAGAAGAGGTCCATATATTTTATCTTTATTTTCCCCCAAAGGGAATAACCACTAAGCTAGCTAGACTAACTCTCTCCTCTAATTGATGAGTAAAATCTTACCCAGGGGTTGCAATGTTTTTCTCACAACTGCACAGTAAGCCAGAGGCAAGGGCAGAACTAAAACCCCAAATCCGTTGGCACACTTTATCCAGTGTTTTGAAAAGTGCTGGAAACATTACCAAAAGCAGCCTAGGAGTTACTCAACATTGCACAGAGGTGACCTGTCAATAAAAGTGGGATGGCATGGACACCTATTAGTGGCCTCAAGGCAAAAGAAATATAGAGAAGACTGGAGGTGTGAGAACCGTGGAAAAATCCCTGAGGGTAACCATCAACAGATAAGGGGGGACTTCAAGGCCACAGGCAGGCTGTTCCAATCCTAACCCCTTTCTATCTTCCCAGATCTCTAGCAAGATGTGTGGATCCCATGACAGCCATGTGCCTTCTGAGAGCCTAGAGAATACACACACAGCTGATTTCAGAAATAATGTCTCAGCCTGCCTCACCCCACGAGGAGACACAGCTTTAGGATTTTAGGACTCATACTCCTTTCCTAAGGCTAGGTTCCTTACATTTCCTTCACATTATCCTTGTTTCTCGGTGGTTTTCAAAGCAAAATCCTTGTGGTCAAGCCTGGGACCAGAAGCAGCAAGGTTACAGGATTACTCATTAGAAATGCAGATTGAGGTTCCCCTCTTTCAGACCTACTCTGAGGAGGCTCTGGGGTGGGCTTCTGATTTAACAGGGTTCAGAGGTACAATCAACTTTGAGAACCACTAATTAGACTCATTGGTGTGGTGGAGAAACCAAGCAGGGGCGAGAGGCTTGGACCAGCCTTCTAGAAAAGCCAGTCCCTAGAATACCTCTGGTTTTTTTTTTTTTCCTTTTAATTTGAAATAAAACTGGAATTAGATTAGTAGCCTAGACCCTCCAGTATTTTGAAAACAAGAGATCTTGGAGGGAAGTGGGAAACAAATCCAAAACCTTTCATCCCAGTCACAATGACGCATTGATTTTAGCATCGTGTGGGAGGGAAGGAGGCAGAAGGAAGGGCTGAGCTGGTGTGTTGAGAACTCTGTTTCAATGGAATCCACTGTAATTTAGGGGCAATTAGTGTCCACACATTCTACATCCAGAGGCTCCATCAATCCGGGTAGTTTTTACATACTTTTTTACAACCTCCTTGACAGTATTTAGTTTCCCCTTTATTCTGCCCCCACCGCACCCCAGTGCTGCCCCCCCCCCCCGCCTTTAACGCTTAGCTTGTGGGGTCACTTCAGCTCCTGGGAAAGGGGAAAAGCCACTATTTTGGCTGTACCCAGACAGCCTCTGGGCAATCAGTCCTCTACTGAGCATTCTTCCGATCCTGGAGAGGAGGAAGCGCCAGCTGCCTCGCTAGGCCTGCCCTCTACTTGACATGGCTCAGCTCACTTTCATCACTCCCATGCTCTTCTGGGCAGCCTTCCCTGACAACATCTTCCTGCTAAGATGGTGCTGATGCTGTCCATTGCTAAGTCTCTCTACTCCACTTCACATCCACCCACCATCATGACCACTGCTCCACCTCTCTACCCTCCCAACACCCTGCAACTCACACACAGTGCCCATCTCGGCTTCCAGATGTTATATGACCTACCAACTCGAACTGCTAGAAAAACAGGTGACTGGGTAGGTTCCAAGCCACACCCTGATCCGCAGACAGAGATCTGGTATAAACCACTGTTGCCTTCTGCCCATCCACCTAATTCCTTGACACCAATGAAAAATGCATTTGCTTCTCACTTGTTTGTCTTGGGATGTCTTTATCTATGGAAATCAGTGCATCTTTCATTTAAGAATCCTTAAGGAGACTAAATCATATCCATGGAACACAAGTTCAAGGAGTAATGTGAAGGACTTCTACCTGTTCAAAACATTTTCATTTCTACCTTATTTTATCCACAAAATGATCCAATGAGTTAAGTGTGGTATGAACTATCACACCCAATTTCATGGTAAAGAGACAGAAGTTAAGATAATGGGAGCAGTTTATCTAAAACTGGCATCATTGGGAAGACAAGAGAGATTTCTGGTTTCTGGTGCTGTATTATTTATCTACTAGATTCTGTGATTTTGAAACTGTCATCAGAAGGGACTTCTGGGGAAGCAAGTTAAAGGAGAGCAGGCTGGGCTCTGGACATTCTACTCCTGTTTTAACTAAGCCATGCCCTCCCTAGCTTGGAACCCACTTCCAATTTCACATTTCCCATCACGCATAACCAGTACAGGGGCTGGCCCAGTGGCTAAGAACATAAATGCTCTTACAGAGGACCAGAGTTAGGTTCCCAGGAACCGCGTAGGGTGGCTCAGAACCATCTGTAACTTGAGCTCCTGGGAGCCAGACGCCCTCTTGTGGACTCTTCGGGCATCTGCACTCACATTAGCATATGCACACACAGTAGTCAAAGAGCAAACACATCTTAAGCAGCAACTTCAAGATGATAGAGTCAGAGAAGCTCTGAACAACCTTGAAGTTCGTGCAGGTACTCATACCTTCTGGCTTGCAACAGGTACAGACAGTAAAACTGCACCAGCCCTCGGCAGAATATGAATAAACTACCCATCCACTTATTCATGTTCTCACTGAGTCAATACACAGTGAGCAGTTACTGTGTGCTAAGCACTATGCTAGGGTCTGAGACTAGAGTGTTAGGAAAAAAATAAAATAGGGAGGTGATGCTTTGGATTAGAGCTGACACTCCAACCCCACCCCAACAAATCCAAATTAGAACAAGAACAACTAAGGCAAGATCTGTTGGCGACACGGAAGGGTAAAGAGAGGTCTCATCCAATGAGGAAGCTGGGCTTGCAGTATGTGAAGATAGTTTTCTTGGCAAAGTGAAGAGGAATCACGTTTTGCTGCAGAACACAGTGCTGCCCAGGCAGGAAGGGTCAAGGGCCTGGCCTGGCTGAGGAATCCAGAGCAGATGCAGCTGACAGGGGCCTGATGAGCAAGAACAGAGCAGCAGGGGATGGAAGGCATGGGTCAAGCAGAGCAGGCCTGAGGATTTCTGCACAGCAAGCCAGGCAGCTATTGGAGGGATTTCAATAAGCTGGGTCAGGACTGACTGATAACCAGGATGGTCAAGGCCCAAGGAAAGACTCAAGCCGGTCACAAATACAAGAAGACACTCCAGGGGAGGCTGTGGGTAGGTTTCCTCTGTCACAGAAGCGCCCTTAAGGGCTTTTATAATTTAATGCGGAGGCACAGCATGGACAAGTTAGCCTGAGAAGGGAAATAAAAATGCCCCAAATTCAGAAAGTCTGGCTCCCATCCTGCATGTCTATGACGGAACTGTGTAATAGGACAGGCAACTTAACTCACTTTTTTGGGTTACAATTTCCCCATCTGTGCCAAGAGGGCAAAAGTCCAACTTCCTTGGGTTCTTAGGAACCCCACTTGAAGTGCTTTGCCAGTGGTACCTGAAAGCACTTAAGGAAAAGGTAGGATACTATTATCATTAACCGTGTTGATATTTACCCGGTAAATAAAATTACGGTTTTGAGTAAATATGGAATGACATCTTTTAAAATCCAGGTTGAAGATAAGTTATTAGAAGCCAGGCTTGGGTGCACACACCTTTAATCCCAGCACTAGGGAGGCAGAAGCAGGTTGATCTCTACGAGTTTGAGATCAGCCTGGCCTACAAAGTGAGTTCCAGGACAGCTAGAGCTACAGAGTGAGACCCTGTCTCAAAAAAAAAAAAAAAAAAAAAACAAAAAAAAACAAAAAAAACCAAAAACAAACAAACAAACAAAAAAAAACGAGAGAGGGGGGGGGAGGGAGAGGGAGAGAGAGAAGAAAGGAGAGAGGAGAGAAGAGAGAGAATGAGAAGAAAAAGAGGAAGAGGGAGGATAGAAGAGAGAGAGAAGGAGGAGAGAGAAAATAAGTTGAGACCAATTCTGTTCTTAACTCAGAATTGTTACTTTCATTCGATGATTTAATTAAAATTTTTCATACAATATATTTTGATCATGGTTTCCTCTCCCCCAGTTCCTCCCTGATCATTTCCACTTCCTTACCCAACCAACTTAATGACTGTGTACATTATGAGGTATACTTATAAACATACTTGGTTCCAGGACACTTCTCAAGCCTCATTTAAGTATTTACCATAAAGATGTAATTTTTAACTTGGCACTTATTTATATCTAATTTATACAAGTTTCTCTCCACACATTAGTTGATAATTAATTGCGATCGCAGTGCTGAAGGCTGAACCTAGAGCTTTGTATAGCTAGCCAGGCACCCTGCCACTCAGAGCCACACCCCGCCAGCACCCAGGCTTTAGTTTTAAGGAAATGTAAACAATACTACCACTAGTGACATCAGGGTCGAGAAATACTTTTTTCAACATCAAACTCAACAGGTCGATCTACTACCAGGTCGGTGGTGCTTGACACTGGAATCACCTAATGAGCTTTTCCAGCACCTCACAGCTGGATTCAGTAGAACTCATTTCTGCTCAGGACCAGAGCATCACCTGAAGCCCTCAGAGACCATTCTTAGGTGAACTGAGGTAGAGAGGCACTAGCCTAGATTCTTGGCTGCTTTGAAAATCTTCCTAGGAACTCTGGGACTGAGGGTAGCTACCAAGGAGCCCTCAGTAGACTGAGTCTGTCTCATTCAGGACAGGATGGCTTCTTGACAACTAACAGAACATCAGTAGCGAGGGCAGAACTCATAGGCAAGGTGACTCAAGAGTCAATGTCAACCAGTGTGTTAGACATGTTATAAGAATTATTTCACTGACTCACTGCAGCAACCCTACAAAGCAAGCAATGCAATTATCTATTACTCATGTCTAAGATAAACTATCCGATGACCAGAAAGGTGTAGCAACTCTCTCAAGGGTAGTGCTGGACACAGAGAGAACAGCAGCTTCCTTGAAAGCAACCCTCAACTTCAATTTTTTTTCGGAGGCCAGAGGAGGAGGAAGGGTCTCACTACATTGTCCAGGTTGGTCTTGAACTCCTGATCTCAAGCAGTCCTCCCATTATAGTCTTCTAAGCAGAGCAGAACAACATGTATGTGCCACCGTGCCACCCTATGAGTGCTTTCTTGATGTCATCCTTCACTCTTGGATCTTTCTCTGAGCCTCTCATTAGGATTGTTTCCTATTCTTAAGTTTTATGATGAGCAGTTCTTTTAGATGAGAAAATGAAGATCCACAGACGCCACACTATTTATTCCCTGGTCACAGAACTGACTGCATAGATGATCTTGTGAAGCTGCCTGGTGCGTGCCTGGTGCCCTTGGAGAAGAGGGCATCGGATCCCCTGGTACTGGACTTCCAGACGGTTGTGAGCCATTGTAGGGTGCTGGGAATTGAACCCAGGTCAATTCTCTGGCTAATGGGTATGAGGTATCCAGTCAGAGAAGATGAATTCAAATGGTTGGATCCCAAATGCTGTTGTCCAGGAGATAGTACAGAGGATAAAAGGACAGTTGCCAGCAGCCCGAGAAGTCACCCTCTTCCTCTAGAATCCAGTTACACGGGCAGTCTTTGGCTGCATACACACATTATTAGCACACCCAGGGAGGCCCAGCCTGGGTTTGTAGCACACAGCACCAAGGGGGGGTGTATAAAAGAGAGATGACAAAGCCACCCTGTGATCACGCTGCAGCTTCTGCTTCACAGCTGAATAAAGAAAGGGCATGAAATCGGATGTTTTCCAAACTCAGAAGAAAGCAATGGAAAATCTACCTCTTTTCTCCTGCCATAAAGAACATCTAAACACATGGCATTTAATTTCCAAATGGAGCAATGTTCCTTTTTAAGGGAAATGTTAAGCAGGGATTAGAGACAAGATGGGCGGTAACTCTATCCTCAGCCCTTTCATTGTTAATAGCATTTGAGGATGGGGGCATTGGCTCTGCAGAGATGTGGGAAAAACCAAAGTCTATGTAAATGAGAATCGACACACACTGATAAACCAAGTGCCAGACCCCATGTCTTAATTACACAGAGTCTGGATGTCAAAATGAATGCGGCTTATTGACGCTCAGAGACTTCACTAGGTATTAAGTTGGATGACCTTCTTCTAGGAGCAGGGAGTAAAGTAAAGGTTTCTCATTACTTGGGGCCACATTCACAAATGCCAAAGGGCTATCAGTCATGCCTGGACACTTTTCTGGGTACAGGGTAGCATTGAACTCAAGCTACAGAACTGAGAAATAGTGGCATTAAAGAACAGACAACAAGCAAAATACAATGTGAAGTCCGTGCTCCAAGCAACTGTGAGCTCTTAGAATCCTGTCCTCTCCCTTCACCCCCATGCCTATTCTCAGTCATTCATGTAGCATCATTTACTACAATTAAAACACAGGTACAGCTTCCCTGCAGCAACTGATGTGCCCGTGAGACACACACAAGTGTCAGAAGCCTCCTTTCAACGTCGACAGATCTTCAAAGACGACAGTAAACACTGATGTCACTGAAGATGAGAACACTCAGTGTGGCTCACTCACACCAGTTGCTCCTATTGGTTAGAATTTCACAAAGCTTTCTGCCTCCTGGCTCAAGCTCTCTTAGTTAGATGACACACAGCCATTACCCTAGTGGTGTGTCCAGCTTGCATCTGTAAAAAGAAGGCTACTTTCAGGCTAGTGCATAACCCAATAGTTCTCGACAGGAGTTAGGGTCCTTGCCTTGAAACTGAAAAATAATATACGCCCCCCCCTTCCCTGGCACTAATTAAAGTGTCAGGATGGAGCCCCAACACTGACTTGACACATGACATAACGTCCTGTGTAATCGGACGTGTTCTACGCTAACATCAAAGCCCTGTCTGGGATAATGGAGCAAGATATTTAGTGTGTGTCTGTTGCAGTCTGACATCTAACCCCATCCTGCTTCATTCTGCAGGCCCAGGCTCACCAGGAGATTAACCCGGCAGCGTGCAGTGAGAAGGGACAGAGAAGACTGACAGGAGGCCCAGGATGCAAGGGAAGGCCAAACAAATCTACCTGCTGAAGGAAGACTCTTCCTCTGACGACCATCTTGAGACTTTGTCCAGCAGAAATCTCTGGCAAGTGTTATCCCAGCCACTCATGTGGCACTGGGCCGTCTACGACTTCCTGATGACATTGTTCTACATCATTTTGTTTGTAGTGCTGTTTGACAACTTTGTGTGACCATCTCTCTCACTCCGAATGAACCTTAGCAAAGGATGGAGTGCTTTCTGTACGTGTCTGTCCAGACTGGCTTCTCACCGCCCTCTGTGAAGGGCCAGGCCACTGTTCACTAAGTTTTGGACTGTAGATAAAAAAATAAAAATAAATGGCCAATGTATCAGAGTATAATATAATGAAGAGGAAGTATTAGAAAAATGAACATCAACTTCAGTGCCTTAGAGGTGTCAAATTACTATAAATGTTTACTCCATTTCACAAACCAGGAACACACAGGATGCCAACTGGCACCAGTTGGTAAATGACACTCTGAACAGTGCTAGACCAGAACACTTAAGAATTCCTGGAACAATGGACAGCATGGGAGATTTCCCCTGTGACTGATGGCTGGGTGTGTGTGCACACGCATGTGTGCACGTATGTGTTTATGTATTATGTGTATGCAAGTATATGGTACATTTAAACAAAATAGCTATACGCACATATAAATTAAATTACACTCTATACTGAACTAGACAAAACAATATGAGCTTCTAAGCTTTATTACCCAGGTCATATTTTCCTTATATATAGGAAAAAAGACTGCAAGCTCATTAGCAAGCTGGCTCCAAACCATGTTAATAGTAACGGCAACAGAACAATACCCAGCTCCATGTTTCCATTCCCTCAAGTTCCCTGTGGGACCAGAGCCCACAGTCTTGTTTTATAACATGGGCAGAGAAGCTCACTGGGCTGTTTGAAGGTCACAGGGGTATCTAGTGATGGAAATGGGGCTCAGGTAAGGGGTTGCTTGACTTGACAATACCTATACAAAGGAGATGGATGTGTTCTATCACCACCGACCATCAAAAGTGGCCCATAAAATAATGGAATGGGTTAGACAAGTTCTGAGGATGAACTTCTAGGAAAACCTTACTCATTCCTGAGACAAAGGCCCAGAGACAGTACCTCCCCCTGTGCTGGGCATTCCTTCCATCCTATACAGAGACGGAGCATGAGACCCATGCACCAAGGTGCTGGGCATTCCTTCCATCCTATACAGAGATGGAGCATGAGACCCATACACCAAGGTGCTGAGCATTCCTTCCATCCTATACAGAGATGGAGCATGAGACCCATACACTAAGGTGCTGGGCATTCCTTCCATCCTATACAGAGATGGAGCATGAGACCTGTGCACCAAGGTGCTGGGCATTCCTTCCATCCTGTCCAGAGACGGAGCATAAGCCCAGTGCACCAAGGAGGCAGAGCATCAAGAGAACCTTGGAGGCAGAGCAGGAACCTAACTTTTCCCTACCTGACCCTGACCACATGAGAAGGCATCTTAGTACACCTCACTCCAGCAGGAACTGCCAGGAACTGCTCTGTTACTTGTGACCAAAGCACCTGACCTCATACGACCTCAAAATACACAGTGACACCACGATACAGAGCTTCACCAGCTCGGAGCAGAAACCAGTGCTTGATTCACACCATTGGCCGGAATTTCAAAGGAGACAAATTATTTAATTTGGGGCAGCTAGACATTGCCCAAACAGCTCTTTGAAATGACGTTTAGATGCTAGGGACCGTTTTAGATGGAATTACAAAGAGCTTAGCTTGGAAAATTTGCATTCAAACACAGAATTGAGAAGGAAGCCTAGAGCATGCCACATAATTGCTACCGACTATGTTCAGGGTTTAGTTAACTGCTGGGACACTGCACATCAAGGCCCATGCAGTTGCAGCCCGTGGCTCTGTTCGGGAATTCCCCTGCTCCTCCTGAGTGTTTACAAAACTTTAATATATCTCCATATTGGCTCAATAAAGCATTTTTTTTCTGTTGAGATGGCATTGCCCATCCGTGTTTCTCCCACAGTAAGGAGACTAAGTTGCTTTAACAGTTCATTCTGGTAACTGTAAAGCTGATAAATTGTGTGTAAACAGCTCAAAATTTCTTAGGAAATAAAACCGCAAATTCGAGGCTTTTGCCTCCACCTTCTAAACCACCCTTGCCTGTTCCAAGATTAAGGCGAAGGTGTGGGTTTCTTCTTTCAGTAAGCCCTCATCCCTCCTGCCCTTGACAGCTTAATTTCCTGTCCTCTTTGGGAGACAGACAGATGAATATTTAGTGTAGAACATGATTGTGATTAAGCTTCCAAATGTGTCTTCATCTGGATTCCAGCTGGCGTGGCATCTCAATTACTCCTCCACTCCCCTATGGAAGCTTCATATTGATGTAGTGAGCTTTCCATGATGGCAGTGGATTAAAAATCTCCGAGGACTCTCCAATCTTCTAACCTCAATCAATTATCCCTTAATGAAAGGGGGAAAAAGGGTTTGTGCATACATATCATGACCTGATATGTCCTGCCAACAGGCACCAGGCTGTTGTTGATTCAGACTTGAAAGTGAGCTAAAAATCTCAGGCTTCCTTGCTTCTGTTCACCCCTCTGCAAAGCACGATTGGTGCATTAATATGAAGCTGGTAAACTCCGGAGCAAGTGGTGATTAATAGTTGTACTGTTAATCAATATGTAAAGAAGGTTGCAAAAATGTTCAGCTGTACTACAATTTCTTTATTGGACCAATAATCTCAAGTGTTAGCTTCTGTTGTGTCTCCTATATTACATGCCTAAACTAGTAAAAGTGTACAGCACCATTCTATGAATCTATTCTGCGTACCTAGGATATCCAGCAATTTTTTTTTCAAAAAATTTATATATTTATGTATGAATGCTCTACATGCATGTCAGAGAGAGCTTCAGATCCCATGAGCCACCATGTGGTTGCTGGGAATTGAACTCAGGACCTCTAGAAGAGCAGCCAGTGCTCTTAACCTCTGAGCCATTTCTCCAGCCTCATCAGTTTGGATTTTTTTTTTTTTTAGCAGCAATTCTTTTGAGAGGAAAGAGTGACTAATTTACATGGCTCTTTCATTAATTTGCTCAAAGTTTCATTCAACAAACATTTACCGAAGCTTAGGCAGTATGTCGAACACTGTACCATTGTCTTTGCATTTCATGGATCTCAGTCTGGCCAGGGCACCAGACCACAGAGGTAAACACTGAGGGCTGTCACTGCTGATGGAGCTAAGATCCATGGGACATTCACTTCCCTCATCTCAGGGGAAGGATTTCCAGAGCTTTCTTACATGTGCATTTGGTTTACAGTTGCCTCACACTTGGACCAGATCTTTTGACCATAGAACAGTCACGTCTTCCTTCTTCCTTCTCTGTCTCCCCGACTTCTTCTCTAATACTGTTATATAAATATATGTCAGACACCCCTCAGTTCATTCACTTATGATGCAGTGTTAGGAAAGAAAAAGGAGGTTGAAGTTAATTTTCCAGTATATTTCCCTTCCATGGTTACAGATGACAGGTGTTCAGAGAGAGGATGCAGTCTGTGTGGGTGGGCACACAGGGAGTTGCTCCAGAAAACCAGACCACACTTGCAAGCTAACAATGAAGTTAGTATCTTCCACTTCCCTTAGATGAGACTAGCTACCAGACTCAGAGGCCAACAAAATGACAGAGTCCCCGGCTCCCTTCCTGGTGATAAAGGGTGGTACAAGATAAGCTACCAATCTCAGCCCTCCTTAAAATAAAATCTTGAGGTTTAAGAGAAGGCAACTCTGTAGGAGTGAAGCGTGCTTCCTTCCACTTGCCTTCCTGGGTCCATGACACTGTGTATACTGCAGGTACACAGGGTACATGGATGTAAGGAAAATGGAAGCCCAAGAAAGAACACTTGCTATGGAAGTAAGATTGTCTCTCTGGCTCATAAGTGTCTACCTGAGAATCCTCAAAGTCCCCAGAATCACTCTTCTAGATTGTGACCCAAGGGGAAAAAAGCCACAATTATTCTTTCATACAGAAGCACTTAAAACACATCACCCTGAATGTGTGTTTCGGGATGGGGTGGGGCTCCTGAGAAACCAGAAGATGCTTGAACAGTAGCCCAGAGCACTAGGAACTCATGAAAAATTAATCCAATCCTCAAAGTCGGCACTGGTTAAGGGCTGTTCTACATAACAAAAAGTTCTCCATTGCATTATTAAAAGCACGGAGCTTTGTACCGACCAATTAATTTCAAAGGATCCACTCTTTGCATTAAAAGTTATCAAAGACAGATGTCCTAGAAGAGTCCTCTCTATCAAATCTGGCACATGTCTGCTCTCCCAGGGTTATAATTGAGATTCTTTGAGATTCTTATCTTGGTTTGAGCACTTTCTCTCGAATTTTAACCCAAATGTTGTGTGAGGTTTCAGTTAAATGCCCAAAGGAGGATAAGATTAGTGAAATCTGGGAATCTGTCTGCTGTCTCCTGGGAGTTGGGACTCCCTTCAGCTCAGGCCCTAGGATCCCAGTGGAATTTGCTGCTACCTCTGCAATTTGTAATGAATATTTGCCTACCAGAAAAGCAAACAGGTATGCTCAAGCAGAGGCATAAGATGGGGTGAGGGGTGGGGACAACAAACCCTTAGTATTCCAAACAGGTATGCCCCATTTCAGGAAAAGCTGCTGTTCAAAAATAAGACAAATGATATCCAACAGTGATTGGTCCATTTCCAAAAGAAGATTCACCATGAGGCTCCTGGAAAACCAGTTTCTTAGTTTAATTAACATGTTTTTTTTTTTTTAAGGTTTATGTATATTTTTTGATGAGTATGAATGTTTTGCCTGAATATATGTGTGTGCACCACATGAATACCCAGTGCCCAAGGAAGACCAAGGAGGATCTTACTGCCTTGAAACTGAAGTTCCAGAGAATTGTTAGCTGCCATGTAGATGCCAGAAACTGTACCAGGGTCCTCCCCAAGAATAAGGGCATTAAACCACTGATCCATCTCTCAAGCCCCTAGTTAACAAGTTTAATTATTTACAAAAAAAATGAAATGAATGTTTCACTTGCAATGCATTTATTATTTAAGGGTTGATACACTGGCTGTGTCACTATTAATGGCTTCCTTCTATTGAATGTTGGCTATCAAGGAAGGCAACTATCCTCACTCTGACACTTCATAACCTCACTTTTTCAAATAGCTCCTGAAGTCTACCTCGCAGGCCTCATTGCATGCTAGGTAAAGACTGGCTTGTCTGAAGTCAGCTTACCCAGCACCACGCAGGGATTCAAAGGCAAGGCTTAGCTTGCTTTGTGCTCCCTGGTTCTGGTCTTGTTAGAAATCAGGACTTGATGGTCATACTTACAGCCCCATTTATTTGGGCTAGCTGAGACACACAGTGGTTCCAACTTCCCAGAAAATTTTAAATTGCAAAATATCCACAGGTTACCCACAAAGTATGCACAATAAATTGAGTGATTTTGCTTTTTTGCTGGCTATCCTTCAGGATTTAATTCAGTGATAAGAATAATTATAAACCACAGCCCCAGTGTATAAAGAAAATGGAAACATGCAACTAAAATTAATGAAAACACTTTATTCCCTTAAATTCATTAAGCATAACTGGGTAACTTGCCTTTCAAATTCTCCTTTGGGGAAAGTCTACATAAGCTTAGGTTAAAGGATCAAGACTGAAAAATAAACCTCTGTGAGACTGCCTTCTAATTTTAATTTCTTCCCAATGAGAGGTCTTTGTATCTTTCATTAACTCATTGGTTTAAAAATAAAGAGAGCCGGGCGGTGGTGGCACATGCCTTTAATCCCACCCAGCACTGGGAGGCAGAGGCAGGCAGATCTTTGTGAGTTCGAGGCCAGCCTGGTTTACAGAGCGAGATCCAGGAAAGACGCAAAAGCTACCCAAAGAAACCCTGTCTTGAAAAACCTAAACAAACAAACAAACAAACAAATAAATAAATGAGAGAATCAAGGGACTTCACTGGAAAGCAATGGATTCCTTCTCTTTTCTGTCGGGTTACCTCGGCAGGACGGGAACTGGTTTCGGGGGAGACAGCTATCCATGCCTTGTGGTGGGTATTGTGTTCCCTGAAATATTGTGTGTTCCCCGAAATAAACATATCTGGGGTCAGAGAACAGACAGCCACTAGAACAGAGCCAGAAATGGTGGCTAGAAAATGGGAAGAGTAAGCCATAACAGAAGTTGGGTGGTGGTGGTACACACCTTTAATCCCAGCACTTGGGAGGCAGAGCTAGCCAGATCTCTGAGTTCAAGGCCACTTTAGAAACAGCTAAACATGATGACCCACGCCTTTAATCCCAGGGAGTGGGGGCAGAAAGAAAAAGGTATATAAGGCGTGAGGACCAGGAACTAAGGAGGAAAAAGCATGTAGTTAATTTAAGCTTTGGAGCAACACAGTTCAGCTGAGATTCATGTGGAGGAGGACTCAGAAGCTTCCAGCCTGAGGAAACAGGATCACCTGAGGAACTAGCAAGGTGAGATAGCTGTGGCTTGTTCTGCTTCTCTGATCTTCCAGCATTCACCCCAATAACTGGCCTCGGGATTGGTTTCATTAACAAGTACCTTTAAGATTCTTGCCACAATGCCTCAGCAAATTCAGGCCTTCTCATTAGTACACACAGGAGCAAGAGACATCTGAATGTGGAGATGGGGATGGTGCACATCCTGTCCACGCCATCCTTAAGGATGGTACAAGCACAGCAGATACATCCTACTAAAAACCACTACTTCTTTTCCACCATAGGAAAAATCCTGGAGCCTAGATCTAAATCACCTATCCCAAGTGAGAAAAATGAGGAGAGCCTAGACTGACCAAATCAATGACAGATGTGAACATGTAGCACTTCACACGCACTAAGATGTCTATGCTCAAGGTTGAGGAGACAGTAACAAGTGTTGACAAGCATATGGAGACACTGGAACCCTCCTATATTGCTGGTTTGAATGTCGATGGTGAGGTCGCTGTGGAGAACAGCGTGGCAGTTCCTCAAAGTTAAAAGAATTACCTGTGATCCAGTAAATCCCACTCCTAGGTATATGTCCAAGGCAATCAAAACTACACATCACAAAAAAATTACACACAAATGTTCAAAGCAACAAATGCCTAATAATTGAAGGGGATGAACAACCCAAATGCCTATTGACTGAAGAACAGACACATAAAATATGGTACATTTAATGGCATACAAAGGAATTGAATACTGATGCTCCAACCCAGATGAACCTTGGAAACTCTTCACATACGCCGAAGAAGTCAGGCCCCAAAGGCCACAAATTACACAATGCTATTTATATGAAAAGCCAAAAAGCCCCCAAAGTAGGCTTGTGGTTGCCAGGGGTTGGGGAGAGAAGTAAACGGGAAGAGAAGTTCTAATGGATGGAAGGTTTCTTGGGGAAGTGACGGAGGCGCTTTGGAATTAGACAGTGGTGACTGTTACACACAATAAATATAGCCTAAAGCACTGAATTTTGCGTTTGTATTGTATCTCAAGAAAAGAAGGCAACTAAGCAAGAGAAACATCAGGGGGCTTGCTCTGCTTCTCCAGTACCAATTCCAGGCCCTGACACAGAGGACGCGCGGGCTACTACAGTTTTACTGCATCTACAATTAGCTACCCACTGTTCCAGCTTAGGTCTAGAGAAGCTGCCTTCTGCCCACCACATCCCAGGAGATCATCTCCATGGTGCACAGGCTTTTCAGGGGACAAGGTAGCCCCAGTGACAGACTCCTGCTGAAGTTTCCATTGGGTCTCAGCTAGTCATCTCTTGGTCACTCTGTCTCTCTCTGTCTCTGTCTCTGTGTCTCTCTCTGTATCTCTCTCTCTCTCTGAGTGCGTGTGTGTGTGTGTGTGTGTGTGTGTGTGTGTGTGTGTGTGTGTGTGTTTGGGGGGGGTGTCCTGAAACCACTGTAGTTGTATACACAAATGGTTAAAGAAAGGCTCATAGGAACACAGTGCATTTTGTGTCTAAAAACTTCGAGAACTCAGCAGCAGTGGGGGATTACAATGTAAAGGATTTTTTTTTTTTTTTTTTTTTTACATTTCCACACACACCCCAGAAACACCAGCTCAGAGGATGTTTATACAGCCATGTAATTTGCTGTGCCAAATAAACCTTGCTGTGATAGCGGAGTGGTATGGAAGAGGGTTGCTCCCGGGCGCTGGAATTTCAGGTAAGAATTAAACTCTAATTGAGCAAGCTGGGACCAGCCTCCTTTCCTCTTCCCAAGCTCCCCGCTTTTCCTTTACTCTGATAAAGTTCTCTCAGTTGGTGCTTCCCCTCAGCAGGAAAAGAGACTTCAATACACAGAGACAGTCAATGTCCGCAGCCCATGCAGAGGAGACGTGGCTGAGATGAATGCCATTTACTTCCTTACAAATACTGATCTTTCAAGACCAATGTGCACATTGCCCTACCTTCCAGAGTACTTACTGGTAGGTGCAAAGTAGAGATTTATTGACTGGAGTGCATGGGTGAGCAGGGACTGAGTGCTTACTGCATGCTTTGCTAAGGTCCATCCTAATTATCTGGCCTAAAAGGCATAGAGGTCCACACCAAGTGGCTTGCCTGAGGTAGAGCAGCTTGTAAACAGGGCACCCAGGGTTAGATCTCCTTGCAAGCTCTTAACCCCTCCAGGAGGCATTCCCTGCTGAACGAAGACGATGATGAGCCGGACGCCTCTTTTTTCTTCCCACGAAACCTCACACTTGCTCCCATCTTGGCATCCACCAGCCCAAGCTTGATTCTCACTTCCCATCAAGAAAGCTCTTGGATGCAACGTGCTTGTGTTGCTCACTGCTCTCTCTCCAGGGACAGGCCACAAATAGGACTTCGTCTGTCATTTAGTGCAGACATACTGAGTGAGACATGACTGGATTTATGACTGACTGAAGTAATGACTGACTTCATTGGTCAGAATTACAAAGGCAGCATAGAGAAGACAGAGGAAGAGGATCTGTTGGGCAAGGTCAAGGCAAAGAGTTCCAAGGCAGTGCCTGAAGGGTATCAACCCTCTAGTATCCTATGTGTGCCTAGTTAGAGCAGGAGAAGTGAAAGTGCCCAGAGGGACCACACTAGCCAGGGATCACAAAGCAAATTAGGGGGCACTGGGGTCTGGCAGATGAACATCTGTACCGCACATTGTGAGCGCCAGATGAAAGGCATGCATAGAAAACCAAAGATCATAGCGCTCTTTTTGTAACAATGAAACATTCCTGAATCAGTACAAGGAGGGAGGTGAGGTTCCCGGAATCAGACCCACTGCAGAAGAAACAGTGTCCCTTGACACTGTTTTAAAAGCCAGGGAGGAGCGGGATGGTGAAAATAGACACACGAGAGATCAACAACCTGTTTTGTACATCCGGAGCTTCTCCACCAGCTCTCAGTGACCTCGGAGCAGATCAGTACCTAGCAAAGGACTGCAAGCTTAGGAACAGAAGAAAGCCACCAGACGGCCACAGCTGGAAGACACTCTCTACTAGGCCCTCACGGAAAACATACTCTGGGCATGGGAATCTGCTGGGCAGAAGGCAGCAGTGCCCCCAGCTTCTCACGGAGGAGGGCTCTCATCTTATCTCTCCATCTTTCTCAAGTGCTGAGCCCTGCTTTTGGAAATATTATGAACCCCATGTGTGTGAAATTAGAAACAAAAGTGATTTCTCAGAGATAAGTGTCTTAACCCTCCCAGTCCCTTGCCCTCCTCCAAATCCACTCTGCCCTGGCCCTGACTCCAGGCCTAAACTCCTATTTGGCAGTGGAGGTTGTAACCACACTGCCCCACCCACCATTGGCTTGCTTGATGCTGGTTCTTGCTGGGGAGGGGTACCTCGGCCAGAGTCAAGGCACACTAATTCTGGTACTTTTGTAAGTTGCTTGACTTCTTTAAGAGGGATTCAAATTGATTTGTAAATTAGAAAAATGTGAAAACAACAACAAACCCCGACATCAATGCATAGGTGAACAATATGATTTCCCTATCTGGCTGTCCTGTAGGCTCACTCAACTCAACAGGTCCAACACTGCACGTTGCCTCCTCCAGGCACTCCTGAAGCCGTGTGCTCCTTCCTCTCACCCTCCATTCCTCAGACTGGTCAACAATCGCCCTCAGGTACCAGACTGCAGCAGCTGAGACCTCAGATGCACTCCTCCCTAACCGTCTCCCCGCTCTGTCTCCCAGGCCTATTGGTTTTTGCCATTGAAATGTCTTTTGGATTGAACGTGTGACCCCATCATTGCTATCCAATCTCCCGACACGGGCCCTTACTCTTCCATCCTTGAAAATTTTTGAACATTGATTTTAGGAGGTGTGTAGCTTTCATGTGGAGGGCAGTGCCTGACTTGCAGGAATTGGCTCTCTCCTACCATCTGGCTCTTGGGGGACTGACTGTACTCGAGGTATCAGATTTGGTGGCAAGTGTCTTGATGTCTGAGCCATCTTGCCAACTCTCTCCGATCTTTACTGGAGAGTCTGCATTTGGTAGTCCCCAGGGGCCTTCCCAGCTTCATGGTAATTTGTCTTGTCTTTCCGTCTCGTGTCTCCTCTTTCCAATGATATGATGGTGCCTTTAGCTGGTCACGCCGAATCCTCCAGGGCTGTGTTGCCATGGCCGTCTCTGGAGTGGGGAAGCTGGAGATTTAATTAGGGTGACCAGGTAGGTGCAACCATTAAAAAGGAGACTGATGTTCTCAAACCAGACACAACAGAATTTAGGCATCTCCATCACCATGGCTGTTTACCCAGCAGTTCCTTAGTCTACAGACTCTTTCAACAGTGCCCAACAAGGTAAAGACGTTTCAGTCTTTGGATATAAAAGGCAACGTCGGGCTTGCGTGCCAATTCAACACTATGCATTATTTTTTTTGCTCAGCTAATAATAACTATGTTAAGGTATTAGAGATACAGTGTCTCCATCTCTGCGGGTCAGGTGGATTTTTTTTACAGAAGGTTTCCTAGCCTGAAACGGGGAACCCAGATCCCTTGCCCCACTAGCTCAACTGTCTAAAAAAATCATTAGAAATGTTCATTGCAAACTGAATTAAGTAAATTAGATAAACCTTCTCAGGAAGGCCAGCAGCCCACGAGAGGCCACTGAAACTAGCATGGTGAGGCAGGCCATTTCCTATGATACTCGAGACCTATGTCACACGAGCCCTTTGAGGCCAGAGGAAAACATTCATAGTTGGAACAGAAATCCAATGGCTTCATTATACAAGGACAAAGTCAAAACACAAAGCTTTTTTTTTTTTTTTCCCTATAGATGATACCTAAACTGTGACACAAGTGTTATACACTAGATTTAAAATGGCAAGAGATAGGGAGCTTACAAAAAATACAGAGTTCTCAGGGCTGTTACAGTTCCTGGGATGACCAGAGCAGGTAACAGAAATCAATCTAGAGGTTTATGGGCTCAGAAATGCCTTTCTTGACTTTTGTTCTCTTATGTTATTAGCCTCTCCTGGGTCATACCCTTCCCCACACACCCCCCAAAAGTGATATAAATACAAAGGCCAATTGGCAACAGAAGTGGGGAACAGGCAAGGGTACCATAAAATGCAAAGAGCATCACAGGGCTTCCAAAGGCCAGACTGGCTGCATCCCATTTTCCCCAGCATCTCCACATGGTCCAGTTCAGAGCCCCCACCCACCCCACAAGATGCTGGGAAGGCTCGAGTCGTCGGAAGATTTAGTGTAGTGTTAAGAAGAAGTGACATGAAGGCATATAAACTGGCATTTAGGGTTGACAAATGATGAGCAACACCCTTAAATCTGTTAGACAGAAAGCTAAGTTTGGAAATGGGTGAAAAAGATACAATAAATGTATTGTGAAGTTCCCAGGCTGGTTTGTGGTATTGTTTATATTTATTGTTGCTGGCATTAACTGGACCATGAAATGTAGCCGTGAGGAAGTGATCTTTCTAAGGGAGGTGCTGGCCTTCCTGCATCAAGCTTAGCCGATGGCTTCCTGTAGAGTTGAGCTGTTGTTCACTTTGGGTTCCCTTCTCTTCCCTATTTGTTCCCTCTAAGTAAATGGAAAACCTCCACAAAGGAGATGAGGAAGAAGTATATGTGAGGGAAGGGGTAACATTTTCTCTAACATGCCAAGTAATGGCAGAGACCTATCATCAGGTGACCCAGAATTTGCCAGACCATCCTGATCAATGTCAACGTCATCTTTTCTTCTCACTTAGTGTCCCAGTCTACCTAAAGGAAAGTCACACAGGGGTTGGGGATGTAAATGAAGAGCAACACCCTTAAATCTGTTAGATAGAAAGCTAAGTTTGGAAACGGGTGAAAAAGATACAATGTTTCCCTTGTGCACAAATGTACAAGCTCCTTCTAGGCAGTGAGCATTGAGTTCTGTCTGTCCATTTGTGTTGGACAAATGGGGTCGTCACATCTCACTTCTTATATTACCTATCCAGCCAGCCAGCCAGCCATTCATCCTCTCCCTGTATATTCTTTCTAACCAATTACCAAGCACAACAGTATTTCAGTGTTTCTTTACCACTACAGGGTCTGTGTAGGGAGATCTGTTCATTCAACAGGCACCCACCCTGTGTCCCTGACATGCAAAACACTTGTCAGAATGAAGCAATCAGCATCATGCCTTTCCTTAAGAAATTTACAGCCAAATAAAATGCCAATTAACGCGAGGATTTATCTAACTGGATACTATGCAGCCCATTATGGTATTTTTTTTGTTTTGTTTTGTTTCTGGTAACCCCATAACACTATTTTTATTGCTCTGACTGCCAATTGTAATGTGAGATTTCCTCTGTGACTAGGAAGAAGTGGAAAGGTAGCGATGGCACAGGTGTCCTCACATCCAGATCACACCTACCCCTTTCAGAAGTGTCCCTGCACCTGACACAAGGCACAGCCATCCCTGGCCTGTTTTGTTGGCTTTTTTTTTTTTTTTTTGGTGATGGTGTCCATTTCGATTCAGCGTCATCCCAGGGCTCTGCTACTGAGTCTGGCTTCCTATCATCTCTTCTTAGGTCTGGATTTATCTGAATGTGTTCTTTAGAAACTTGTCAAGATCTTCATTTGAATCATTAAAAAAAAAGGAGAAACTGAGAGTTGGCTGTTTTCAGACGTCCACGTCAACTTGTAAACGTGGTGACAGACACCGTAAAAGTCTATCCACGGGCCTTTCAGAATTAGAAGGGGAAAAAATTCACACATTCAAGGGATCAATTCAGATGCACAAAATATAGAGAGGGGAAAAAGGAAAGAATAGAAAACCAACAGAATTAGTTGTAGTTTTTTTTTTTTTTAATGGCATTGAAAAAGCGCCTAGCCTCCCCGCTTCCCTGGCCGCTGCTGGGCTGTATATGAAAGAGTAACCGGCTCCGTGGGTGGGGCTTTTCAGTCCCCTGCTTAAGTTTCCCCCAGCCCAGGGTAGACTCCACGGAGGAAATGAATCTCCGTGGGGGTCCTGCCTCTGATTAGCTTTCACCTTCCACACGAGGTGTCAATCATGTTAATTGGAATCAATAGACAGCCATTCAGGGGCCTGGGATAATTAAGCAAGCCATAAAGAGCAGAACTGGAGCCCCCTTTAAAAATTAAAAGGGACCCACTGTTTGCTAACACGTTAAGCCACCTTGGCCACCTAAGCCCTGGTCTGATTTAAACCCACTGATCAAAGAAGAACTTCTGCTTACCCCATGGGAAAGGAGAAAATCCACCCTTCAGAAGGGATCGTCCATTACTTTCCTATGGGAATCTAAATTTAAGGGTGTTAGATCTACGAGCCAGGCTGTTCTACAGAACCGGAAACGTCAGAGGGAGAGCGTGAGCAACTGTACACAACCAAGACTCTAGGCTCGCACTCCCTGGTGTTGGAGTAGCCTACCTGCAGAATGCATCATCTGTGACCCCCTTTCTCCCCAGAGGGCAGAGCACAGCCAACTTCACAGGACCAGAAGGGAAGAAGAAACACTGACAGCAAATTACAATAACCGGACATCCCCAGCCCCTTCAAAAAGATGCCCCCGCCAGTGAGCATCTTCACAGAAATTCA
The DNA here is from genome assembly GCF_903995425.1 of Onychomys torridus. Taxonomy (NCBI): domain Eukaryota; kingdom Metazoa; phylum Chordata; class Mammalia; order Rodentia; family Cricetidae; genus Onychomys; species Onychomys torridus. Next base: position 24,137,480 of record NC_050450.1, on the reverse strand, counting down.
TGTGCATTTTTATGTCCCCTTTAAAACTTGAAAGGGAGGCCACATACCCTGCCTGGTGTTTGCCTCAAGAAGGAGAGGGTTCCTTCACCCACATGGCAACATGAAAAGAAAATGAAATTCTGTCTCAAGGCTCATGGGTTTTTTTGGTTTTTTTTTTCCTTCTTCTTCCTTTTCCTGAGTCAATGAATGCCAGATGTTCTCACAAAACGTCTTCATATCTTCGGGACAGCCTGCGAGGTTTCTATTTATTATTGCTCAGAGGCCAAGAGGCCATAACAGATTTATAAGGCGACTGTGGTCATTCTTCGTGTCTCCTATACTTAGGGATGAATGTGGCCAGCATCAGAGACAGCTCTTCTTTCTATATAATTTACTTCCCTGGGGCCAATTAGCCAGGTCAGATCAAGAACAGAGGTGGTTACCCCCCTACACCCCCTCAAGCAGCACCAAGCTTGCCAAGGCGGGCTAAGCCACACAGGCTTTCCAACTATCAGAGGAGGAGGGCTGAAACTGTCAAAAAGAACCAAGAGTGTGAGCATCAATAAAGACATCTGTCAACAACATGTACCATGTGGAAGGTCACATGCTCCTTGGCCTTGGCCTTGATGAGGCCTCAGCCCAAATAAGCCATCTCACTTCCTGGTCTTCCCTGGCTGAACTGGGTTCTGAGTGGAAGGAGGGCGGACTTCCTTCCACACCACCTACGTTTCCTCTCAGACCACTGCTGAAACACAGTATCATCACCTCCATCTGGTGCCTACAAATTCAATGGGTTCTTTCATGGCAGTGCTCCCTGCCACCCGCAACCCCCACCCCACACCACCTCCGCCATCCCATAGTAGCTTGTTCTGTTTCAAAGCAAAGGCGGGTGCTATGGGGAACCATGATACTACCTCCCCCCCCCCCCCCAGGTCAACATGTTGAAAGTCATCTATGCCCACGGGAGTGCAGCTTGCATTTGGTCTGGATATCAAAGCACCTTGGTAGTAAGTACAGGATGAGTCCTGTCTGAACAGCACCATAAGATCAGTGCTGGGGAGGCAGTGTTATGCCTGTAGGGTGATTTCCACACCATGTCTACGTTCTCCTGAAATCAGGTCTGCCACTGGAGCTGGCCGCTCTTTTCTAAAGCTCCCAACCGAAGAAGCATCCCGTTTAGTCCAGCTCTAGAATGAATGGAGGATCCACAGACTGAGCTGGAAAACGGGTTTCCTTCCTTCTCCTCCCAAAGGGAGACACCAGTTGTGTTTGAGTCTAACTTTTGTTTGTTTTGTTTGTTGACAAGGTCTCTCTATGTATCCCTGGCTGTCCTGGACCTCTGTTTTGTGTGTGTGTGTGTGTGTGTGTGTGTGTGTGTGTGTGTGTGTGTGTGTGTGTGTGTGTGTGTGTGTGTGTGTGTGTGTGTGTGTGTGTGTGTGTAGGGGGCACAGTAGGGTCCCGATACCCCTCTCAGGGACACACATGCCCTCCAATGACCTGATTTCCATTTAGTAGGTCTTACAATCTCTTGCCATTAGGTCCCCTAATAAAGAATTAATCATCTCCCAGTAACTCTATAAGTTGGGCATCACTTCTTTCACAATTGGCCTTGTGGGGTGTGTGAGTGTGTGTGTGTGTGTGTGTGTGTGTGTGTGTGTGTGTGTGTGTGAGAGAGAGAGAGAGAGAGAGAGAGAGAGAGAGAGAGAGAGAGAGAATGGTCAATCAAGAATTTTGACAAGTGTATTAAACATAAGCCAAGTAGCATTGTAAGTACTGTGGGCATAGATGTGAACACAGTAAAGTCTCTCTTTTCTAGAACCTTCCATTGTACATGGGCAGATGGATAACAAATACATTTCAGGTAGTGATGTGTTCTAAGGGAGCAGAACAGAGTAAGATGATAACTGGATAGAAAGGCCTCTCTGAGAAGGTGACACTTCAGATCAGACTAGCATAATGTCAAAGGACACTTGGGTGGAGTCTGAACCATGGCACTGAGGCAGAAATACTTTGATCTTTTCAAGACAGCTGAAGAACACCAGGAGAGGCTGAAGCCTCAAGGTGATAGAGGAAGTCAAAGAAAAAGGTAATGGCCCAAGTGTGGAAAGCTTCATCAGCCATAGCATGAGGTTGGAGATGATTCTGCAAATTACAGGCAATCAGTGAGACTGGCTTGGGCAGACAGGCATGTCATGGGGCTGGCTTGTCCTCAGACAGGATTGCAGAGGAACAGAGTCTGGGAGGTCATTCGGGCAGTCTTCCTAAATCCAGGTAGGTGCTGCAGAGGCTTGGAGGAGCCAGTGGAATGGGGCATTCGATCTTTTCAGATCTTTTCATGAGCATGATGAAGACATGGTCTGATTGGGATCCAGAACTCTGCTATGAGCAGTTAGAGCCTCCTTTTCTTCCTTCCCTCTCTCCTTTCCCTCACTGGGGATTAACCACCCAGGTCCTCATGAATGCTAGGAACATGCTGGCTCTTATCTCTGAGCCACAACCCTAGCCAAGCCTCACTTTTTCATAAACCCAGTGGGTGAGGACTGAGCTTGTGGATTATTGGCTGGGCAGGCTTCCCAGCAAAGAGAAGGAGAGTCCAAAAGATTCCTCAATTACTATGCCAGTTTTCATCCCTTCTGCATTCCATTAAACATGTGTGTTTATCCATAGTCACATCTCCACGTGCTGCCATCCCAAACCACCTTTGGAGAGGCTGGGCATAATTGATTTGTCCTTTCAACATGCATTGTTAAATTAAGTGATTTTGACATCACATTGCCATCAATAGGGAGGTTTGACTTACAAACTATTTAGTGCATACAATGGATCATTGGCTACCTCCCAGGCATTCATAGCTGGCAATCCCTTAAAAAAAGAAGAAAGAGGAAGAGAAGGAGGAGGAGGAGGAGGAGGAGGAGGAGGAGGAGGAGGAGGAGGAGGAGGAGGAGGAGAAGAAGAAGAAGAAGAAGAAGAAGAAGAAGAAGAAGAAGAAGAAAAGAAGAAGAGAAAGAAAGAAAGAAAGAAAGAAAGAAAGAAAGAAAGAAAGAAAGAAAGAAAGAAAGAAAGAAAAGGAAAGACGAAGCAAGGTTCCCAGTGACTTCAGCATTAGCTGCTGGCTCCCACAATCTGTGCCTAATTGAGGCAGAATTCCTGCCGTTCCTGCAGTTGCGAATTTCATGGTTTCTACTTCATAATCACTTTAAGAGACAAGAGAGCAGATTGGCAGAGCTGATGGTGCCCCACGGCTGACTTCACAGTCCCGGGAAGAAAGGGGGCACCCTAGCAGGAGAGGCGGCCTGGTGCCACAGAAGGAATGCCCTACCCAGAGTCAAAACACTGACAGATCTTCCTGGATGCCCGCTATTCTCCCACATACAATCTGGATGACCTTGCTAAGTCTCTTAAACTCTCCATGCCTCAGTTTTTTCAGCTTGGAAAATAAAACACTATTTGTCTTATTTGGTCCCACAGTGACAAAAGAGAGCACAGAGTACGTGAAATGGTATCAGGATTTTTAAAAATAATTCATAATACACTTCCCCATTTTGGTAAGCAGGATTGCCCCTGCATGTCTTGTCTGCTGCAGAGACCACAGTGAGGTTCAATGGTCCACATGTAAAACCCGCGTAACCCACAGAGGCAGGAATGCTCACAAGTTTCTGGTAGAGCATATAGAAGGGGCCAGCGTAAAGCCTGTGGGGTTACCATGTGACTCCAAAGCTAGGCAGAGAATATATCCCAAGGAGAAGCAGACTGGACCAGGCTATGGTTCCTGCAGAAAATGTTTCAGAGAACCCGTGAAATTTAGGTGGAGTCAGATGCAGGAGTTGCTTGAGGAAGATAAATCTCTGATGAGGAGGCAAGTTCCACCTGCCGTAACTGGCAGCCAATGAGAGGGAAGGGGCAGGGCATGGAACAAAAGATGCCACTTCACCCTGGCCTTGGGCACTGTGTGGCTCGGTTAGGAAAGCAAGAAGCTGCCTTGAAATACTCAGAATTCATCCCAAAGAGAAAATGTAACTGGAAAGGAGACTAAGCAAAAAGAGATGCCTTTGTTTGAATGGGGAAGGTTTGGGCTTTTCTGTCCCTTCACTGGTACAGAGGGTGCCAAGATGAGATTGGTTATGGGAATAACTGAGCAGCCTCACTTTGTGTAAGGTGTAAACATGATCTGTTCTGTTGCACCAAATGGGACATGCCTGACCGCAGGTGCTGGGGCTGTGTGTTCTTGCAAAGGCTTTCTCTGAATATTCCCCCAAATATTTTCTGCCTATCAGAAGAGCTACCCATCAAATAACCTTTTCCTTGAGACTTGTAAGAATGTGATGAGTCAAATACTGGTGGTATCTACGCATCCCCATTCCAGTCCCCTACCACTGTTCAAATTTTCTGAACCTGCCTGCTTGCTTTGAAGATGGTGCTTTGTCATGTTAGGGAGAAGCCAGGAAGATAGGCTGGGTAATGCCGGCAAATGTGTTAGAAAGACACACTGTCTTAAAAGTATGAAGGTCAAAGAGAAGCCACCTGTACCTTTGATGGGCTATCTGGGAGATGCAGAGAAGTAGGAGACAGCTGCCTTGTGCATGAGATAAGAGAACTGAGACACGCAGTGAGTCAGGAGCAGAGTCCGGCACTGGGAACTCAGAGGTACAGTTGGTTCTGAAGACTGAGTTGGCACCCCTGTGTCTGCAGCATCCCTCTGCAAAGTCAGGCTGCAGTCTCATATGAATGCTTCGCTGTGCTGGCACAGGCTGGGGGCAGTTTGGCTCCATGAGGATGGCGTTCATTTCTAATCCTGTTTCCTGTTTTGGATGTACTCTCTGCAGAGATTTGGACAACAGGCTGAAACTAGAAGGTGGAGTAAGGTTCCTCAAGTCAGGAAAATGCTCCTCCGCAGGGAAAGGTTTTCTTCTGCTCCAGTGGGCAACAAAAGAAGAGCTCCCAGAATACTGCAGGCCATGAAGTCACTATCTCACAACCAAACATGGTACAGAGGCTGCAATCCTGCAACCAAGGAGAGTTTGACCAGGGAGTCTAGAAGAGCTGGCAAGATGTAGGTTCTCATAAGTCAATCATAAACCCCCAGAACTCATATTGTCCTTGAGCTGGGGCCAGAGAAGCTGATCACAAGCTCATGACATCCTTGACCTTCTTGGTAAAGAGTCACTGTCAGAATCCTTCTGATGATGAGAAGGCTGCAATTTCTTGGGCATTCGACCACAGAGAGTCTATGGAGCATACCATTTCATAAAAGTTCTTCCCTCTTCCCAGGAGCAAAGTCATGCAGAGTGAGGCAGCTCACCCTTCACATGTACTTGAGAATAGGGATAAAGGGAACCATGGTATTTATGCACTTCCTGCTGGACCAGACATCCTATGAAGCATTCTGTAAGTATTATGCATTCAATGTTACAGCAGGCTGGCAAGGTGGCCTTAGGGTCGCCACTCATTGAGGAGGCCACGTCAGGTATTTAAGAAGTATTGCTGTACAGAGAAGCAAGAATTTGAATCTGGTGCTGTGTGTAGCTAAGCCCTTGTTCGCATCCACAGTTAGACTGCAGAAGTCTCAAACATGCTTCCTTCAGCCCACAGATGCAATCAGTATGCCTAGTCTACATTACCATGTTTAATTAGTCTTCAACATTTGAAAGATATGAAATTTCACTTAAAAAAAAAAATCTAAATTTCTGGCTTGATTTTTTTTAAAGCCCTGAGCATTTCAACTCCACTTTATCACAGTGCCCACCAGTTGGACACTGAGGGGCAGGTGCCCCCCTCTACTGAGGGACCAATTCTCCATGGAGCAGGTGTGATCTGCATGCTTGTGCTCTCCTCCCCCCAAAAAAGTGTTGAAATTCTTATATTTGAGGTGATAGCATGAGGAGGTAGAACTGAGCTTCATGATGTGATTAGAACCCTTATAAAGAGCCCAGACAGGGACTAGAGTGATGGCTCAGAGGTTAAGAGCACTTGTTGCTCTTCCAGAAGACCCAGGGATTCAATTCCCAACATCCACATTGGGCAGTTCATAACCACCTATAAACTCTAGCTCCAAGAGATCCGATACCCTTTTCTGGCCCACATGGACCGTGCACACATGATGTATACATATAATAAATAAATCTTTTTTAAAAAGTGTGTGTGTGTGTGTGTGTGTGTGTGTGTGTGTGTGTGTGTGTTCGAGTGCCCAGAGAGTTGTCACTTGCCTTCCACCACATAAATTCACATTAATAAGCTGACAGTCTTCAGCCTAGAATAGACCCTTGCCAGAGCCTAACCATGCTAACCTGTCTAATCCCGTGGAGAGGGCTCTCTGTGTTCCCTATTGCTTCTGCCCCCACCTCCTTGGAGCAAAGTGACAGCTGCTGGATGAACAGTATTTTCTGGGTGTCTCCTGAGGAAATGTTTAAGCTTTCTTCCCGCCTTCAGATCTATCATACCTCATGGCACAACCCTGGTTCCTGCTCCTCCATGAGAGTTCAGCTTGAGGCTCAGGTATGTGCCAAGAAGAGCTGTGGACCATAAGCTGAATGCCTTTCAGCATATGTGAGGTAGTGCTGACACCGTGTTCCAGTCCACTCAGAGCCAGGTTAGAAAGATATCTGAACATCGCTGGGGGAAATATACCACCTTCCTTTCCTGCTTATACTAAATGGGAACTGCAGTGGTGTCCAACTGCTGTGGGTCAGAGACACTAGGACTCAAGACACTTTCTAAGTAACTCTCACCTCTCAGCGGTCCAGTTTTCTCATGTGCCAAGTAACCAGATCTACCTCATGGGGTTCCTGTAGGGTTCAATGAGGTCATCTGCTAGCATGCTTCAAGGATCAGCTTTCAGTAGATGTAAGCCACTCTTATTTCCCTATAAAGGTTTCCTTCCTGGCTCACTAAGGATTTTAAACCTCACCAGGGATGAGAACGTTACTTCACAATGGTGGCACTGGGACCTCCCCCACACCGCAGACTGATCCATTGTTCCAGGAAAAGAAACATCTTCCAGAACATGGGAAGTAGAGACCTATTACTTCCCATGTTCTAGAAGATGTTATGCATCAACCTGGAATTTGAGATGGGACCTTCTGAGGTCTGCTCACATCTTGGGTCTGCATTATTCTGCTTAATTCTTCCTTTAGTCAGAATGATAAATGCCATTGAACTTATATGGAGGCTTACCAATCCCGCCCTTCATGATCCACCATGTAATAGTTTTGATTGTAGTCACAGTCTATTAGCCACACAAACTGAAGCTCTGTGGAGACATCCTCCTTGTGGTGTTAGGGCTTCCACTCTGTCTCTAACTAACCTTATTACAGAGTTTCACCCAATCCCCACACAGGATGGCTCCGCTCCTGTCAACGGGTCTTTTACAATGTACACAGGATTCATCTGTGCTTGGCCAGGAAGACTTTGAGTAACATCGGTGGGATTCTCCCAACACCAGGTCCCCATTAATCCAAGGGCACGACTTATCCCTGAAGAAACATCCCTGCTCCCCTCAAACTGGGAGAGATAAGAACCCCATGAGTGAATCATTCCTTGCCCCCACACATGCTCTCTGGACAGAAAAATGCCCAGACAAACAAAGGCTGTCTGTCCTTCTGCTTTGTGAGAGTCTGAGTCTCTGTCATGCTAGAAAGACTCCTATGCAGTTAATTTGACACATAGACCTGTGTGTGTGTGTGTGTGTGTGTGTGTGTGTGTGTGTGTGTGTGTAAACTTGCCCAAAATGAAAACTTTTCTAACTAGATTTTGGAACAGACACTTGTTTGAACTGTGTTTTAGAGTGTGCTTATTACTGTATTTGGTGTATTTGCTGGCCTTTCCCAAACTCAGATATAAAAACCTGCACCAATTAGTGCTCAGTGACTGAAAAGGCCCACAGGAGAGGCCTCGGTCATGCTAAATGCCAGTCAGGCCCCATTACCAGCTGTGCACATAGGACTGGCCGCACCAGATGTAGGACCTTGACAATCACTTCTGCATTCTCTGGGGTCATTTGGGTCTGGCTGCCCTTTACAGAATCCCTCTTCTGCCTCAACCTAGCTCCATCTCAGAAAGGAGGGAACACTGATGGCTACCAGGAGCAGACAGCATCTTTTAATAATAATCCCTCCCTCGTCTGTCTTTATGTCCTCATTCCTTTCCATATCCCCGTCTCCTTATGGCTGACTGACAGGCAGGATAGGGACAGTTTTCTCAGAACTGAGGCTCTCAAACGCTGTGACGTTCCAATAGTTTCTTGGATACTCTCCTCTGTCTTCATACCCTACCAGGGACTCCTTGTTCCAGGAACCATTCTGCCTATGGCTACATTCCACTTCCTCCTTTGTGTGCCTGGGAAACAGGGAGATTGTAGTGAAAGTTTTATATGTGCAATGTGAACACCATAAATCAGGGCCCTGGCAGTATTTAAATCTGTGAAATGCAAAGGGAATTTAAATAACAAGTCAGCCACACAGGCAGGTGGCCCCCGAAGCTCCGGAATGTGCATCTCACGCTAACAGCTAGCAAGTTTATATTAAGGTACTAGAAGCAGTGAGCAGAAGGAGCAAAGGTGTTAACAATGACTGCAAAATATTTCCTTAAGGATACATTTCCCCTATTTCCTCCCAACATAAATTCTGACAACACAAATTCTGGAATCATCCACGAAATCATGTATCAGAGAGAGCTGCTTTTGATATATGGAATGATTTGAAAAAGCAGTTCTTTATCCTGGGACAAGGTATTGGTTAATGTGATGCAGGGTATATTATTTTCATAAGAGAAGAGCTTAAGTTACAAAACCAGCCCATAGCTAAAGCACACCTTTCATTCTGCTTGGTGTCACAAATGGCATTCTGTTACTGTCTCTTAATAAGCAGACACATCTCCGTATGCTTACCAGTCAAACTCAGCTCTTGGGACTCCCCATTGGCTCCCTGAAAGGACCCTTACTAAAGTGGGAAGGAGATTAGAGGAAAGACTTTTGCCAGCCACATACTTCTTGGCTCTGGGAAACCATATCTTGACTCTTTGGGTGGCTGAAATGGAAACTTACTCTCTGCAGTTAGTCCAATAATAGCAATCCTGGTCCCACTGGTGAATGCCCCATATGCAGCAGGCCCTATGGCATGGGAATATTTCTTGATGTGTGATCTCATTTCCTGCACGAAAGAGATTTAGGATTTTCTCTTTATAAGGGAGATGCAACAGAAGCTAGGAAGGTGAGTGCTCTGACTCTGGTCACATGGTTGGGAAGAGACCGAGACAAAGTTTGACCCACATCTTGCCGGATTTAAGAGGTTTTGATTCAGTGGTTACTGTTGCTCATGCTGCCTGCCGCTACAGCAGCCCGATCCATTCCCTCTTGAATCTCATGCCCCAGGAGATGGAATTTCTTTCAATATTGATTCCATTCTAGGCATAGCAGCTAGGTTCTAGGGATATACTGGTGACAGACTGGGCACTGCACATAGATTTCCACAATGCCGTAGACTTAACTGTTCATTCGACCTCCTTGTGTGGTCATAGGTTGAGTACTCTAGTAAACTTGCATGAGGATCAGAGGACAGAGCCAGCCACCAGATTAGACATAGAGGTCAGGCAGTGGTGGCACACACCTTTAATCCTAGCACTCTGGAGGCAGAGATCTATCTGGATCTCTGTGAGTTCAAGGCCACACTGGAAACAGGTCAGGCAATGGTGGCATACACCTTTAATCCCAGCACTTGAGATCTCATGCTTTTGCTTGGGAAGCACATATGCCTTTAATCCCAGGAAGTGATGTCTGGGAAAAGACAGGTATATAAGGCATGAAGAAACAGAAACTCACTCTTTAGGCTGAGGATTTCGTAGAGGTAAGAACTAGTGGCTGGCTGTTCTGCTTCTGTGATCCCCAGGCAAGTTTATTAGGGTACACAATATATCACCACATTCTTGTTTTAGCAAAAGGGAAATAAGAGCTATTCAGGTTTTTCTCCAGCATTTGGTAAATTAGAACACAGTCTATTTGCTTGGCTTGACTATGAATTTTATCATTTGTGGTTACCGCTTCACTTTAGCCTTCACACTTTTGCTTTGTGAGAGGTATGAGAGATATTAATATGGCCCTTAAAGAATCAGAATTTAGAGGAGAACAGCTCACATCGTAAATGGTCCTATACAATGTTGGCGGAAAGATTCAGCATTTAGCCTGTAGATACCACCTGCAGTGCTCAGAGGATTCCAGAGTTGAAAGTGTTTACTAAGAAGACTCTTCCATACCAGCTCCAAACATGTTCTCATCATTCAGTCTACTACCCATGGTGCTAGAATTCAGATGCACAGAAGAAACGTCTTCTACTCAATGGATAACACGGAAGTCATCAAAAGGGCCTATTTCCCATTTCCCTCCTCTTGAGCAGCCTATCTGAGATTTCCACCAGAGTCCTGGTGTTCCCAGAGGCTCTAAGCCAGTATCTCTTGGGAATACTTTTGAGTGGGGCCCAATCTTCAAAACCACTCTGTTTTAAATTTGACCTTTCCCTTGACCTTGCACTTAGCCACATCAGACACACCCTGCTTACTGCTAGGGAATGTGAAGGCCAAGTTGGCCTGGCCAAGGCATCCTTGGTTCCTGGGAACAGTTCTGTTTCCATGGCCCTGGGCCAGTGTGGATGGAGGTGAAGACTATCAATCTCCCAAGAGCTCCCCAGGAGCTGACAGATCTTCTTCTAAAACGTCATGTACCTCTTTCCCTCTGTCCCTTCAGGATGGAGGGATAGACAGACACAGAGACAGGAGAGATAGAGACAGAGCACACGCATGCACATACACACACACAGAGGGTGGGGGATGACAGATAGAGATAAGAGAAACACACACACACACACACACACACACACACACACACACACAGAGAGAGAGAGAGAGAGAGAGAGAGAGAGAGAGAGGAGACACACAGAGACATAGAGACAATGAGAGATAAGACTGAAGATACACATATACAGAAATACAGTGACAGAGAGATAGGAGACACAGAGACATTGAGACACAGAGAGACACGACGAGGAGATAGACACAAAGAGAGAAAAAGAGGGGGGAAAGAGACAGAGACACACAAAGAAACAGATAGGAGATAGAGACAGAGAAGTCACACACCACACACACATCATACACCACACACACACACACACACACACACACACACACACACACACACAGAGTGAGAGAGAGATATGTGGGGGTAGGGAAAGACCAGGTAGTTACATCAAGGCAAGGCAACTATAAAGTGACACAATAGAGCGGAAAATAGCACATGTTAATTTCTGCAGTCCCTTAGATAACAGCAGCATCCATCAATGTCTGCCACCTTTGTGTTGGATACTGTTATTATCCACTGGGTAGATGGAGAAACTGAGGTTCAGAGAAGTGAGACAACCTAGCTGATGCTCATAAAGCTAGTCAGCAGTAGACTCAGGAAGTAAACTTCGTTGACTATAGTAAAACAAATAAAACCCAGGCTCACCAAAAAAAAAGAAAAAAAAAATTTGCTGGGTGACTCTGTCTAGGATAGACTGTGTTGTGGTACCATTTTATTCTGCAGTCCTGAACTCAGTGTTGACTCTCTCTTCTCTTCAGCATGAAGTGTTAGAGGCAGTCAGGGGAAGTTTTGTTTCTTTGTCAAGTAGAACTGAATCCTTCAAAAGATGCACGACACTAAAATTAGCAACCCAAGGTGGGCGAAGTACAAAAAGAGGCAGTTTTCAAAATAAGAAATTCAAAATCAAGGCAACGACCATTCTCCATGCCTTGAAACTTATAAAAGAAAATGAAAAATAATAATCCTGCATGCTGAAAAACCCACAAAGAACTACCAGTCCTTTCCTAGTCTGCCCATTTGTTCAGTCTCTTTAGAAGACAATGTGGCAGTGCCTCGTACTGACAGTATCAACTCCCTTTGACCAGTATCTAAAATGTTCACCCAAGGAAAGAATCACAGTACGTACAATTTATATATATATATATATATATATATATAGATAAGTTGCCAATAATAATATAAGCCCTAACATCATCCAAATGTTCAACAAAAGGCAGAAATTAATAAGTTATGGTTATATTTATGTAATGGCATCCTTGGCAGATCTCAAAAAGCATTTTGTAGATGATTTAATGGCATGGGAAAGCACCCATGATATATTACTATGACAACAACATGCCATTTCTGAAAAGAATAACAGAGATACAAATCCATGCCTAAAAAAAGACAGAATAAATAAATAAACGCAACATTAGTAGTAATTATGAGTGTTGCCTTCTTCCTATGGGGTCTATCTTTGTAAAGACATACATCTTGCACATTATCCTTTCAGCGAATACATATGTGCATGTACATGAACTACAGTTTATCCAAATAGACAGAAGAAAGAGAGCTATCAAAAGGGATCAGTGGCCAGGAGGCAGTCCCAAAGTGCTTGCTGTACAAGCATGAGGACCCCACCATGCTTGTTAAAAAGCCACACATGGTAGTACATAACTTGTAACCCCAGTACTAGAGAAACATAGACAGGAAGATTCTTGGAGCTGGCTGGCCAGCCATCATAGCCTAGTCAGCAAATCCCAGGCCAGTGAGAGACTCTGTCTCAAACAAAAGAGGGTGGATAGTTCCCGGGATTCTACACCTTAAATTGACTTCTGTCTTCTACTTGTATGTACAGCCATAGCCAGCTGTGAACTTGTACATACACAAACACATGTGTATGAACATAAGGGGAAAAAAGCAAAGATTATCACCCTATATGAGTTATGGATCTCCTGGAAGAAGCTATCTGCCTATAAACCCCAAGTCTCAGAAGGCAGAGAGGAGGTCACAGGTTCTACCTCAGACCCGTGAGCCTCCTAGCCAGCAGGCTGCAATCTCACACACATCCAGGTATTCAAGCTTTTCAACTTACATCCCAACCAGTGATGTAACTACACTTCTGGAAATATTCCAGTCGGGTGAAGCTTTCTAGTAACCTCAGACTTCAGAGAAAAAGAAATGGGTTGTGTTTTAATTAGCATCACACAAACACACAGCTTGGTTCGGAGGGTCAGGCACTTTCTGCACCTGCAGGCTTCCCAGCCTCAGATTCTCACCAGCAGCTCTGAAGTGCAACCAGTGGGGGGAAAGCATGCTCAGGCCAGCTACCGCCAGCACTCAGGGCATCACACTGAGCTAGAACACTTGAGGAAAATTATTTAGCTATGATCATTATTAGCTGCTTTTAATCACAATAATGAACTAATACAGCAGTACTTATGCTTTGGGAAGTCAAAGAGTATCCATTAAAAATCTAATTAAAAGCCAGTCCTTAAGAAGAATCATGGCTTATTTATCTCTCTATTAGGTAATATAAACCAGTGAACTGTACAGCTTGGAAATTTTCCGCCAGTCACGCTGGTAAGCAGTATTCCCTTTTTGGTTGTAAAAGTATAATAAATCCTGCTTTAAGGGAACTTTTGTTATGTTTTAAGAAGAGAGACAATGAGGGAAGGAAGAAGCGGGGGAGAGAGAGGGGAAAAAAAGAAATGTTAAGAATAACATTTATATCCTGCCATTTTCCAAAAAAAATTCCAGGTGTAGATTTCTATAAGAAAAACAAAAATGTATGAAGAATGATCTGTTAGCAGTAGAATGGGATGCTTCCATGTAACAAGAAAGGGAAGACTGACCAGTGGTGGGCAGTGTGGACAAGGACAGCCCGTGAAGGGTCCCAAATAGCTGTGCTAGGACACTCCCAGTCATTCACCATGGGTCAGAGCCAGTGGGACGAGCAGCGGCCTTGCATAGGCTGCCAATTCCCACCTGGTCCAGGCTGGAGCAATGACCATGTACTGCACAGATCACTGGAGAGATGACCACTAGCCTACGGATGTTCAGGAACTCAGCCCTGTGCACTGTGATCACCAAGGAGCATACGCCTAGGGTTCTGGAGTCTGGAAGTTGGCTGACTTCCACTGGATGTCTGTGAGTGCATCTTCTGAGCTGTAATGTTACTGGCAGAGAAGACAGTACGGAGGTATCGGGGCTACATGAGCCAGTCTGGGAGTACCAAGCGCTTTGGTTACCAGAGAAGAGGCAAAGGAAGGGAAGAGAAGGAGAGACAGTGTGAAGAATGAGTGAGACTAATGAAGTGGAGTCACTATGTACACCAGGATGATGAAGAATCAGCTAGAATCAGGCCAGACCACAGAAGAACGTGTACCCGCCTTAAGATGAAGGTGGGCAGGGACCCACAAAGAAGACCAACCACATTTGGGATCAGGCCAAGGTTAGAAGCAGATTTGAGGAAGGATGCTCTCCTGAAGTCTGGAAGCTATGATGGTTGGGAAAGGCCAGGAACTCGGTGATAGGGCGAGACTGAGGCTCAACCATAGAACAGAGACAAATGGGAAAATAAAAGACAATTGAGAAGTCAGGGCAATCTCATCAAATTTGGGGCACAGGGGAGGTTTGAAGCTAATTTCTAGGGCCCTAAGTGAATGGGTGATGGACATATACAGAATGAGGGAAGTCTGGGCCCTTCAACAGACTAATACTATATAGGCTTTGCCATACACTCAAGGGGTGTGTCCAGGAAGTACCTGAAGATGCTTCCAGGCTTCATGTGGCATTCCAGGGGATCCGGACAATGCGCTGACTTCCTCTTAGGGTACCGATGCTGTAGGGCAGACATCTAGTTGCAGTCCCGGCCCAGGTGAAAGGAAAGTTGCTGATCACTGAACACCCTGTTTCACAATCTCGAGTCACCTCCTGTCACGTGATCACAGCTTGAAAGAGGACTAAAGGTGGAGGCTACGGCCAAGACTCTCACCAGAGAAAAACAAGAGGCAAACTCGAACTACTTGCTTGGTCGGCCGAGATGACCTTTCGAAACAGGTCTGAACTTTTGTCAGCATGCTATCGTATTTCCATCAGCAAGTATTTCAACCAGCTAATGTTTGCCAACTGGGAGGACTGAGCTCTCCATGCAGCATCAGGGTTTCTGTGCTAATGTGACCTTCCAAGGTATTTAAGGATGCAAAGGCCAGATTCATCACCTGAGTTCCCCCATCCATCGGCTGACTGCCATAGTCCTGTCCACCAACGGAAGCCTAGACTCTCTCACTACTTCTTCCTCTGCGGTGGAGCTTGGAGCGCTAACCTTCAAACTGACCTTAAAAGCTTTTTAGACTCACATGTTGCTTTGGCCATCATCAATCAACCTTCATCCTCGAAAAGCAGAGGCCATGGCAGTAGGTACTTAGCACTGAGAGACAGAGGCTGGACGTGAACTCTAGCTTCCTTCTTTCCTACCCAGGACCAGGTGCTTAAACTGCTTTAAGCTTAGTTTTCCCATGTGTAAAGCATGTCATGTAAGAGGATCTACCTACAGGACATATCTAAGAGACTGATGTGTGATCTTAGCTATGAAACAAACACATGGTAAGGCTTAAGGCCACTTGCCATGGGCTGTGTACGTGGCAAGTTGATTTGTGTGGTTATCGCCGTCAAAGCCTTTACTACACTGAGTCCTCCAGAAGGTACTGTGTTAGCTTCTGTCCCCTAAGAGGGGCCATTGTTACTCAGTGTCTCTGAAGCACCAGATGAAGTCATTTCTGCACAGCCCTGAACCTCTAACACTATTTTACTGTTCTAAGAGGTAGTGGCAGGAAAAACCCAGAGTTTAATTAAATTCTTATTTTGAGCAAACTGGAGGAAGAAAAAGAGCCTTTGAGGGAAAGGCAGTTCATAAAATACTGATTACTGTGTCCAGAGCCCACTGCCTGATCAATGGTTACCGTAGGAAAGTATAGTAGGAAAGAGCTTTTCTCATACTCTATGTCTTGTTTACTTGGGCTCAGCCTTCTAATGAAGTTGTACAGGGTTAGGATCCTCTGTGCTCTGCATTTCCTCCTAATAACACCAGCCTCGACTTTAGGGGAGGTTTCTGCAGTAGCCCTTTGACATGAAATCTTTGCTGTGTGTAAGCCTAGAATGCAGGATCACCATGGGGATTGAAATGCTGCCTGATCTGCCTTCCCATGCAGACCTTGCAATCTTGAGTTACCAGTAGGTCTTATGTGGTGGCGTCTCATTTAGGAACCAGGCTTGCTTTCTCAACTGCTCTGTGGTGTTGGGAGGGTGGGAATGAGGCAGGCGAGGGAGAGGTACTAGGTCAGTATGGTTAGAAGAGGATGGGGTGGGGGGACAGGTGCAAGGGTCTTGGAATATCACAGAAATGCTAGAAGGCAATAAAACCTCTCTCTGATGTTAGGTGGGTCTAAGTTGGCCTGAATTAGGACTAAAATAGCTCAGTTCTGATTCCCCACTAGCCAAAGGGTCCTTTATGAAGATACATGATAATGGCCCAAATCTCATTCCAGAGCTCAGGAGAGGGGAGAGGAAGTATTGCCTGCAGGTGAGTGCATTCTATCAACGTACAGGGGCTCCCTACATTAATGGGGGCTTGGTGAGGGTTCTGTACATTTAGCAGCCCGCCACTAGCAGCAAAGACCGAGTCACATGGTTGAGAGCTCTTTGTGCCCTGCTCTATGCAAAGAACACTCCCTGCCTTCTCTTCTTCAATCCTGCCACCTGCTTCTCACTGCATGTTGTCTCCTGGGGGCAGGGACGTCCCCAAGGGCAGTGACAACCACAGTGTGACTGGACTAAGTGAGAAGGCTCAGATCAGTCTTCTAGTGGCTGCCGTGTGACCTTGGAGAAGCCATAGAAGCTTCCCGAAGCCTAGATGCCTCATCTATCAAATGAAGCAAGTAAAAGCTGCTGGCCTTCCCTGGAGGGTGGTGAGGACCGAAAGGCACCAGGGACTCCCAGAAAGCCAACTGCCTCACTGTTCACTTCAGCTCTCCCCTGCTCCAAATGGACTATGATGAAGGGTGAGCATAAATGAAGACATAACTTAGTGTTCAAGGCTAAGCGTCGCCGATGGATCAAACAGAGCCGCCATGCAAGTGGCAGGTCTTGCCTGTCTGGAGTGGTTTTATGACCCTGACATCACCACCCATGGAGAGGTTTGGGAATGTTTTTTTGACTCCAGATGGCAGGGGTCAGCTGGTAGCAGTGGAGGCCCAGCCACAGATGATAAAATTCACTTCACGTCACCCCCCCCACACACACACAGCTGTGCCACTGGCTGGAGTGGTCCCCTGGGCACTTCTCTGTCCATTCTGGTCCAAGTATCTGGGACGCTTTGTCTGTTATCCTTTTTTTCCCCTGTCTCTAATGCCCTCTCTTCTGATCTAGAGATCTTGCAACAGTTTCTTCTGCAGGAGCTCAAAGAGCTCCAGGCAAGGTTTCTTGCCACCAACTGAAATGTTGCCCTCCTCCACAACTGACCCCCAAGCACACAGGTAGCTACAGGTGACCAGAGGATGATCCAGTGACGATAGCCATCTGTTTAATATTTATTAGCAAGTGCTCACACAGCACAGGGGGCATGTAAATCACATAGAATTACCCCTTAGAACTGATTCTTGACAACCCATTGTTCTGCTTGGGTTGAATTCTTCTTATTCTTCCTTGGGGGCTATGCCTCCTCCCATCACTAGGTACTCTTGGGGCGAAGGAGACCTCCATCTCTTGACTCTCCAGAGGTACCCACACATTGGGATGGAAGAAGACATCACAGTCCATGTCTGGGGTCTAGTCTCAGGTTGCCCACAAGCCAGTCTTCTATATATGGCACCCACCAACATGGATAAGTCCAACTTTGCATGTGCCCTCATCCACATAAGAAGAGTCCTCCCTTTGGTCACCCTCATCCCCATAAGAAGAGTCCTCCCTTTAGTCACCCTTTCTTAGGTTTTGTCATTGTTCCTCCTTCTTCTAATGTTTGGGGGGCTCTCCCCTCTTTGGGTTTGGGTGGGAGAAGGCTGGTTAGCCTAGAAACCTGGTTAACAGTAGGTATGTGTTTTCCCAGACTCTCACAGCAACAACAGTAATGTATCAGCAAGAACGTGCCAATCACACGGAACAGTTCCACATCCATATGTGAATGAGGGGTGCTCCTCAAAGAAGCAGGGATTTGGAAGAATTATCCCTAAAGGCAGTCGATGAAGGTCCAGCTCTAGGGCAAAGGTGGCTGGAGAGAGCAGTATTCCATTCGGAGATGTCCAACAAGCACTCTACTGTCTCCTGAGCTAAATGAGGAGTCACTGCTTTCCTCCCAGGGCAAGACTCATGGGTGATGCTGGGTACTGTGAGCCAAGGGTGATTTCTACATGGCATTTTCTCAGTCTCTAAGTAATTCTACAGGATACATATTTATTTTCTGTTTAAATTACCTATACACTCTAGGTCTGTGGCCTCCAACTAGGAATTCTGAGAGATACACTTCAGGTATAAACAACACTAAAATGAAGATGTCACAGCCAACACCTACTGAGAGTCTCCCCATCCCAGGTACTACCCAAAATGCTATTCATGCAAAACTCATTTACTCCTCAAACACATTGTGGGATGCAGGTCCTATGGGTAAGCCGATTTTACAGCTTGTGGAAGCAGAAGCTTCCAGAGGCAACTTTCTGAAGGCCCCACCTCCTAAGAAGACCGCTGTAGTAGGGGATGAAAAGGAAGCCATAACCCCAGGGCTATCCCATGGGTGACAACATTTATGCTATTGGAAAGTCTTCCAATGTGCAGCTAAAGATTATCCCAGGGGGACCAAACTGTGGCCTGGGCCTTGTTCGTCACCGATGCAAACAACTGGAACAAGGGCTCAAGTACCTGCTGCCCAGGGCCGCCACCCCCACATCCCCCAGTGCAGAAACCACCAAGAGTGGCAGCCCCAGGACAAGCCAGCTGCTGGGAAGGCAGAGGTGCTCCCTGGCAGCCTCCCTGCTGACCTCTTTAACCACTGCCCTGTGATTGAATTAATTAGTCTGGGAGCCCTGGACACTGAGCTGCTCTCACATCTGGAGTGGTTTTATAGTGCACGAAACTCATCACAGAAGGCCAACTGTCAGAAGAAAGTCAAGATGTAAACATAATTCATCACTCGGAGACTCTGCTTATGGGTGGGTCACCACTGGCCACCTGGGATGATCGATGGTCTCCTCGGTCTCATTCTACCAGACACATGGGGGTGGTAGCTGGGTTTGATGTTTCCATGAGAAAGTCTAATGTATCTCTGAATACAGGCAGAGGCGTGGGGGGGGGGCGGCTGTTGATGTCAGGATTTCTGAGCAGTTTTCTTGAACCAATGACAATGCCCATATACTGGAAAGAAAATGTCTTTCTGCACCGTGAGTAAGTGCCAAGCCAGACCTCTCCCTGTGGGTGTGACCTTGGTGCTGCTGGTATATGTGTGTGTCAATGCCAGGAATCATTAAAAGCCTGTCCTAAAATCTGGTGGTGCTGGCGGCCTTTGGATAAGAAGTGTTGTCTAAAACTCCAGGGTCCAGAAAGTACCTATCTACACTTCAGCTTGGTCACAGTGGGCCCCGTGAGAGCTTTCTTTCATGTGTCAACTGGAGCCTGGTTCGTTTAAGGCAGAAATAAAAAGACTCAGCTTCCTATGTGTTCGGAGAGAGGTACTGCAAACATCGTTCACCTCCGTAGTGTCTTTGGAGTTCCAAAGTCTTAAATATCTGGTTTTGCTCTGTGTCTTCTCTCAGATCTCTGCTAGTTCTTTCTCCGGCTCCACTCATTGAGAAAGACTGGCTATCGACTAAACCATCAGATCTGTGGTGTCTGCATCCATTAGCTTCAATACAACAAATTCCCAACAGAGGGGTTGTATATGTGTGTGTGTGTGGGGGGGGGGGGGCGCCTACATCTTAGAATGGACTCAAGGTGGGAGCCTCCAGTTTCTTTAAGAATCTGCCATGTGAGAGGTTAGCATCCTTTAACAAAGCTAAGGAAGGCCCTGTCCTCTCCTTGGATGACTACCCACAAAAGGAGCCCTAGGAAGTTTCATACAATAGATGCTGTTAGCACTTGTGCTGGGGTGGTTTGTCCATGGCCGGAGTGATGCTGAGGGGCCATGGGAAAAAAGAAGCCTTGCATTTCCCCAGTCTTTTATGAGGAGTCTTATCAAAGGCCAGTGGTATTAAGGGATTTTTCTTTAGATTTCCAAGAGATCAGAATTTATTCTGTAGGCTGTGATGATTAACCAGAGCTAGCATATAACAAGCATTCCATAACACTACTCAGATAAGTGACTTCTGCACGCTTTGACGTCAGGAACGACTCTGCCTGCATTCTTCCACTGTACTGAGGTTAGAAAGTATCTCGTTTCCAGGTTCATGTTGAAATTTAATTGACACACAATGATATCGAGAGCTGAAACCTGGGAGTGGAAGGGACAGCTCAGTAGTCAAGGGCACTTACTGCTCTTGCAGAGAACTTCGGTTTAGTTCCAGCCCCTAAATCAGATGGCTCACAAGCACTTGTGACTCTGGCCTCTGCAGGCACCTGCACTCACTGCACACACTCACACACACACTCACACACGGACACACAGATACCTATATCTAACTAAAAACGAAACGCATCTCTTTTTCAAAGGAACTAAAAACTTCAGGAGGTGGTTGGAACCTGCGGGCTCAATCCTCGTGACAGTGTTAAATGCTGTTAGGAAAGAGTTCACGGGAGGGGTTACTCTCTCGACCATCCACCTTCTACCTTGTGACAATGCAGCAAAAAGCCATCGCCAGACACCATCGTGACTTCAGACTTCAGAGCCTCTGGGACTATCAGAAAATAAATCTGTCTTTATAAAGCACTTACTCTTGTGTGTTTCATTACAGCACTACAAACCGACAGCCACGCTGTCTTTGCTGCTGGTTCTCTGTTCCACTTTCCATTGGTTTCTCCTTCTTTCGTTCTATATGTGTCTTTCTAGTTGGCTAAAAGTTCTTTGTACAGGGTATGTATAACTGGGAAAGAAGAAGTCATCTGTCTACTTAACCTAAGAGTCAATGAACCTCTTCAGCATCATGAACCCACAACCCTTTCTGACTCTAGGTCAAGATTTCCAATAGCTCAGAACTTGGGGGGATAACAAAGTTTCCCACTTACCATCTTAAACACAAAAGAATCCACCAAGACAGATGAAGAGCAGAGAGGCCCCTCATCCTGCTGTGACTCAGCACAATTTTGGAGGCTGAAGACTCCAGACTCCCTCCCCTCTCGCCCTAGGGAAGCAAAGGCTGCCTGGATCCCAAGGTGTTCAGCTGTGTTTGCCTGGTTGGCTGTATAAAGGAGAGTGTGACAGCACCCTGCATGTCCCACACCTGCCTCCTTTCAGCTCTGTTTTTTGCCTGTTTGTTTGGTTTTCAGGTTTCATAGCCTTGAGCTCAACAAAGAAGACACCACTTTCCACCTTTAGTCTTTAGGCAGACAACAATCTCTGTTTACTCGGTTACGAGGAAGACTCCAGCTGTGGAAGAGTCAGAAATAAGATCTTGAGTGCTGAGGAAGAAGGGGGAAGGGAGGAAGAAAATGAAGAGAGGAAGGCTAGGAAGAGAGAGGAGGAGGAGGATTCTGACTATTCCTATACCTCCATGACACCATCCACACATAACAATGAGCTCTATGAACATGGAAACGGTATGTGGATGTGGTGGGGGGGGCTCTGTGGATGGGAAATTACCAATCAGAAACATAAAGACACCAAGTCACAGGGGACCAGGTACCCACCAGTTATACTCATCAGGATTCTTGAGGAAACTGAATCCAGGCGAGCACAGAGACCAAGGTCAGAGAGCCCTAAGGAGGGCCTGACTGCAGCCAGGCAACTGAATATACAAATGCCAATCACTGCCCAGGGCCCTTTGACATGTCTAACATTTAACCTGTAACAAAACAATGTTTCTAGGGAGATACTACCCACCAGGGTCCTCGTGTGTGTGTGTGTGTGTGTGTGTGTGTGTGTGTGTGTGTGTGTGTGTGTGAGAGAGAGAGAGAGAGAGAGAGAGAGAGAGAGAGAGAGAGAGAGAGAGATGCCTTGCACCATGGCTGACCTGGTCTGTGCCCTGGGGTGTTTATGGCATGTGTTGGAGCAGCTGGGAGCCTGGGGACTTTTATACGTGTGGATCTTGTAGGAGGAGAAGAACCTGACACTCTGGTCCTGCTCTTGAAAGGCATGAGTCTTTAAATGATCTACTCACCACACACAACCAGTAGGCCAGTAGACAAAAGCCTGGGCTGCTACAAGCACGATGTAATATGACTCTGGGTAGAACACTGTTCAAAGCAGGTAAGAATTTCCCCCAAGTTTAACAGGCCTTCATTTGGGGGATAGACCATGCTCTTTTCTCTTGTCATGCACTGTTTTGGTCTTCACAACAACAAGGAAGCATCATTTGAAAAAATTAAATAAAGCTCAGGAGAGCTGAATGATTTTCCCAAAGCCACACCATCACCCAGCCAGCCTTTGCACAATGTGTGAGCCATGGGCCTACACACTGTGCCACTAGCCGAACTGCACAGGAAACAGAGACCCATTACCCCTTCAACACAAGCAGCACTCATTGTGTAGATGAGAAAAACAAGCTAGGAGAGGCCAAAGGGTGTGTGCTAGGTAACACAGTAAGTGTCCTTCACTATGGGCCCACAGCTTGTTGCCATGACAGCAAAAAAACAAACAAACCAGTGTTTTCTGTGGTCAGTCTTAAACCCTCAAGTTTTCCGTTTTCCTTTGTTCTTTACAGTTTAAGTTTCTGTTAAACATCCAATTAAAAAGATGCTGAAGTGATCACTTTTTTTGAAGACTTGTGTGTGTGTGTGTGTGTGTGTGTGTGTGTGTGTGTGTGTGTTCCCAAAGGCCACAAGGGGGCACTAGATCCTTTTGAGCTGGAATTACAGGTGGTTTTGAGCCAACACTGGCACTAAAAGTCAGGCTCCAGCCAGCAAGTGCCCTTTACCACTGAACCATTTCTTCCTTCCCATAGTAACTGGTTTTTAGCACTGTATGCCTCACATTTCTCCAAGAGCACTGAGATGGTTCATTGAAGAATAGCAAACCCACCTCCCTACTGACAAAACTGCAAATGCCTTCTGAGGATTTGGTTACTTGTTCTCTACTCTGTCCATCCTCCCAATACTCAGAGGTTTGGGAAAGTGTCCATCTGTCTATCTGCCTACCAAAAAACTTGTAGCAGAATGGAAAAAATGACAGTGTCAAAACTAAGAGAAGTTACTCAAACTTGTCATTTAGCTGGTCCAGTATATAACCTGAAAACCATGAAATAGAGTGACAGAGATATGGTGGAGTTTAATACCTTTCATTATGCCCGTATCTTACATCACAACTATAGGCGAATGACCCTCTTGCTAGTGAAGTTTCCCCCAACACCCACACCCATCTCCCATCAAAGCCTGAAACAGGGCAAAAACATAGTTAGAATTTGGCAGTTTTTCTTATGGCTCCAAAGCAAATAAAGGACCACAGGGTCAGATATATATCGATTGTGTGAAATGCTTGCTCTATCTTAACATCCAAAGTGGAAGCCTGGGTCCCTCAATTGCTCATGAGAAGTACTGTCTTTCAGTGTTATTTGAGATCCAACAGGTCACCCAATTTGAGGAACAGGAACAAGAAAGGTTCTAAATCAACCAAAAAAAAAAAAAAAAAAATCGACTCCATGCATGATTACAGTCTTTCCTTGGTACCCATAGGTGGCTGGTTCTAGATGCTCACATTTCTTCTGTGAAACAGTTCAATGTATGAAACTTGACATTTTCCCGTAGACATTAAGTGATGTCTAGATGAATTATGATATCTAATACAGTATAAGTAACAACTGTATGCTGCATGTTTAGGAAATAGTGACAAGAAAAACATGAATATGTTCAGGACAGACACAATTTTTTCCCTCAGCATCTACAATCCATAGTTGGTTGAATATGTCCATGAAGAACCCAAGGACATGGAGGGCCGGCTCTAGGTGTATCTGCATTTACCAGGCAAATACTCTTGGCAATTTGGACACATTCAGCACGCATACAGGAGCAGAGGGACAGCTCTCTATTTTCAATAGAACAGAGCCACAGGAAAAGATTCTGGGTGAGCTGGGACACCACCCTCTCCCCCCAAAAAAGCTTTATTACCTACCACGCCCTCCTGCTCTAAGCACACACACCTGGAAGAGGAATGGCCGAGAAAAAGGAAAGCCACCTGTGTAGGCTTAGCGCTGGTAGCAAAAGGTGCTGGGTGCTGAGTACCATCAACAAGCCTTAGTAAAACTTAACACGATCTGCAAAGACGAGATCTGAGGCTGCAAACTGGCAAACAGGAAACCGTCCCTGTGATCTCCAGCTCTTCAAAGGGCCCCTCTGCAGGATGCGTGTTTGTCAGCTCAGAGTTTAATGAGCCATCTATATGCGCTCAATCCAGGCTCAGCAGGGAAGCCCAAACACTGTCTGCAGCTACCACAGCCTCTGGATAGATCCTGACCGATAACTGTCCCTGGATGTGGACTGCCACAGCCCCTCAGCAACTATTCCTCTCCTTCCTCAGTGCTGACACCCACGGGCCAACTGACCCAGAACCTTCATGTCTGGTGGGCAATTAAGAAGGGAAAGCTCCTGAGTGACTACTTAAAATACCTGCCAGAAGCAAAATCACTCCTCATGGTTAGCTCTTCCTTACTTCGGGAGAACAGCGGCCTTAAAGGCCCTGTACCTCATTTCTTCCTAATTTGATACTTCTCCGAAATGTACTCATGGGAATATAAGAGTTGAAGAAAAGAGCCCTGGGACCCTCAACCCCTGTTTCAAGTGGGGTGGGGGAGGGGCAGGGAGACCCCGTTATATCCCAGTGTCAGAGTCTACAAACCCACAGCCTTGTTCACAGCATGAGCGTTTGGGCTGACTCCCTCGGTGATATTTATGAGAAACAAAAATGTGGGTCTGAGCTCCCATTTTAAAATGGGGAACGAAGACAGGCAGGCAGACACACACACACACACACACACACACACACACACACACACACCCACCCCTTCTACAAACTTAAGAGGAAGCTGTATTATCCTCCACCCTTGTGTGATCAGGTTGTCCTGGGCTGAGCAGGGCTGCTCTATCTCAGGGGCCAGGGCACTGAATCTGGTCTCTTTAGGGTTCTCCTTGGAGAAGCCACAAAGGACTAGAATGGAAGCCTGCTAAACTGGCCTTCCCTGAGTGGAAAGGACCCTTTTCTTTGTCTTTACAAAGACTCCCTGTTGGCTGGAGGAGCCCAGTTCCCTCCACTGCCCCCTGCCCAGCTGTACCTACTTGTGTTACTCATGTGCCCAGCAGTAGCAACCTAACCTCTAGGAGCAACTCCCTGCCTGTCGCTGTGGGCTGTTTCCAAGCTCAACCCATAGATCGGGTTTCCCTGTGCTTCGGAGACCCACTCTCCTGGGTTGCCATCTACATCCAGTTCTCCCCAGATGCCAGTTTTTTGATTTCTTCACTCCCACTTCTACCCAGGGGGAACACTAAACTGTTACTCAGAGCTAGAGCAGGTCATCTGGAAACACACGTGGCTTAGGGCACTCCTGGGTGATAAAAGAGCTTCCTCGTCCCAGCATCTCTGTGGAGTAAGTCTTTGAGGTTGTGCTTTAAAGGCTTCTCACCCAACAGGCAGACCTGGGCCATAAAACGCAAATGATGGCAATGGGCAATTACTCCCACCTGGAATCATCACTTCAACTAAAAAGCCGTAAACAGGGCAAAAGGTCCCCCCTCACCTTCTCTGTCTTGACACTACTGAGAGATAATCTGCACAGTGTAAAGGACTTTTAACTGTCCAGATCCACCCCAATTCCTCCCATCCAGGTCACAGGAGTGGTTGTTTAAGCCTAAGTGAAAACTAATGATATAGAAATAAGGAGGGTTACTGCTGTGATTCTCTCCGTCCTGGCATCAAAGCCATCATTACCGTCCCACTCCAGCAAGCCAATGGCCACCTTAAAGAGGCCTGAGAGGCCTAGGCAGTGCTCACCACGCTCCACTGTGGGGCCATCTTCTCTTTTTGGAGTGGTGAACAGTCTGCAGAAAGTCCCTTCTGTGAAAACACAGTTGAACAGAGGCGGGGTTCAAGCGATAGGCGGAAATGGCCTGCATGTTCTCAGAGGCTGGACTCCTCAACGAAGGTGCCAACCCTCCTCTAATGCCAACTTCAGAAAGACATGTGAAGACGTTCTATCATCAATCGTTTTTCTTCCAGGATAATGATTAAGCCCACAGAACAGAATCTCAGAGTCTACACTGGCTAACCTCTTCACTTTGCTACAAAGAAAACATAAAGGAAACTGGGTGTGTGTGCTAGGTCATGCTTGTAATATCAGCATTTAAGAGACAGAGGATTGCCACAAGTTCAAGGCCCGCCTGGGCTAAAGAGTAAAACATGGTTTCAATAAACAACAACCACAACAAACAAACAAAACAAAACAAAACCAGGGTCTAGAGAGATGGCTTGATGGTTAAGAGTACTTGTTGCATAAATGTGAGAACCAGAGTTCCGACACCAGCACTGACTAAGAAGCCAGATACCCCGCAAACACCTGGGACTCCAGCTATGAGGGATTGACAGCCTCTTCTGGCCTCCATACATGCACAGCTGAATGCACTGGGCATACAGAGACGCAGACACACACACACACACACACACACACACACACAAAATAAATTTAAAAATAAAAATATCTGTTAAAAAAGCCAGAAATGGGAAGAAAAAAGCTCGACCGTCTGACAGCAAGGGAAGCCATGGGGGGGAAGCTCTTGACATCTGCCAAGGACTCAGCTGCTTGGATGGCTCCAAGGGAAGGCTCTGACAACCGTCAGCAGACTCCCAGGCCACAGAGCCACGAAGGGACCAGCTCTGGAATGAAGCGCCAGCAAGGGGTTCCCCTCCAGGTCTTGTTGGTTAACCACTGAGCCTGAAAATCCATTTACAAAATGAACATATGAAATATGCTCAGCCTGACTAGAAATGTAAATGAGAAACACACAGAGATGGTATTTCTTTTTGACTGCCCATGGAGCAAGGACAGAATGAAAAATCATTAAATGGATGTCAATACTAGCAGGGGTCCAATAAAGCTGGACCTCTTAATGCCTGCTGGTGAGAATCGAAACTGGTACCAACCTTCCGAAAGGAGTCTGATAACAGGCATTAAGGGCCTGAAGAAAAGCTAAGTCCGTTCATCCCTCTGTCCTTCCTTTCCTCCTCTTTCTTCCTTCCTTCCTTCCTTTTGTTTTTTTCAAGACAGGCCTCGAACTTGGACCCACCTTCATCTACCTCTTGAGTGCTGGGATTAAAGGTGTGCACCCCCACTGCCTGGCCAAGTCCTTTATTCTTAATTTGCTTTCTGGACATCCATTCTGATCAGAAATAAGGGCAAAGATCGAGGCTCACATGCTTAGTCTCTCACTATTAGTAAAGGTCAGACCTTCCCTGATGAGGAGCGCTTGGAATCAAATGTGTTCCAGACTCTGTAGTTTCTCACATTTTACAGTCTTTGCAAAAACGTCAGCAGCTGAGCATCCTTAATCCAAAAACACGAGTGTGTTCCAACAACCAGAACTTTTTGAGTGTCATATCGATGCTTGCTAAGTTTCACATTTCAGATTTTGAGATGAGGGGTGCTGACCTGCACCCCAGCGCACCCTCACTGCTCTCTTAGAGTTTCTACAGGAAGAGTCGGGTTCGTGGGTGCAGAGATGTAGAAGACTGCAGAGGGAGAGAATGTTCGGCACCAGGAGAGCTCTGTAGGTCAGCACACCCAGAATGTGCTCTGTGGACCAGAGCTGAGACTGGAATGGGTTGCTCCCAGGCAGCAGTGAGAGGCAGCAGCTGGGAAATTGAGTAAATATGTACAACTTTGACATTCAACGCCCTCTAAGCATGTTATTTTGTCTTTTGCAAAAAATAAAACTAAGACACGTGGCCCTTTTCCCACAGAGTTTGAGAAACAGCCCCTAGGTGAATTGGCTCGGGTGGGGTGAAGGGAATAAATAAGAGCCAGAAAGAGATAACAATAATGGCCCAAACACGGCTGGAAGAGAGGGAAGGATGATTCCTTAACACAGTCTGAGGTTTGGTTGCAAGTGGGTCCCCCCCTCTTCTTAGGTGGATGTGGGCCAGGGAGTCGGGGGGCAAATGTCTAATACCTGCCACTGTTTTCCAGAGTTGAACCACCAACGGGGGTGCAGGGAAGGGACCTGAGGTCTGTACTATGCCTGCTCTGGGATTCTGTGCATCCAGGAAGTTCTGATACCTTGGACATTCAGGCTCTACCTGCCAGGCCAGTAGGAGGCGATGTTAGGTAAACCATGGTCACCCTGGTGAGTACCATGAGATCACCCACACTATTTTCAGAACACTTTAAGTAACATGTCACCATGATCCTGGTATACAGTGAATGACGGCTAGAAAAGGAAAAGAAATAGGCCCAAATATGGATAATGACTGATGGTGTCATGTGTCATTTTTTCTAGTTCCTTTTACGCTTTCTATATTTTTCAAAACTTTACAGGGAAGATTATACACCTTTGACAGTCAGGTAGAATTTAATTTTTATGAATGAGGAAAAAAAAGTTGGTTCCCTAGACCAATATGCTGAGTTCTAATTTGACATCCTACGCCAATGCCCCCATTTTCTGTCTTCCTACTCTCTGTTCTGTCAAGAACACATATAGGACAGGGCTTGGCTTGCTTTGGAGAGGTGGAAGGTGGGAGGTCAGAGGGCAAGCGCACTCCTAGAAGACACACAAGTGACTGTGTCCCTGGGGACACACCACACAGCTGTTTTGTGGGAAGACGTCTCAATTTTCTAATACAGGAAGCACAGGCACTGCTTGGTGAAGGCAAGGACCAGTTTGTGGGGTGCTGGGGTGGTGGGAGCAGATAGTGGTTGCCATGAAAGCTAAGATAAGCCTGCCCACATGTGCTCACCCATCTCTGCCAGGTGGCTGTGGCACGGCAGGGCTTCTAGGAAGATACGGTGTGACTTGTGCTATCAAGGGCTCATGAGGGTATCAGCAAAAGGCTGTAATGTTCCCTCTTCCCCAAAGTTTATTCTTAGAAGAGGTTATGCTTTGACATAGCAACAGCAGTAATAATAAAACCAAAAGATGAAGACAAAGAAATCACAGCACAAAACCCTTTCCATGGCAACAGCATTGCTGAACTGGGAATTTTTGGCTCACTCAAGAGTAAGCAAGACCTGTCAGAGGGATGCAGTAGTGGGAGGGACGATAATCACCTCAAAAACTGAGACTTCTCTCAAAGAACCTGGACCGCGTGACCTCCCTGCCCCACCCGTTCATGCATCAGCATCCTCAGGGAGCTTTGAGGACACTGATACCAGCCTCTGCCTCCAAAAAGCTGAGTGAATCTCCATGGAGAAGCCAGGGTCAGTGTTTGGAACACACCTGTCTAGGTTGTGACTCAGTCAACTTTCTACTTTGGCTCAAACATAAGGGCTAAAGAAGTGTGTTGGCGATTCCCGCACACAGCCTGTGTCTCCACCATCTTCCTCCCGGCTGCTCAGCTCTGGGTTCAAGTCCTTCAGGAAAGAAGAGTGATGAAAGATCCCTATGTGTTGGAAATATCTAGAAACTCCCAGAAACCTTTTCCTAGTTCTCTCATACACCATCTATGTGCTGTGTGCTTCTTCATTTCCCAAGAGGCCTTGCTGTTTGCCGCCCACAGGGTTGGCAGGAGGGAGTGTGGGGCTTTGTCCCTGATCTGTCCTTGAGGTCCAGATAAGGTATGCTTACATTCCCTACTGCTCCAAGAAAACAATGGCCTTCAACCCTTTCCCACACAGCCCTCTCCCTCCACTGTCTGCCCCGCTGATGAACCCTTTTCTTTGGGCTATGGTGCCTAGTCACCTTGACTCTTCACACCCTTGAGTGCTCCAATCTACATCAGGACTCATGCACATTCTACAAGCTGTCTCTTGGATGCTGGAGCGGAGAGACCTCCCATGTCAACTCTCAGATCACCTCAAAGGTGACATCCTCAGGGCTGGCCATCTGAAGATGCATTTCCATTGCTGTATTCCATCGATGCATTTCTGTGCCCTGTATTCACTTGGGCGGTGAGTTGCCTAGACACAGAGGAACAGCCAACGAGCAGATAATGGGCTTGAAGGTAAGATAAGTACCAGGAAGTTTCCCTTTCTGTACTTTCAGACTGAACTGAATATCTATGCAGATAGAAAAAGGGCCCCCCAAAGTTATATGCATCCTGTAATCTTCAGAACCTCTGAATATGACCTTACTCAACCCAAGAGTAAATGTTACCTTAGGTCTTAAAAGGTGTGATTAGCTTCTGGCAGTGGTTCTCAATCTTCCTAATGTTGTGACCCTTTAATACAGTTTCTCATGTTGTGGTGATTCCCCCCAACCATAAAATTAGTTTGGTGCAATTTTAGAACTGTCATTTTGCCGCTGTTCTGAATTGTGATGTAAATAGCCAATGTGTGACCCTGTGGGGGTCGCAACCCACAGGTTGAGAAACACTGGCTTAGGGGCTAGAGAGGAGGTGCTTCTCCCTGAGTTTCTGGGTGGATGCTAAGTGCTGCTGTATGTGTTCTCATTAGAGAGGCACACATATGACAAAGTGACGTGGAACAAGAACAAGACAGACTGAATTGATGCAGTCACAAAGCAAGGGATGATGCTCTCATGTCTCCAGACCCTGAAAGAAGTGAGGAACAAATTCTCACCTAGACTCCAGAGGGAGTGTATCACCAAAGGGACAGCCACAGGTATGCTGTAATTTGTCATGGCAGGCACCCACCACTGTGATCCCCTAGTGGGCCACTGTCCCTTAATGCTGAGGCAAACCATGGGTGGCACTATCTTATCTGTCCAACTGCTGGCCTCCTTGAGGGTGGAACTGCATCCTGGAGACACAATTCCTCATCTCTCAGCAGAGCCGCTGGCAAATAGTTTATCTCTTATTTCAGATGTCCAAAAGGCTGGAGAAAGGGCTCAGCAGTTAGGAGTGTTTACTGCTCCTGCAGAAGACCAGAGTTTGGGCCTTGTCACTCACCTCAGGCAGCTCATATGCACCTGGAACTCCAGCTCCAGGGCATCCAATGCCCTGTACTGGCCTTGGTGCAGACACACACACACACACACCCACACACACACACACACACACACACGCACGCACGCATACACGCACGCACGTGTACATATTCACACACACACAGAAAATACAAAATCTCTTTTGAAATGCTAACAAATTATAATGTTTTCAGCCATTCAGCTTAACCCTGCACACCTCTCCCCTATACATCAGCCTCGTCCCCACGCCTCTGCAAAGGACTCACGTCCTCCGCACCGCCTCCCAATGGCATTGCTGGTCCCTCTCTTCCCATCCATTTAGCCTGTGACCTTTAGAAATAATGGTAAGCCACAGAAAACAAAAGGGCCTCTTCCATCTGGCTTTTCTCTTGAGTCATACAACTAGCAGGCATGGGCCAGCCAGGTCAAAGTTCCTCCGTAGTCCCCTGTGTTAACAAGCTGGAAGCTAAACAGCACAGTGTCTTACAGCATTTTCCTGAGCAGTTAATTAACGAGGGGATAAGCTACCTTGACAATCACAGAAGCAGGCAGCCTGGTCAAGAGGGATGGGATTAGTTTCCAGGGAGACCATAGGGAAATGACAAAGAGCTGGGCAGGCTTGATGGGGGCTGTGGCTCCCTCGGCACCACGCCTTGCCCAGTTCTCTTCTCCACAGGGCAGAGCAGACATGTGCCACGCCTAAGGCATGGCTGGACCAGCCTGATAATTAGTTATCACTCAATGCTCACACTGGATTTAAAGGCCGCTCGCAGATGGTGTGGGGCAGGCTGAGGGCCTACTGGAAGGCACAATGCCTGAACTGACAGCCCAGGTGGGTAACATGTTCCAGTGAGTTCACCGAGTGATCCAGAAAAGTGACTCCAAGGTGGGTGGGGCTGGTAACATCATGGAGCTATAGCACTTGCTAAGGCCAGGGAAATGGAGTAGTCACGAGGAATGGCATCATTTGCAGGAGAGGTCAGATAGGCCATCCTGCCCTGTCTTGCCCTCCCATTTTTATCATTTTTTTACTTATTGCCGGAGAAAAGCTACTAAATAAGCCAAAATGGGGTCAGAGAGTTTGGCTCTTACAGAAGACTTAAGTTTGGTTCCCAACATCCATGTCAGACAGTCACTACTGCCTGTAACTCCAGGTCCAGAAGAATCCAATGCCTCTGGCCCCTATGGCTGCCTGTGGACATGTGCACATACACACCTACACAGACACAGACACAGACACAGACACAGACACACACACACACACACACACACACACACACACACACACACACACACTTAAAATAATTTTTAATTTAAAAATTAAGATCTAAATAGGAACCTTTACAGCCTCCTTTTGCAGCTAGGGAATAGGCATGTGACCTAGGCTCAGCCAATCAGACATGTCAGCCTGGGTGTTGGAAAAGCAGTGCCAGCCAGCCAGTATGGACTTTGTAAGGAGATGGATGGCAGCACACTTTCTTTCTGAGGCAACAGTGCCAGGGCATCTTTTCTGTGCATAGGACCTTAGTCCATTGTTGGGAATACCCTCATCTCTATTTTATCTCTTGAGGTCTTGTTGTACTAACTCTCCTCTTATTGGACAGATGAAGATGTTGAGGCTCATGACATTAAACCACTTGTGCTAAGTAATAGCACTTGGCTTTGTGCTAGAATCTACACCCAAACTGTTTTTCAAGGCCATTGTCTTAACCACTCACTAGACCACCTCAAACACTGCAAATCCAGAGACAAAAGACTTGACACTCTGTGGTAGACAGAATCTTTGCTTTTAGGACAGAAGAGTTCAGACTATGACCTATGGGCCAAGGCCAGTCTGGCATTGTTCTCACAGAATGAAGCCATGTCTGCTCATTTGCATGTAGGACTCCCAGAAATACTGAAATGCAAGGATGCTTGAATCCATTTATAAAATGGCATAGTACATCATCCAACCCCCAAACAGCCTCCCATTTACTTTAAATCACCTCTGTTGTAATAACTAATACAATTTAAATGCTTTATAAATAGTTGTGTTATATTGCTTAGGGCATAATGGGAGAAAAAGTTTGTACTGGCTCAGTACGTAGGTATTGCATGTCTAACTATACCACACATTGATGAGATGGTGGGACCAAGGCTCAAATGAGGACCCCCTAGAGAGACTGACAGTCTATGATATGATAGAGGCAGGCCCACATATTATTTCATTCATGTGGATGTACACAGAACTTGGCACTTGGCAAATTCAAGTTTTGCTTTTTGGAACTTCTTGGATTTTTATTGTTAAGATTTTCAACCCATGGGTGACTGAGTCCATACATGTGGGACTTACATACAAAGGGCTAGGTTTGCATACCCACAACAGAGTAGGAGTGAGGACAGAGACCACGTGTTCTGAAAATCTAACATATTTGCTGTCTGGGACATTGTGGCAATAGCTTGCCAACAGGCCTCTGGACCCAGGGGTATAATGACTTAGTTATACCATTTAAACCACAGGGTTCACCCTGGGGTGGGGCAGAAAGAAGCAAGGAAGCTGCCTTCCATTCAAGAGACAAGACAGGAGAACTACTCTCTGCAGCTTCTGACTTCCCTTTGTCACACAGGGGTGGAAGTAGGGTCTGGTACATGCCAGGCACACGCTCGACAACTGACCTGGCCACCAGTGCATTTCATACTTTGCATTTTTTGAGACTGGGTCTTTGCTAAGTTGCTCAGGCTGGCCTTGAGCTCACCCTATGGCCTAGGCGGTCTCCCAACTTGTGATCTCCCTGCTTCAGCCTCTGCAGTAGCTGGGCTTGCCTAAACCACCATGCCTCCCTCTCTCTGAGACGGAGTGTAGGTAACATGGCCTGGTACTTACTCAGTAGCCCAGGTTGGCCTTTTCCACTATCCCCACTTCCTGTATCTGCTGAGTGTTCACACCTAGGGCCTACTCATCTCAAACAGCACGCTGCTGCTTCTTCGTTTTCATTGTGTAACTGCAGACCACAATAGGAAGTACATTTGTCTTCCAGTTGATTTGCTAATGTTAAAAATATGAATGCTGACTAATATTGCCACAAACCACACCCGACCAGCACTCTTCCATGCAGCGGTGATTTTGAAAACATGCATGCTCTTCAGTGACAGAAACCAAGTCCAAAACCAAATCAGACTGCTTTGGAAGCCACGAGAGGCACACGTTTTCTGGTGCCTTCCTGTCAGGGCCTTATAGGAAGAAATTGAGATATTAAAGGCCAGAGACACTGCAAGGAATACCAACAATCCCCCTCCCCCTCCCCCAGTCTGACCAGGCAGATGGACTCCAGGTCTCCCAGTCAGGGTGACTGTGGCCTCCCCACATGCCTGGCCCATGGTGACATCATGTGTAACACTAATTTCTCCTAGCACCCTCCACTGTGATAAATGACTTCCCACTGTGGCAATGACTTGCCTACCCATTGTCTTCTCAACCTGACTCCATTCGTCTGTGTCTTCCTTGTTGTGGGACACAACCATCTTTCCAGCCTACACTGCTTTACGTCTATCACATCCCTTCCTCCCTCATCCCACCTGTTAGAACCACGTCCATCCTCCAACAGTCTGTCCAGGTATCCTAGGCTTTATACAAAATGTTTCTATAATCAGTTTTGATGAAACAAGACATACACGAATAAATTTTCCTGGTCATAATGCACGCTGTAAACACAGTACAGACAGGATTGGACTCTACTGCAAAAATCCTCTGAGCTCCTTCCCCAAGGCAAGCACTGTTATCTATCTGTTGAATACATTTTTTTTCCCTGAGTCCTTTCTCTGCATTTACATATTTACACATGACCCGGCAGGAGATAAACAGTATGTTTCACATGTTTAACACAAATGGGAACATCCTTGCTTTTTCTCCCATTCAATAATCCCTACAGGAGATTTTTCCTCGTTACTCCCTGTAGACAGGTACATTCTTTGCAACTGCCATAGCTTAAGCAGAACATTCTTGTGATTGATATTTAGATTGTTTCCAGCTATTTGAGAGTCAAATAATGATGTAATAAACATTCTATGCACTATGCCTCCTAGTGCAGTGTCTTTCTCCAGAGTATGCTATATGTTACTTCGTTTTTCTAATTGTTTAGATCAGGGAATGGCTGGAAAACAGTACGGATATGTAAATGGATGGGTGTGGCTATGACCTGAGACACCTTTATTTACAAACAGTGCTACTGGGCAGAGTTTTGTTGAAAGCCACAATCTGCTGTCCCTTGGTGTAGAGTTGACCTTCCAAGCAGCACATTATCAGTTGCTTCGACGATATTTCTAAGCTTCCTACCACAGCAGCAAGGATTAGGAAAATTTACAGAGCTGTGCCACGCCCACTTCACACCCACCTACGTTAGTAGTTCAATTACCTCTTCAATACTTCATTGAATCTGCAGAACCAGAACTCCTGTTGTGTCCACGGAAGCTGTGTGGCATCAAATATTTCTTTAGCTGCTCCTGAGTAGAGTTGGGATTCAAATGGAGGAAACAGGGCTCCAAGCCTGTGGACTGTTTTACTGCTTGTTTTCACCAGGACCCTACTATATATAGTGTCCAGTTGTGAAGGAGAAGAAGAAGCAGAATGTAGACAGGTGAGAGAGAGAGCTGGTCAATCATTTACGTCCATCCCAGGAATCTGATGGTTCTGGTGGACCATCTCCCTGGGAATATGCACAGCTATAGTGCTGATACAATTGAGATCACTCCCGTGAGGGCCAATGTGGCTCAGCACCTGGAACCATCGCTGAAACACGATCACTTAGCTTCTCTTCCTAAAGCAGGCACCTGCCTGTGCCCTGTGCATCAGGCCAAGGAACTGACTCCCAACCCTGGCTTCACTCTTGCCCCTCACTTGGTCCAGCCCTTTGAGATGAGCTATAAGTGTGAGCACTTCATCCTCCAAAGAAAAAAGTGATGGAGGGATGAAGGGTTGGATGCATGACTGACAGATGGACAGACAGAAGGAAAGGAGGAGGAACAAAGAAAGGAAGGCAGGCAGGAGGGAAAGAGGAGGGAAAATCCTGCTGTGAAATGGATATGCATTTTTTTTTATTCATTAGACATGCATTAACCTTTGAGGGGATGAAGATTATTTCAAGGATTAGTGGGAAAGTTAGTATCAGGGGTGGCTGTTGGGTTGACAATGGCATTTTATAGCCTGCTTTGAACCCCCAATGTACCCCCAAATACTGTTCCTCACATGCACTTTGGTAGGTCTAAACCTTGTCCCCCAGTCACAACTCAGGAAGATCAAGGATCTTCCACCCTGCTTCAGGGCAGCTGAAAAGCCAAGGGCAGCCAAGGCCAGGGTATTTGCAAAATGTAAGTGGGACCCCCAGGCGGCCATTCAAAACGCTCTTAAGTTTTCTTTTTTAGAAAAATATACTTGATAGGTGCTTTCTCCTCATTTGGGAGAAACCTTCAGAGGAATGACCCCAACGAGAGGACTGTGACTTTACTGCTGCCCTCACATTCTGTGGGTAGTGCCAGGGGCCTGGCTTGGCTTTACTTTTTTCTGGACCATTAACTTCTCATGCATGGTGTTCCATGCTTTGGGTCATTATCCAGTCACAAATTACTCTAGGAAGAATGTCCATGGAGCCAAGTGGCTAGGTTTCTATCTGCGCACAAAGCACCTCATCTTTTTAAATGGGGGCACCCTCTGCCCAAGCCACAGATGAGTGTGGGCGCCCACCCCTTGCACACAATCAAGTGTATTTTTGGCCTCAGTGTGGCTCCTTTCCTAACAGACGCTGAAAGTCTTTTTCTCCTAGTAGAGGTGGGATTTTATTCCCGAACCCAGACTTGGGGGTGGGGGAATGTTTTTACAGCATCGAACCAGAAGCTGAATAAATCCTGGTGTGCACAGAGGATTCCGTTTCATCAGCAGGTTCTCTACCTATTCCATGCACCGCATATTTTCTACCCCAACAGTTCTAGAAAGGGAGATGCTACGTACTACAGTTTACTCGATGTAACACAGCACAACAAACAGGCACAAAAGCCCACGTGGCTGGAGTTGAGGATGCTGACAGGTCCCCCTTAGATGGGCCCAGAAATGTGAAGGTTAAGCACAATGGCTTCTGGCAAACCTGTTACTTGATCACTCAAGCCCCTTATTGGACATGGTCATAATAATGGGACAATTGTTCCGGCAGAAGCAGCCCGGTTCACATTTTTTCCAGCTTGTTTGGACTTTTCTCTCCCAAAGGGGCATTTCTTGAGAAGCCAAAGGAATTCTGCTGATTGTATCTCCAGTGGGCCGCATTCCAGGGGGTAGGAGGGTCACACACCTGGGCCGATGGGGATGTAGAGCAGTGTACTCCAAGGTCAGATGGCAGATACCTGCCCTGTTAGCAGTGTGGATTCTCAGGCTGCTCTTGGAGGCCTGCAACCCATTTCATAAACCCGCTACTGTTGCTTGACTTTCTGAAGGAGGCCTGGAGGATGGAGCCAGCCTCTTCCCAAGCCCATCTTCTCCTGATTTCTCTGCCACCCCATTTTCATCTGACCTGCCCCATCTTATTTCTGGAGGGATAAATCTGCCAAAGGAAAATGCACCTTCAATGTGGAGTACACCTCTAAATTACTGCTTTTATATGCACAAAATAGGTCATTTATAGGCACAGACATCCCAGTACAAAGACCAGACCTTGTAAAACCAAGCTACAGGTAAAATACTCAGGGTATTTCTGGGGCCATTCTGAGATTCGTGTTTGTATGACCGGTTCGCTGGTACATCAGCTATGTAATCATTCATCAATATCAATACTACATTTAATCAACTCCTTCTTCCACCGGTTTCCTTCTCTCTCTAACCCAGTGGTTCTCAACCTTCCTAATTCTGTGACCCTTTAATACTGTCCCTCATGTTGTGGTGACCCCCAACCATAAAATTATTTTCATTGTTACTTCTTAACTGTAATTGTGCCACTGCTGTGAGTCATAATGTAAATATGTGATACACAGCATATCTGATCTATGACCCCTGTGAAAGAGTCATGGCCCACAGGTTGAGAACCACTGCTCTCTCCCACATGCACAGCACCATAATGGCTGAGCATCTTCTCTGTGCTCTCTGAGGTGCTCCATGGTACCTGGCTCTTATCCTTTCACCTGCATCATAACCTTTGAACTGGAAATGATTCTGGGCCGTGTTTGAAGGTGGAACAACTGAGTCTTCCCATGGTCACACAACTCTTTAGCACCAGGCTGGGTTGAAATCCAGACAGTCTGACTTCCTATCAGTCCATCCTAGGCCTAACCATAGCAGAGGCCCACCATGGAATACTGGGTTCCATCTCAGTAGGTGCACCATGTGCTGAGCAAGGCCTATAGGTGATAGAGAGGAGTGTGACAAGCAGAACTGTAGAAATATATGTTCTGGAGGGAAAGGACAGCTCACCTGCCAAAGGACAAGGAAGGGAAGAAATGCCACAAGGACGGGATGACATGAAAGTGAGTCACAAAGGGAAGGAGGACATCGGCCAAATGATAAAGGAAGGGCAGAGTCGGCCCACAAGGCTTGAGGAGCCCCTTCCCTGCTGAGCAAATGTTAGAGATTACTAGCCTTTAATCTTGTCACCCGCACAGCCTCTCTTGGACCCACGAACATCACTAACCGTGAAATCACAGAACAGGTTATGTTGGTTGTCACCAACAGAGGCATCAACCTCATCCAATGTGAGAGAGAAGCAAGGAAGAGGATCGTGTGAACAGCCTGTAGGCCGACCGAAGTCAGTGATGGAGCATCGGGAGCTGGGCAGGGAGGAGCAGAGGCAAAAAAAACGCTGATTTGACAATCAGCCTCAGTCCTGGCACCAAGGGATGAGCGTCTTGGGAAATCAGGCTCTTCAAACTAGATGCTATAATTTGAATCTGTCTCCCTTCAACTACCCATGTTGAAGACGTACTCTCAAAGTCAGTGTTTTAATGATCTCTGGAGATGAGGCCTTTGGAAAATAATACAGGTTAGACGAGCTAATGAGGGTGGGGCCACTATTAGGGTATTAGTGGCTTGATAAGGAGAAGAGAAAGTTGAACAAGCAGCTTGCTCTGTCTCACCAAGTGATGCCCTATGCTATGCGGTGATGGAGCAAGAAACCCTCACCAGACGCCAGAACCATGCACTTGGGCATCCCTGTCCCCAAAGACAACAACTAAATAACAACTAAATAACTTCTGTTTTGAATAAACTAATCAGTCTTTGGTATTTAGCAATGACAACAAGAACACCCCAAGACACTCGAGTCTTACTTAGAATGTTAGTCAAATGAAGAAAATAGTGCCCTTAGTGCAGGTTCCCTGGACACAAGGCAAAGAGTGCCAATAATAAGCTTTGCAAATAAAGCAGGCAAGCGAGTTCTATCAAGGGAGGGAGTGAAGGACGTCGGTTCATGTTCTCACTAGGCAGAGGAGAGAAACTGGGGGCCCAGCAGAGGAGATGATGTGAGGGGTCCTTCCCTTTCCATGCAGCCATCCGATCAGATCCTGAGGATAGAAGGATGGGGACAGCTGACCAGAACCAGCATCTGCAGCCTGCATCCCAACTGCCTGCCCTTGCATCCATCCTCAAGCCAAGCATGAAGTCAGTCCATCTTCACTGGTCCTGTGACCAGTTCCAAGTCCCACTACCTCTACTGAAGGTGGTGTGAGGAGAGTCCAACTTACCAGGATTTTCTTGCTTACTGGGTTACAATAAGCTGACACAGTAAACTCCATTTGCCCATCATCCCTGCTGGTAGAAAATGCTTGGATGCCGCCTCTGCAAATGCCCCCATGCTTGCAGGAGCCAGAGGGAAGGCTGAACACAGGAATTTCACTTTCCCTGGCTCATCCTGGCTAACTGGGTTTGAGTTATGTTTGTTTTGACAAACGGAAACTTAATATTGATGACTTGGACTCATCCTGAATCCCATAGATGTTTAAAGGTAGTGTTTTCCCTTTAAGGAATAGAGGCAAACTTGTCACCATGTAAGAAAAAAGCCATGGGCATGGGAGCCCGGGAGCAATGAGACCTTTGGTGGACTGCACAGAAGGTAATCCAGAGCAGCTCGGGATGTCACACCAAGATCACCACTGAGTCCTTGATGGTATCTTTCACACGGCAAGAACCTGGGTACAAGTGTGAGGCACAATGAGTGTCAGATACCAAGTCTCCTTCCTGTACCCTGGAATTGTGGCCTTTGAGAACAGCTGTGGCCTGCGGGGGGGGGGGGGGGCTCAGTATGTGTGAAGAAAGCACTCCGAGGACACACATTCCAGTGTAATGGAAAGCTGATTCTTCACGGTGAGTTTTGAAAACAAGTTGTCGGTAGAATCATTCCCCTGGGCCAGGTTCTTTCTCAGTCTAGGGAGTTCTCTTCTGTTTTCAAAATGTTGGGATTACATAGCATGTCTCTATGTCTGGGGTCTTTGCTGGCCATCACTGTGAGATGTGAAGGTCTGCATCATCTTCCAGGCCCAAGATGGAATCACTTGTGGTCTGAGATAAAGAAATCTTCTGAAAGCATGGGCTGTAATCCTTCTCCCATTCATGCTATGGGAAGCCATATGGGAAGCCTCTGTAACTATGGCACCCAATGGGAAAGACAGTGAGACCATAGACAGAATGAGCCTGGCTGGCCCTGTGTCTGGCCCTGCCACCAGAGTGGACCTGCCACTTGCTGTTCTGTGCTGGAGTTGTCTCCAGGCAGGTCTGTGAACCCTGGAGACATCCATTACTGGGGCTGGCCACAACTTGTCAAGGATCCTGTTACTCCCCAATCCAGTTCCAAAAACAATACCGGGCTTGATATATTAGACCTGATTAAATTGGCCTGTAACATGCTTCTCAGTTAATTCGCCTATTTTTCTTATTGCCTCTCCTCCTCTGGGCTCCACCCCTCACAGCCCTGTTATGAAGAACCTTCCATTTGATCCGAACAAGGGGCACCCATGAAACTGTGGCCACAGAGAGCCAGTGTATACAAAAGCACCTGCCTGTTGTGAGCTTCTACATATAACCATCAGTGAGAGAAAACATCCCAAGGATCAACAGTAGGAAACAAGCAAGCGAGAACCCTGTAGTCGAGAAAGCTCACACACAGGCACAATCATACTTTCCAATTTCCTCTTGTATATTTTCCCTGACATCTCAGCATAGGGTAATTCTGATGAGGGTTTCACCTGTCAAAATGCAAAGGCTTCAAAACCTAACAGCCAACTCCATATAGGGGTCTTATTTAATCCTACGTCAAAGAACCATTGAATGAGCTGATGAACTTCCGATTCCACAAATGGACAGGAGGATCAGCTTTCCCAGGAGCTGACCGCACACATTCATCCCACTGTGGGCCCAGCTTCCTGTCCTCGCCATCTTCTTCTGGTTGGGAGCTCCAGAGAGCTTTTCTCTTAGTTTGGAGGGGTCTACTAGGCAGATCTACCCCTCCTCCCTTGTCTGGTTTCTTGGCGACAACAACAAAATCCATCTGGAAGCCAGACAAGATTGCCATAGCCCCGTCAAAAACCAGCAGCAGCTCAAACGAAAACCAAAAGAAATGAATAGGAAGGAACCTACAGAGATTCCCATGTTTAGAGGCAGAGCTGACCTGCCCAGCCTTCTGGGCCCGCCCTTCTAATCATGTGCCCTTCTTTATGGGGTACAACATTTTGAAAGAAAAAAGCACAACATTTGACTGTCAAGAGAAGAATTAGTGTCTCGGAGAAGCCCAGAGTATGATCGCATGTAATTGTTTTATGGGTGCTGGCACAGGTTCAGGGGAGAATGGGTTTTTAATACCAAATCTTTCCATTTCTCTTTGTTTTCCTGCGATTTGTGGGCTCTGTGAATGGCAGGTTTCTGGCAGATCTGCAATTCCGATTTCCCCTTTGTTTTCTCATGCTAGTGGAGTTCAGGGTTTCTTTTATTTTTTTTCCATGAGTCACAAATACTGTTTAATGGGAGTGGGAGACGGCCTCCCCCTCCCTCCCCCAGAGACGCATCATTTGGTTAAACCGCACATAAATTTCACCTCTCTCCAAAGAGCCATTAATGGTTCTAATGCACATATATGTACATGCTCACACTGATTAAGAAGGCTCCCTTTTTTTCTTTTTAAACCATGAAATAGTCAGGGTCCGACTTCCTGGCGTATTTCTATGGAAAGGGCAGTTTGCAGCAGAGGCAGGCAGAAGGGCCATGCCTGACTATGTGGGAAATACTTGCCTCCAAACAGCAGTGTTCTCAATGTTGGAGATGCCTTCAAGGGTATTATGACTTGGCTACACTGTAATGCCCCCCCCCCCCACAAAAGTTCATGTAAAGCTTGGTTTCCAGTGGGGTGATACAGGAACTGATGAAATCCTTGAGGAGTGGAGCTGGTAGGGTGACCTAAAGTCATTTAGAGTATGCTCCTGGTAGGGAATGCAAGACCTCACTCCCTGGCTACCTATTTCACAATGTGTGACCTCTTCCCTGCCATTACTATCCACCATGACGTGACATGCCAGAGGACTCCTTTCCAGATCCTGTAGTTTTTCAACACTTAGATGTATGAGCTGAATAAACCACTTCTTTTTATAAAGTTAGCCTGCCTTGTGTATTACATGATAGTAGGAAAAGGAAAAAAAAAAAAAAAAAAAAAACGACCAATCTGCAGGACATCCTTGTATAAACTAACAAGCTTCAGGGCCAAGAGAAGAAGAAAGACCAGGATTCAGGGATCATGGTCGGCAGCCTCCTGTTTGTTTTAGGATGTAGAAGCCACAGTATGGAGGGCAGATGGCAGAGCACTTGGGTGCAGGGCTGGCTATGAGACTATGCGTGGCAATGCTCAGGTCTGCACTACAGACAGGAAAGGGGAGAAGAGAGAGGCTGTTCTGTGGATATTTCTGTCTGACAGGAGCTTCTTCGGTACCTCCAATGAAAAGTGGGTCATTTAGAGGGAGCCAAGTGGACAGTCATTCTGTTCTCAAAATTACTGGATCAACATATACAATACTCAAAACAAAACGAAACAAACACCTCATCAGCATTGAACACAGTCATCATGGACCCCTGACTCTTTGCCATCTCCTCCTCCTTCTTTGTCTCGACTGTCCCCATTCCTAATGATACTGTCCACATCCCCAAACCCCTCCCTGCTTCCTCACAGTATGCTAAGGCATGCCATCTTCAAGGCATCCTGGTAAAGGCCAACAGTTTACTGGCTTGATTGCCAGGCCACCCATCCAGGTGCTGAAGTTCCATGGAAACAGAGGTCCTTCTCACTCCACAAAGGGCACTGAGAAGATGGTTTGCTCTAGAATCTCCAGCCAGGCTCAGCTTCCCTGAACATTTCCAAGGTCACCTGCATCCAGGGACAAGCCATAGGAATGGGGGAGATGCTGCCAAGAGTGTCAGAGGAAGCAGCACCTGTCACCCCTAATGCAGGGCTGCCTGCCCTGTGCAGGAAATGGTCCCTGCTGGGTGTCCTTGCAGCCAACTCCAGCCAGGCCCTGTTTGCTCATAATTAGTGCTGAGCAAGCCCCACAGTCCCTGCCTCCTCCCGGCTGCCCATATGGCTGGACCCTACCCCTCACGGCTGGCAGAAAAGATGAGTGAAGCTGTCTGTCTCTTCTCTCTTTTTCACAGATCCACCATGCGGCTCAGTGCCCTTCCAGAGCAAGCTTGCACAGCCTGCTCTGCATATCCATGGACTCTGCACCACGGAGTCAACTCACCTTGGATGGAAAATATTCACAGAACAATTGCGTCTCCACTCAATATGCCCAGCCTTTTGGTCACAACTTCTCTAAACAATGTGGTGTATGGTGACTAGTTATAAGAGTGTTACGTCTTATATGTCAGTCTAGAGACGATTTAAGGTATATGAGAGGACACGCATAAGTTACATGCAAATGGTTTGTCATTTTATACAAAAGACTTGAGAACACACAGATTCTGACATCCACTGGAGGAGGAGCAGTCTTCACAGCCTGTTTCCCTGTATACTCGGGAATCTAAGAGGACAGGTATGAGCAGAAAATCCGGCTCCCTCCCACGTCTTACTAGCCTAGCTGCACTTGCCAGCTTTACTGGAATTCCTAAGAGCTGTGGCTGGCACAACTTCCTGTTACTGAGAGCCGTCATTCTGGTCCTTCATTCCAAGGAGATGGAGACTTGAGCTGGACATTTTGGAAGCCCTAGAGGGAACTATTATTATTCTAAGCTGTGGGCCCTGAGTACAGCGAGGGGACTGCTTAGATTTCTGTATAGCGATAACCTCTCCCATGGGGTAGCAGCCCCAGGAAGGACTCCCCAGGATGACAAACTCGGGCCCCAGCCACATCACAGGAGCCTGGGAATACAACGGGAGTAGAGCCTTCCTCTCTGTTTGGGTCTGGCCACAGATGCAGGAAAAATAACCACCTGGCTTTCATCTCTCCAGCCAATGAGATTTTAATTCCTCCCAACTCTCTCCTACTTCAGGGCTTGGCTCACACTGTGTCCTCTGCCTGGATTCCTGTGCCAGCTACCCCCCAGGGTGGTCTTAGCTAGCATCCTGTTTCTCCTCATTTCAGTTCACGTATTGCTGCTTTTGGGGAGCCTTCCCTGTCCTCGCTGGCCAGCTCAAAGAAAGCTCCCACCACCACATAGCACTCGCCCTTCAGGTTTCCAGCAGCTCCCACTCATTTTGCTTCTCTCCCACCACACTCACTAGTAACCATGC
Source organism: Onychomys torridus (assembly GCF_903995425.1). Taxonomy (NCBI): domain Eukaryota; kingdom Metazoa; phylum Chordata; class Mammalia; order Rodentia; family Cricetidae; genus Onychomys; species Onychomys torridus. Next base: position 24,092,774 of record NC_050450.1, on the reverse strand, counting down.
AGTGAGCCTTTGTAGAATAAGTGAGAAAAGTTCTTGTTGGAGCCCACTGAGGTTTCCTAGTGGCTTTACCCAGCAGGACTGTGGAAGAGGATGATTGGGTACCAGGTGTTTGGAAGGATCTTGGTTTTGTCTAGCAGGGGCAGGTCTTTTTGCCTCGCTGCTTGGCATTGTTATAAAAAGCCCTTTGGAATAAAGTTCTGGGCTGGTGGGTTTTGACCCAGGCCCTCCCGAGGCTGTCCTGTGTTTCTGTCTTTCCTCTCTTCATCAAGGTAACTCTTTCTATCTAAATATTTCCCACTTCTCCCTGCTCAAAAGTACCCTGGTCATAAAAGTGGGGCTGGTCCCCCACAAGTTCTCTAGACAGAAGGGCAAGACAGTTGTACTCTCAGACTACAGGCTACAGTGGAAGACAAAAGCCTTCAGGAACAGGCAGCCTGGGCTATAACAGTCTCTGCAGGTGGTCTCTGCTATGACATTAGGATGTGGGAACCGCAACATTTGACAAAAGAACCTTGGCAGACTCATGCACAGACTGGGCACAGTATGCCTTGGGTGCCAACAGGAAACCTATTACTTCTGGTGTAGAGCCCAGAGGGATTTTTCCAAGTTATTCCTTCAGGCTAGGGAAGATGCCAGGTTGGGGGTGTGACTGAGGGAGAAGAAGGGCAAGGGACCAAGATGGGTTAGTCCATTTATACAAGAGTGAAAAATGGCATCTTCCACTGTATGTTTGTGACACCAGGGTCTCTGAGACACGGAGTAGTAGTCCATTTTTTTCATTACTGTAACAAAATACCAGAGGCAGATTAACTTTATAGAGAAAAGAGGCATATTCAAGCTCACAGTTCTAGAGTCTTGAGGTCTAAGAATCTCGTTTTGTGATTGCTTTCTAATTGGGAGTTCTCACATTGCAAGCACATAAGCATCCCATGGCAAGGGACGAGTGTAGGTGTCTATGTCTACATGTCTGGTCCCTGTCCCTATAAAGCTTCCAGGACTCAGTCATAAGGACTCCATGCTGATGGCTTTTCTAAACTTAGTAACTTCCGCAAAGGCCCACTCTACCACAGGTAGATCAGATCTGCCCCCCCCCCCCACCTTCATATGATTGACATTGAAAGTTGAAATTCTGCATGAGTTTGGGAGACAAAACATAGTCAAACCAGAGCAAATGACCAGAGCAAGGGTTTAGCTACATCAGAGAGGGTAGGATATAGTGATGGAAGGGCCTCTCCATGTCAGGTTCTCTGAGGGAAGATGCTCTCCGGCTACCCCAGTGACCACTCTCCCACTCCAGTCCAGCTGATTTGTTCTTCTAGTATCAACACCAGCCTCTAATCCAGTGGGGAGCTGTGCAGCCAAGGAGTAGTTAGCATCTTCATGCACATGCTTTTGCAGCTCTACAGTAGGTGGCCATCATCCTTCTCTGCCCACTGGCATCTGTCTTTGTATGATCCCTTTCCCTTGAGTGAGTGTAAGTCCTGTAATAATGTGGCAAGGTGACCAAATATCTTTCCCTTTATTAGGTAAAGTCAGCAAAAGTTTGTCACTCCTATGAGTATGTTACATGAAAAATGCTAGATTATCACCCCCTGGTTTCATTTGTTTCTTCAGGCTGTGTACAAGGACTGGAGGGTCTCCTTGCTAGTAGATAAAGAAAGGTATATTGAAAAAGCCACCCAGCAAGGAATGCTGAGTGGCTGCCAGGACACAAGAGTGTCATCTAGACAACAGGCAGCAAAATGCAGGACCTTCTGTCATATAATCAAAGAAAAATACATATTTATATACTTTGACAGAACCCCTTTCATGTAAGGAGAGTTTTCTCCAGCCAAGCCCCCAGCTGAAAATGTGGTACACCCAATACCTTGACTGCAGCCTGATAAACTGTGCCCAGTTCCCACTCCACACAAACTGTGAGGTAGTACAAGTGTTATGTAAAGACTTGAAGCTTGTTATAACTTGCTACAAAGCAAACAAATGCAGCCTCCAGCTCTGAGACCCCTGCTCCGTCTGTGGAAGGGAAGGACGCTCATGAGACTAAGTCTAGGTACGAGCCCCTCCTAACTGCTCTCTTCTGCCCCTGCCTTCGGTGGTCCACAGCTGTGCCCCAACAAAGCCCTCGTCTGCTCCGATAGTACAGAGCAGACTGGGGCTCTTTTCTATTTCCACAAGGATTCCACTCACTAGACCCAGAGCTCTTCAAGCACAGGGCCTCAACTGCCTTTCTGTTCTTTCTCTGTCCTTTGCCTGACATTTGGTGGATGGTTCTGGAGAGCCTCCAGATCGTAAGGGAGTGTGCATCAGTTCTGGGAAATGCAGGCAACCTGTTCCTGTCCTCATGGAGACTCTAATCTGATGGCAAACACTCCAAGTCATATACATACCTAGAGCCCTGCGGCTGTGGGTAAGTGCCTACAAGGTGCTAGAAGTCTCCTTGAGAGGATGCTGTTTAGAATGTTAGTCCAGGAAGGACTAGCTAGCCAGGGGTCAGTTCACACAGAGGCATCAGTAAGGAGTGGGGAAGGGTGTGTGCAGGGCTCTGCAGCTGAAGGAAGGCTGCTGTAGTGGACAGCAAAGCCTGCAAGTCAGGAGAGACGCTTGGAATACCTGCTTAGCAGTCCTCAGAACTCACCCCGTCGACATCTTGATTTGCAACTCCACCTCCAGAACTAGAAGGCAATATATTTCTAGGGGCTGGGGTTTTTGTTTTCTTTCTTTCCTTCTTTCCTTCTTTTTTTCTTTCTTTCCTTCCTTCCTTTCTTCCTTCCTTCCTTCCTTCCTTCCTTCCTTCCTTTCTCTCCTCTTCTCTCTCTCTCTTTTTTTTTTATACCACCAAGTTTGGGGCCGTCTGTGAAAGCTATCAAAGACAAGAAGAACACAACAAGGGGTGATGACGTGGTATTGAAACCCTAGTTACCAGAGCAGCAGCAGGCTGGGTTTGGCTGGGGACCACAGCTTTGGGAGCCTAGTTTTAGGAAGCAGTAGTGCATATGGGAAGAAGAGACGGCGTGTGAGATCCCAGGGGAAGCAGTTGCCTTGTTCTAGCTTCAAGTTTATTGTCGGGGCTGAGTGGATGCTGTGTCTGAGCCCGCTGCATTACCAGGGCATTCTGGTCCAGGCGAAGGGAGGTTTGGTAGAAGGTTTCAGATGTCCTTTTCAGTACAGCATTTGGTGTCTCCTGGTGGGAAATGGAGGGCCAGAGTTTTTGTGTCTTTGTGCCCCAGGCTGAAGGCTCAGAGGGGGTGGGAGACACTGGGTCTGTGCATAGTAGATCCCTTTGTCCAAACACAGAACAGAAAGCAACACTTCCTCAGTGCCCGCCTCCCGATGCTGTTGATAATGGTGGTGACAGGGAAGGACTTTCAGCCTGAAGGTCACATAGTCAGTGGAAAGAGCTCAGGGTTGGAGTCTAAAATCCTGGACCCGTTGTCTATCAGTTGCATGACCTTGGTCAAGTTACTTAATGAAGCTCTCTGTCACCACATAAAAGAGAACACCCAATGGCCATCACAGCGCAAACCTTTGTTATATTTTCCTGTCCCTTCTTCCTTCTAAGACCAGTGGTTCTCAAGCTGTGGTTTGAGACCCTTTTGGGGGTCGAATGACCCTTTCATAGAGGTCACATATTAGATATCTAGCATGTAAGATATTTACAACAGCATTCATAACAGCAGCAAAGTTACAGTTATGAAGTAGCAATGAAAATATTTTTTGGGTTGGGGGTGGGGGGTCACCAAAACATGAGAAACTGTATTAAAGGGTTGAGACATTAGGAAGGTTGAGAACCACTGCTCCAGACCAGCTGGGTCATTAACTGTGACCTAGGGTGTGTTACTGCACCCCATTTCCCAATCCTTAGAATGGGGATAACAGTAGCTATATGGGTATCTTCTCATCATCTAAGTCCACTTTTCATGCTTTGCCTTTCCCAGAGCCTAAAAGGGTTGACTTATACAGACTACATCACCAGGATCCTGGGACCTTGGGCTTCCAGCTGGACGTAACCACTGGAGTCACAGGTAGAAAGAGGCCAAGAGGGCCGGAATCAGGTCTCATGCAAGTTCTGTTCACTGCTGGGCTGGGGTTGGAAGTGGGTTGGGGCTCTCTCTGCTCACCTGGTGGTGGGTGGAACTTCCTGTGGTTGCTCCGCCCTCTGGGCTCAATTAACACCCAGACACACCTATAACAGGTTTGGATCTTTGTAAATATTCTCTTCTTTAAACACTGTTTACAAGGATGTGATTGCAGTAGAAAACAGAGCATTAAAAATTCACCATTTGAACTATTCTTAAACATTCAACTCAGTAGCATTAAGTACATTTGCAACCTCACTATTATTTGTCCCCAGGACCTATAAACTTTGTGCCCTCTAAGTAATAATTCCTCATTACCTGCCCCCACCCCCAACCTCTGTCAACCGCCATTCCACATTCTGGCCCTGTGGATTTTCTCCTCTAGGTAACTCACTCACCTAACTGGAATTATAAATTATTTGTGCTTTTGTGAATGGCATATATACTGCTGTTACATGTGTCAGAATTTCCTTCCATCTTACGGCTGAGGAATATTGTATGTATTTTATCTCTCTTCAACATTTAGGTTGTCCGTTTATGCCTGACCTGGCCTGCTGTACACATGGCAATACAAATGTCCTTGGACCCTCTTTAATTCTCCTTCTGAATATTCCATGTGACCCCCATGATTCATAATACATATCTGTATCCCTGTGTCATGTTCAGTAATAACTGAGTTAACACAATTAACTGTCAGTGTCTGAGGCCTGTCGAGTACTCCATACACACCATCCGTGGTGATCAGGAAGGCTTCAAGGTGTGGTAGACCGAGGGGTGATCTCTCTTCATCTTAAGATGATGTTTAGTCCAAGCAAAAGTACCCTCCTTGCCTAGTTAGGCTGGCACCAAGTAGTGGCATTCTAAAACACAAATGTAAACGTGATAGGACATCAGGGCTTGCCAGACAAACCAGCCCCACCCAAGTGTGGGCACTGTTTGGGGAGATCCTGGCTGCCTCATGGTAACAGCAGCAGCAGCAGCAGCAGCAGCAGCAGCAGCAGCAGCAGCTCACCAGCCTGAGTCTTTCTACTTGTGGTTCAGAGGTCAGTGGAGGTGTTTCCATCTGTCTTACAGATGAGGAAGCTAGGAGATCTGCTGACTTGCCCAAGAAGCAGCAGAGGCTAGGCACAGACATAAACTTGAAGTCGGCCCCAAAAGCTGACTCTTCTAAAGACTGCACTAACCCTTAAACTGATGAATATACCTCAACACTTAAGTCAGTCCCTCCCTGAGTACCCCATCTACACCCTAAACTCCTGTTGCCGCAGTGTGTGCAGAGCTAATGGCCACACCACAGAGACACCTTGGGTTGTCTCTCCACCACTGGAGTGCATCCCCCAGTGGTACAATCTAGAGAGAGGAACAGAAAGGAGATGAAATAGGCTGGACTAGATGAAATAGGCTGGACTAGATGCTTCTTTCTTGGCCACCTCTGTGATGCTTCGGTGTCTTTTCTTCTCAGAACCAAGGTCTGCCCAAAGCACCTGAGGAGGAGACAGGGGATGATGGTGGGTTCCCCTGGCTCCACAGCAGTAAAGCCAGGATTACCCACTGACATTCCAGCTGGCAGCCTCCGGCGCCTGGCACCCTTTAAAAGAACACCATGGCAATTTTCCAGCTAAATTCTCCCAATTAGGCAGTTAGAGAAACATTATCCACCCCAGGATGAAGCTGATGAAATGGAGGGGGAGGGCTGGAGGAGGAAAAGGCTAATAGTTCTGAACTGCAGCCTATAGCCAAGTGAGCACATTTGGGGGTGGGGGTAGGTTCTGAGTTCAAGGAGAAGATTCTGCAAGGGGACAGATGGTAGGTGTGAACAGGCAGGTCATCGAATCCACCCTGGCCACTTGAAAGGTCTCATAAAAACAAGAAGGATGAACCATTCTCTGAAATTCTAGAACTTTCCCATCCCTGGTCTGCACTGAGTGGGCAGAGGGGAGCCTGGGGGCAGAATGATGAAGTCAGAACTGGAAGGAAGGGTCCCCTCGCCACCTCACCTAGATGGAAAGTAAAGTCTGGGGACACTAAAGCAAAGTCAAGCTATGGTCTGACCCTTTGTCCCAGCAGCTCCCAGAGTTCCCAGCTGCCCAGGGTTTTTCATTTACAGAACCACTCCCCTCCATGTGTAGGCATTTCACATCCTCCAACAACGTAATTCCTACAACCACCCAGGGAAGTGGGTCTCCCACTCTCCCCAGTTTTCACAGGAGGAAAAAAGACATACTCAGATGTACAAGAGCCAAGAATGGAGACACCAAGCCAAAAACACAGTCCTTAGAAGGGGCCTGGATCCCACTCCCTGAAATCCAAGTCATCAATACACATCTATTCAATGATAGAGAAAAGACACGGAGCACTGTGTGCCAAGTGCCTAACCCAGACCATCCGGTCCTGACAATGATTTCTGTAAAAGAGGACTCATCTCATTCCATACTGTCAACAAAGAAAGTGGGCTATGGACGACAGAACCTGCCTACCACTATACAGTGCAGCGTGACCCTATACCTCCCCGAGTAGTGCTACAGACCACCTCAGAAGGCAGCTTGTGTTCAGGACAAGGTCCATCTGCACACCAGCATATGGTAGAGAGGGGTAGAGAGGGTGCCTGTTTTCAAGGTTCATAGTTCATATATCACGTGAGCCAGTTATATAATACAATGCTGGAAAATTAAAGACATAGAGGGAGAGGGAGATGGAGATGGAGACAGAAAGACAGACAGACAGACAGACCACACAGACACACACACACACACACACACACACACACATGGGGGTGGGGGGAGACATGCAAGAGTGACAGAGTGCACCAGCCAGGCTGCACACATTCTTGGAGCTGTCAAGGATTCTCCATGAGGGAAGAGGACTCGATTGGCTCATCATCACCGAGCAAAGATGGGAGATAGCAAGCGGGTCCAAGAGTTCTCTGGCCTGCATCTCACTGAAGAGTTTGGACAGCAGCCAGCAAACAACTGTGAAACTCACAGTGAATGGGACCTGGATTCCATGACACAAGGGAAGTAGGGAGCTAGTGAATATTTGAGGCTGAGGTGCCAAGATATAGCTCTAGGACAACGGTTCTCAATCTTCCTAACGTTGCGACATTGTTCCTCATGTTGTGGTGATGCCCAACCAGAGAATTATTTTTGTTGGCACTTTGTAACTGTAATTTTGCTACTGTCATGAGTCATAATTTAAATACCCATGTTTTCCAAGGGTCTTAGGTGACCCCTATGAGAGGGTTGTTCAACTCTGAAGGGGTTGTGACCCACAGGTTGAGAACCACTGCTCTAGGATGAGCAATGTGGTTATAGTGTTCGGGGTGACTTAGAGGAAAGACTGGAATCCCAAATGGTCCTGGAGTGGTAGCAGAGTAAGCTGGCAGAAGCTGGTGGCTGAGGAGAATGTGGCATCCATCGCTGATGTCATTCTGAAGATGACCCAAGTGCTTGAGCTCTCTGATAATTATGCTTGCTTCCTTCTGCCAATTGTATGTCTTCCCCTCAACAGAGGTATGAGGTCTGAGGGAGAACCAAGCCCATTAAGGCTGTCTTCTGAGAAAAGGCTTCAACCGCTGAGAGGCAGAGCTGAGGAAGTCCTAAGGATGATGCCCCCAGTCCTCTGGCTCCCACAGCAAACCTAGTCAGGTTGTATAGAGGATCTGCTGAAAAGCCAGGGGGCAACGGATCTATTGAGGTTTCCCTGGGCTAGCCTCAAAGTCCAGAGAGACTGCCAGATTTGCATAATCCTTTAGGAAGGGTTTCATCCTCATTCCTCAACATCTAGGATGGGGCTAATTGCCCAAGGAATGTGCTCTTCCAGGGTCACACAGCAAATCAGAGGCTGCTTTAGTGGTCTACAGTTAACAACTCTCCTATGAGGGACTGGGGCAGGCATACTTTTAAATTAATCACATTACTGATAAAGGGAATGCACCAACAATGCCTTACACCTACCCCATCCTAGCACACCCACAAAAAGTAAGAAAACATGATTTCAAAAACCACTAGGATACAGAACTTGACAATGGACTTGCAGTCTATAAAAAGTGAGGCTCTGTGCCCAGTCTTGGGGAGCAGGGAGAGCCAAACCGGAAGGAAATAAGCAGAGCCCACATGAAATGACTTCCTCTGGGCAGATCCACCAGGCTGGACCTTTAGCAATAATTACCGTGGCCCTTTCCCCCGCTCCCCACCCCACACCGTTCCTCTCGCCGGCCGGGTTTTGCCTATAATTTTGAAAGCCCATGGATCTATTTCATTGGGAATTGGTTCAAGTCTGCCAGGAAAAATCAAATTCAGGACAGAAATCGTGGAATTTGAACACAATGGTCCTGTTAGCTGCTGCCAGCCACAACTTCACCCTGAACTTGATGTGGGGACAACGGATGGTGATTTCTAGGAACTTGTGGAAGGAGTTAAACAGAATTCTGTTTGTTTAAGACTCACTGAACCTGCAGCCAGGGCCCTCTATTCCATGGGAATGCCTGACACATTTTCTCCTTTGCCACCCAAAGAGGATTGTGTTCTCCAGAAAAGAGAGCACTCCTGTAGTCCTGCGCAAGATGAGCTCTGAATACTGCCAGTGAAGGCAGAAGGCAGAGCAGACTAAGTGGAAACTCTGGCCTCTGGCCTGTACCCTTCACATGTCACAGGGATTCCCATGCCTGAGTTGGCACATGGAGGGCAAACTGACAGCACCTGGTGGTTGCTGCTCTGCTGGGCTCAGCCACAAAGAAATTCTTGGCTTTTCCACACGGATATCCTTGATATGCACCAATGCCCACCTTTCCATTATGGTGTGTTGTGAGAGTGTTTATATCCCCAATACTGGATAGGTGTACCTCATGGGGAGACAGGTGTGTGCTAGGGAGGAGGCTGTGAATTGATCTTCCTCTTGAGTTTGGCTCCCCTATCACAGCAGCTGGAGATGCCCTTTATTTATTTTATGACTTCATGTGTATGACTGTTGTGCCTGTATGCATGTTTGTGTACCACACGTGTGCCTGGTGCCCACCGAGGCTGGGGTCAGAACAGGGTATCCAATCCCCTGTGACAGGAGTTACAGATGAGCTGTCTATCAGGTAGGTGCTGGGAATCCAACGGGTCTTCTGCAAGAGCAACAAGTGTTCTTAATTTCCAAGACATCTCTCCAACACCCTTTTAATCTTAGGCTGTTCCTTGACTTTTGATAGGTGAGAACAAGATGGGAAAGGGAAAATTGGAGTTGATGGCTCAATTATCCTGACCTTTAAATCTTAGACAGCCCCAGGCCAGGACCAGCTATGACTCAGGAGGAGGGGCCTGAGGGGCAGAATTAAATTGGGCTGAGGAGTAAGCCAGTCATTTGAGTCTACTGTACATGTCTTGGGGAGGGGGGTTCAGAACTTGGCATCACTTGGGGTGAAAGCAGCAGCTGTTAAAGGCAGGTTTGTCACCTGAATTTGCAGGACCCTGTCATCTGTCACTCCAAGAGTGACTCACTGAGAGCACGGAGCACGCTGGCCACCTTTTACCCTAGAGTGGTATTTGTGGCCGTTTTAGTTTTATTTCCCAAAGATAGGATGGAACCTCACGATTAAAAAAAATTCCAGTGATATTTTGAGAGAATACTTAAAAACTTTTAATTCTTATTATTTTTTTCATTGAAGAGAAATAAACAAACACCCAGGGTCCCCCCTCCCTAGAGCCTGAGCTGGACCTAGAATTTTCTGTGCAGCCAAGGATGACCTGGACTTCCTGAGCCTCCTACCTCCACCTCCCAAGTGATGAGATGACAGGCATGTGGCATCACACCCAGTTTTATGCCTTGCTGTGGATCCAACCCATGGCTTTTTGCAAGCTGGAGAAGCACTCTACCAACTGAGCTCCCCCCAAGTAACTGACTTTGGAGAATTAATTCGATACAGTCAACTAGACTTATCCCCAAGTATTCAATTCATCCCAAAGTCTTGCAAATGGCTTGTCTGGTGTGCTGGCCCCAAAGCCTGTGTCCTTAACCATGATACACAGACTGTCTTTGCAGCCTTGAAAAGCATCAAAGCTGAAATGTACAGAAGTCAAAGACACTGCTGACCCTGAGCCAAAGTCTTGGAATTCCACCCAAACAGAGTTCTTGGGCCTGGCCTTGCAGATGACCCCTGGAACCTCTCCAATACTAAATTGCCCAAAGGAAACTTTCAGTAGCTTGGGCCCTTGTGGCTCTCCTAGGAAACAGCACCCATCATAGATTGAGTTCTGAGCTTCCTGGTGGTTTAATAAAGGGACCTCTCTAGGCACTGAACCTATTATGTTGTTAATGACTGGAGACTGTTAGCATGCTGATTAATGCAGCCATTGTTCAGAACAATGATTAACCCAGCAGGAAGGACCAAAGGCAATGAAATAATGCCTAATCACTCTGGAAGGAACTGCCAGGTGATGTTTATTTCATGAGAACTGGAGGGAAGCAAAGACACAATCATTTTTCCTTGACATGGTTGTTTTCTGTCCAGCAGGTGGGCAGCTGAGGCGGGGGAGCTGGTTCATATCTGATTTCAGGTGTACATTCTTGAAATAATGTGGGGCAGGAGGAAAGGGGAAGAGACCCCTGTCTCAGGCTGAGCCACCAACCCCATTCTGATCACTCTGTGGTCTCCCATATTCCCATCTTTCTCCAGAGCAAGCGCTCACCTGAGCTGTTAAGTAATGAACTTCCTTGTGCATCTGACGTGGATGATTTTCCCAAAGTGCTGCCAAGGAGAAATGCCTCTTAATTATGTCAACTCATGAAACCACACTAAAGACAACTGTATCGGAACGCTCATTTGTCATATTATTTAAAGAACAGGGGAGGGGGTAATGGCAGGAGGCCAATGAAAGCCCTTTCATCAGAAAGGACTCAGAGCCGGGTTCCTCAGCTTTCAAAACCAGCCCTTTTAAATGCCTCTTCCATGTACAGGAGGAACCAGAGCAGAGGCAAGGACGTTATCTACTTAAGGGACTGTAAAGACAGAGCTATCTCCCTGCCCATGTAAAATTAGACTTAATTTGATCTTTCAAAAAGCACTGTCGGCCTCCACATAGTGAGAGGGCTCAGCTCAAAAGGGATGGCATCAATCTGGAGAAGAAAGAGGGACCCGATTTTCTCAGCTCTATCTTGCTCAGAGTAGCTCGGGGCACTTGCTTTGGAGATCCCTATCAGTGCGATGTGATTTCTGCCTGGTGCCACTCAGCAGCGTTCCGGTCTAAGCAGGGGCAGAGAGTGAATGCGAAGATGCTGTTTGAAGATGGAGATAAAAGCCAAGGAATGTAGGTGGCCCCCGATAAGGAGAGGGCAAGGACCCAGATTCTCCCCTGTCCTTTAGGAGTGTGGTCCTACCAGTATGTTGGCGGCAGCAATCCATTTCAGATTCTAAACTGCAAAATTCTAAGACATGGTTTGTGTTGCTCTGTTCCCTTGGATGGAGGGTGATGTGTACAGCCACAAGAACCTGGTACTGCCCTTGATCCAGGGCTCCACCCTGTGCTCACACCTACTTGAATCTTCTCTGTGCTCATCATACCTAGAGGAGAGTCTTCTGTTCTATCTGCTAGAGTTGGGATTACCTACCTGCCACACCTACATCCCAGCATCCTTCCCACAGCTTTCCTATAGTTCAGAATCCCATCCTCCATTTTATAGGGACTTCCAAGCGGGATCTCTTTTAATTTTCCTAACTACTCATTATACAGAACATACTCCATTTTCCCCACTTAACGATGAGGAGGCTGAGGTTAGACAGGTACAAACTTGCCCGAACTTGTAAGTTGCATGAGTGGTACAGTCACCATGGTGGGAAGGCATGTCAGGTTTTAATGCCAGTGTTTTCAAAGCATCTTTATTGTGCCCATCCTCATGGGCCACCTGAGAGACCCCAGGGGCTGTGGCTCAGAACTCCCCGGATCACTGTGCACAGAATCCCCTGAGCTGGGCTTTGATTGGCTGCTTTTTGTAAGTTTTACCTTACCCGTGTGCTTGTCATGAGAGGCTTCTGGTGGCACCAGAAGCAAAGGACCCCTACACCACACAGTGAGAAAGGACAGCTGAGACACATGAAGAACACAGGACAGAAAAACACTCTTTTTGGAGACCTCACTCAAGGACTGTTCCCGGTCCCATCTCTGTTGCCCACTCTGCTTTCACCTTATCCTATTGCCGGGATCCATTGCTACGTAGCTGCTGACAACTTGCTCTACACTTATCTCCCTGAAGAGCACACCCACATACCACATTAAGCAGAGAGAGAGCATGGGGATATGAATGTGAGTCCATTTGTGCCCAGGCACTGTCTAATTCCTGCCAACAAATGCATTCCTTCCATGCCTGTCTATCAGCTGGGGGGAAGAGAAGTCTGGGGACAGCGGCTCACATTTCCCGAGCAGAATTCTTTATCTTGCTTCAGGTATAGATGAAACCAGCTGGTAAAAAATGAAGTACACTCCTTGTCTTGGGTACGAGATCCACCACTGGTGTCCAGAGGTCGCAGTCCCTGAGGACATTGTTTTGGAAAATTTGCTTTTTTCAGCACAGTTCAGGAAGACATGTTTGCATGGAGATCCACCCCCCACCTCCCACCCCCCACCCACCCCTACCCCCCGCCCAAGAGAGAGGGACTCAAGGAATCACACAGAGTATATTCATCCAGGAAGAGCTCCCAGCATGCCAGGGGCCACTGTTAGAACCCAAGGCTCCTCAAGGAACACCTTTCCAGGCAAGACAATTTCCTACTTTAAGAATCACAGGTTTTGTACATTTTATCTATGCTTTCAGGCAACAAGTGCATTGACAATTTTCAAAGGCCAAAGCAGATAGACAAAGAAGGCGGAGGGTGGTCTGTAGAAAGCAGGGCCTGCCTCACTGTTTATAGCACAGGGCTGTAAAGGGGGAAAAGACTTTGTAATCCCCACAACGCTCTCCCTCTCATTCTGCTAATTAACTGAGGCAGCATTAACAGAAGCAACTCTGATTCAGAGCCAAGTGACTTGAGCAGTGACATCATTCAAAGCACAACGTGGGCGGGTGACCTCTGCAGTGACATCATGGCTGACACAGACAGTGCCTTTCACAGCACTCCATCATCGGCCTCGCTCCCAGACACAGACTCTGCTCCCTTGACACAACAGTATCGACCACTGGGGGCGTGGGGCACGCGGGGCCAAGCAGAAGATGTGTGAGCCTGCCAGACTGTCTGTGGCTCGTTCTAATCATGCTAGGGATGCAGACCAGGTGACTCATAGCCCCTGAGGACAGGAGCAGCCAGCATTTGCAAGACGCTTGGCCACAGATGGGGCTCATCTCACACTTGCCCTTGGTGGCCCTGACTATTCTCCCCAAATTAACCAAATGAGTCCATGACCCACGAGTCACTCCTGACTGCGGCCCACTGGGACTCATCAGGTCTCCACGAGTCACACATCACAATGAAGGACTTACACTCACTTCAGGGATGCATGCAATTTAGACACTTAAAGAATGTTCCCCAGATGCTGTAACTTCATTTGGAGCAAGTCAGTCTAATGCTGGTCCAGTAACAGAGTGTTAAGAAGCAGGTAATTTGTTCCTCCTGTCCTGTTGTGAATCCATTTCAAGATGGCACCTCTCACACCCACTGATCATCATGAGAAGGAAAAGATTTATCACCAGGCTTGGTGTAAGGCAGAAGACCAAGTGGAAGGATAGAAGGATAGTCATAAAATCAAGGGCTATACTTCCTAATGAGGGGAACAGCTATGTTGGTCTGCTTTCTTTTATTGCTATAACAAAATACCTGAGGTTGCTGACCTTATAAAGATAAGAGGCTTGAGTAGCTCATAGCTTTGGAGGCAAAACAAAGGAGGCAGCTCCTTCAGTTCAGTCTCTGGATGACAGTTTCCTTGGATGATGATGTGGCCACAGCATCAAGGAGGAAAGGGGTATGAGAGACCACATGGAAAGACAGAAGCCAGAAAGAAACTCCTGGGATTCACCAGAAGAAACTGAGTTCATACCCTCTGAGGACATACCTGCAAAGGCCTAAAAACCTACAAACTCTAAAGTGCCCTAGTCTATCATCACAGTGGGAACTAAGCTTCCAAAACATAAACCCCTGCTGGACCAATCACAGCCAAGCCACAGAGACAGCACACAGGTGATGCCTTCACACCACCACAAAAACCCCAGATCGCAATTTCAGTTCTCAGAAACCCAGGAGCCTGTCTGGTACTTGATGGGGGTGGACAGCAGCAGTGGTCCCCTCCACCTTCCAACAGAAAGATTTGCCCAGGCACTGGGGAAATGCTTTAATTCTGTCTCCTGGGCTTCGAATGACCCCAAACAGAGTGTGAAGGGGACATCTTTCTCATAATGTAACAGCTCCCCTAGAAAAAAAAAAAAAAAACAAGAAGCCTGTGAAACAAGCCACCGGGCTCTGGTCCAGGGAGTCTGCAGGGTGGGGGTGGGGTGGGGTGGGGGTGGGGTGGGGGCTGGTTCAGGGGGAGGGGGAATGGCTGATGCCTTTCTCTTGACCAATAAGGGACTTCCTAAGTCCAGTTCTAGACAGGAGAGTGGGACTCTCAATGTGCTCAGCACTTGGTGGGGGCTGATGACAGTCTTACACGTATGAATGAACGTTTTAATGGGCGAATTTGCTTTCTGTGCTCAAGTCTAAGTTCATTTACACAAGAAAGCATCTAAAATTTAACACTATTACTTGGTGCCTTCAGAGCTCTAATAAAACTGGCTTTCCTTAGACCACAAAGTGCATGGAAACCTTAAAATTATTTAATCTTTAACCCAATAATCCCACTTTAGGAAACTGTTTCATAGAAATGAAATCTAATGAATGTGGGTGAAAACACTCTATTTCCAAAAATATCCTAACAAGCTTTGACATCTTATCTAATGTGCCACAGAATAATAATTAAGTGAGCAAAGATTACTTAAACGAAACACTGTTGTGTGTGGAGTCATTGAAAAGTTATTTGAAGAAACAGGAACAATGCTCATGATGATTTTGAATGAAATTGTACAAAATGATGTTAGACCACATATTCTAAAAAAGGGTGTAGTAGTTGGGCAGTGGTGGTGTACACCTTTAATCCCAGCACTCTGGAGGCAGAGGCAGGAAGGTCTCTGTGAGTTTCAGGCCAGCCTGGTCTACAGAGTGAGATCCAGGACAGCCAGGAGTGTTCACAGAGAACCCTGTGTCGAAAACACACACACACACACACACACACACACACACACACACACACAAAACAAAATAAAACAAAAAGTATGTGGTAGAGAAATTACAACTTCAGTCACAGGTGAGCTATCAGCAGTAACCATCTTTGGGAAGTGGGTTGACTACATTCCCTTGCATATATTATTTTCTGAAATTCCTGCAGTGAAGACTGTGCGATAGAAGATGGAGGTGGGGGCAAGTGTGTAAGCAGGTGGGTATTTAGTGGTTCTAAGAATGAATTCTCTCTGAGAATTTGCATCCTGTAGCACATTAACTCGTTCAACCAACAATGTGGACATTATTTCAAAGCATTCCCTGATGCCTCAGTGTTGACACACAACTCACATGGTAGGGCTGGCAAATGCAATGGTTAAACCCTGCCTGCTGCCAGTACCATAGGGCCTGGAGATGGCAGCTCATGGCCATCCCTACTGACTGAAGACAGAGTTGTACTTGGGATCATGGGAACTAAGGACTTTTAAATAAGATGTCATACTGAAGTTTGTTAAAAAGGAATTATGTGATGTGAGTGTGTGTGTGTGTGTGTGTGTGTGTGTGTGTATACAACTTTGTGGAATCAGTTCTCTGTTTCTGCTTTTACATGGGTTCTGGGAATCAAACTCAGACCACTACACTTGCTTGGCAAGTGCTTTTCCACAGAAACACCTCCCTGGCTCCAGGACTGACTTTTGAGGAGTACAACATACTCATAGGGAAAGGTAGAGCTGGGGGTCCAGCACAGTGTGGTCAGGACACTTGCAACTGGGTTGGGATATTAAATACAATTCCTTGGGAAGCTGCCTATTAGTTGAAACCTATGACTTGCTCCACCTGGGTACCTGGCCCTTTATCCACAAGCTCCACGTCACCCTCTTGTAATCCTGGCATATAGGTAGCAGTGTAGAAATGTGCCCTTGCTGAGATGTGGACAATGACTGAATCCCAGCCCTCCAACAGAAGAGCATATATCTTATTAAGAATTTGGAATAAGGTGGAAATAATGATATTAAAGTTATGAGAAATCAGAAAGATTAAGGAAGTTGTGAACCAGAGGACACCATGAAGACAAGGAATAGTGGAGCCCTGAGCTGGTTCCTGGGGCACACAGACGGGGCATCAATGGAAAAACTGGCTGGGTATCTTTTTTTGTTCTCAAGTTAATATACAAGTATCAATGTTAATATGTAAGTAACAGTGTTTTAGTTTAGTGACAAGTATACCATTATAATATAAAATATTGGAGCAGGGAGACAACTTGGTAAAGTACTTGCCTTGCAAATACCAGAATCTAGGTTCAGTGCCCCAACCCACATAAAAATACCAGGCCATTGGGGCATGCTATAATCCCTGTGTTGGGGAAGCAGAGACAGGGTTCTTAGGGCCTTACTGTCTGCCTGTCTAGCCTAAACAGATGAGCTCCAGGTCAGCAACAGACCTTATCTCAAAGGAGGTGGACGGTATTCCTAAGGATGATACCCCTGTCTTCTACCTGCACACATTTGCACATACCCCCATACACAAACAAATGTTAGTCACAGGGAAATTGGGCTAGATATTCATCAGGCGCACTGTGTTAACTTTGAAAGTTTTTGCTAAAGTTATTTCCAAACTAAAACGTCTATTTTGAAAGATCAAGGCCCCTTGAAAGAATTAAGGAGATTATGAATATTAACAGTTATTCAGCTCATCTGAAATCTTGGTGGAATGGTAGAAAGGATCTTGGACCTGGATGGACAGCTGGATTCTAAATTCTCCCTCTTCACTGACAGCGTCTGCAAGATGTGACCACCACCACCTGTTGTTGCAAATGTCTTATGAAGGGCGCCATGAAGGAGGAGGGGCGAGACGAGGTTGCCTGATGCTTGCTGAACCCCTATTCCTAACACAGTACTGGCTCAGCCCAGGTAAGTGTCTGCTACATGGGTCAATCCATGCAGGCAGCTGCTCTGACTGGCACCCCGCTGCTGCTGTCAACACTATCAAAGCCTCAGGAGTGACCTAAAAGAGGGGGAAGTATAAACACATTCTGGTACATGGTTGTGGAATATTATAGAGACAAACGAACTAGCAGGCGTGTGTTGGTGTGACAGAGCCCAACATAATGGTGAGTGAGAGGTGTACATGTAGAAGGATACACGTGGTATGATGCTAGAAAAATCGTTTGGAAATATATAAAACTTTGCCATACACATATGACAGAATAATTAATGTGGCTAAGAAATGAAAAGCATGGGCCAGAAAGGGTCACTGAAGCAGAGGACGGGTTATTTTGCCTCATCTGAAATGTGAGACCAGAGAATTTCAGAATTGAGTTTCTTTTGGAATATTTGTTTATGCATAGTGAGACATCTTGGGACCAGGACCTAAGTCTAAGCATGGACTTCATTTATGTTTCATATTCAATATGTACATTTATTATCAAATTAACCTGACAGTAATTTGATATGATGTGTTTAACAATTTTGTGCACGGAACAATTTTTAATAGAGTGGAATTTTCCACTTATGGTGGCCTGTTGGTGCTCAAAGTGTCTGACATTGGAGCATTGCGGATTCTGGGTCTGTGGGTCAGGCATGTTCAGCCTGTGTGGTCATCCCTAGGGAAGGGCAGAGTGTCTGAGGACACTCCTTGTCCGTCTCCTCTGAGACATGGCCAGGTTAGAGAAACAAAGCTTCTCTGGCTTCCAAGCGAGGCCACTGAGGACTCACTGAGCTTTCCTGGCCCTTTCACGACACTCATTATCTGCTACTCTGTTATTTAGCTGTTAGAGAACACACAGGGAAGGGGAGATTAAAACGGCATCATTTAGGAAAATCTGTCAGCAGATTGCTGGTTGTAAATTGCACATTGGCAGTTCATTAGCACAGAGGCCGACCAAGTGGGGTCTCCCAACTAACCGGCAGCAGCAGAATCATCTGGGAACCGGCAAATGTCAACTTGCAGGCCA
This sequence comes from Onychomys torridus, assembly GCF_903995425.1. Taxonomy (NCBI): domain Eukaryota; kingdom Metazoa; phylum Chordata; class Mammalia; order Rodentia; family Cricetidae; genus Onychomys; species Onychomys torridus. The sequence continues at coordinate 24,074,530 of NC_050450.1, read as the reverse complement.
CCTGAGGCCTGCTGAATGCTGGACTCAGATGAGTTGGGATGCTGAGACGGGACCAGGCCATGGTATTCTAACAAGCCTGCCTGGTTGCAGCTGCAACTCCTTTTCTGCTTAGCCTTAAGTCAGTTCCTGATTTCTTCATCCCATTAACTGTGTTCCAGTTCCAAATTCATTCCCAATTCTCCACGTTTATGGAGTCTGCCAACTTTAAGAGTTTTAATATATCCTTTTTTTTCCCCACTTGGAGAAAGCACGGCCAGAGATCACTGTCTGTGCTTCTCACGATGCCCCTCCTTGTTGACTGTGGCTTAGCTACCCTCAAATCACCCCTAACTCGGGTCTCCTCCACTTTCTGCATTACAGAGGCTGAAACCTAAACCATGCTTCCTTTCTACTTCCATGGTCACTAGGACATGAGTAGGAAGCAGTCTGGACAGAGTGCCCCGCATGGAGCTTCCAAAATATAAATCACAGTCTAGAGAAATCTCCTTCCAGGTGACATTTGTGTAAACAGGAAGCTGAGAGTCACTTGGGAGGAATGGAGGATCTGGAACATAGATTCAAGGTCCTCTTGGAAGGGCCCGTCGTGCCCGCCATTCTGCCTTCTTTAGGTCTTGAATCCCCCCCCCCCCCCCCGTTGGCCTTCCTGCTACCACGGCTGGACAAAATCCAGTCTGCTGGACCCCGGGCATGCTCGGCCGCAGCGGGTCCTAAGGAAGTGGTGGAAAAGACAACAGCGTCCAAGGCAGCCAAGTGTGAATCCTGAGGGTGCCGGAATGAGTTCTGAGCAAGTTTATGACAGGAGGAGAGGCTGGGAGGGGAGGCAGATGGAGACTTGCCAAACCTGCATTTACACAAGGGACTTTGTTACAGCCATTAAAGCACAGGTTCGAGGCACAGCTCAGACATATTTAGTGCACATGAAAGCCAGCACACAATGATTGAAAATCTTCAGTGTGCCACCAAACACCATCTTTTGAGAAAACAGAGGTCTGCCTGGTTCTCATGGGGAATGCTGACTTCTGTACATTCCTGGCCCAAGGACTTGAAGCTTCCTTAGGTCTGGACCAGCCAAACCCCAAATGAAAAGATACAAATCTGAGACTGCCTAACCCGAGCTGGAACCAGACTGCTTGGAGTGCACACTCTGTACCAAGATGAAGGTCTTTATGTGTCTTCTCTTTAGTTCCCTGTGGTGCACCAACTTTCTCGGGCAACACCAAGCACAGAAGGGACTGTAGTGAACACAAAGCAGGAAGAATGCCTCTGGCATTAGCTCTGGGAAGGGTCTCCATCTCTAGTCTATGCATTTGTAAACTTGGAGCAGGGTGGTGGGATGCTTCCAGGAGCAGTTACTGTACTTTGCCGAGTCTTGGGATAAGCCTTTTTTTTTTCATCCCAGTTTCTTTTCCCAATTCTGGTAGTTTTCATCCTGAAACCATTCTGCTTTGAAGGGTCTTTTCTCTTAAAAGAAACATTTTAGAGATTTATTTTTATTTTATGTGTATGACTGCTTTACCTGCATAGGTGTATGTGTACCATGTGTATGCAGTGCACACACATGCCAGAAGAGGGCGTAGATACCCTAGAACCAGAGTTTCAGACAGCTGTGAGCTGCCATGTGGATGCTAGGAACAGAATCCAGGTCCTCTGCAAGAGCAGCCAGTGCCCTTAACCACTGAGCCATCTCTCCAGCCTTCTTTTCTCATCTCATTTTAATTACCGCCCCCAACAGAGGGACCCACAACCTTTCCCGTCTGTGGAAACCCTTGTTATACCAGTTCAGATGATGGACCAGTAAGAGGTACCTGAGTTTCCTATGCTGCTCCTCTCCCTCTTGTCCTAGCTGAAATGTAGCATTCCTGTCCATGGGCAGGTGCTTTGTAACTTCTTTCCATTCCCAGGCTCACTTCTGTGAGCACAGCCCAGGCATCAACCTAAGCTCTGGAGTATCTGTCAGTGTACCCCGAGAAAGGCTGCCCCCGCCTTGGGATGAGCTGGTGTAGTGTTGGGTAGTGAGTCCACATCTTCCACCTTCCTGGGAACACAACCTGGAGGCTGCTGGTCCATTGCCCATATCCTCTGAGCTGTGTCCTCTATACAAACAGATATGCAAATGGGTGTGCTAACCGTCTCCATGGAGAAGGGCAGAGGTGACAGGAGAAACCACCAAGAGATATGTGGATGTACCAAAAGATGCTCAGGGTTGACAGGAATCATGTTCCTTCTCAAAAAGAGAGAAGGATAAAAGAAAATCCTTGTTGTGGGCGCTAGATCAGGGGAGAAGGAGCTGCGGAACAGGGAAGATAAGAATAACATCTGTGTCAACTGTTTATTTTGGTGATTGTCTGAAACTTGCAGGCAACATGGCTGAGCACAGCTGTCATGGAAACGCGATTCCATCGCAGATGACAAGTTGGCATAAAGACAATGTAGGTGCAAAGAAGGTACAGGAAAGAAAACTACCTGTCAGGCAGACAGAGGGAAGAAGAAAATCTCCCCTCACATACTTTCCCATAATTAAATGTCAGATGTACACAATGCAGTAAAATAATTAGCATGGCATAATTACTGTTCTGATGGAGTCCTGTGTATATGCCAAAACAAATTGCTGTACCAGAGCACAAGCTGTTAAAACAAATTGAGTTACTTAATTTTTACATGTAGCAGCCTGTTTTATCATTTCCTAAGATGCAAATGTTTCATTAATAATGCAGTCATTCTAAATGTGCAAAGCTCTGGGCCACCACACAAGCAGATCCACTGCACCCCCCTAGAGGCTGTATGCAAGGACCAACTGGTCCATGGATGGGCATCCCGCCACACTGAGCCTCGCCCACCTCTCCTCCGTACAGTCTCAAAGCCAACAAGCCAGCAGATGTTTTATTTAAAACTTTTCAAGTTTTTTTCTTTTTTAAGATTACCATTAGTAACAAAGATCATTCCACACCTTATTTTATTCATGGGTTGCTTCTCTCTTTTATCATAGTTTTAAATCTTACTACCATTTTATAAAAGTTATGTGTATTCATAGTATACCATGAGATGTTCAGTACATGTGTGTATTGTGTCATGATGAATTCTGGGTAATGTACCTCCGCAAACATCGATCAGTTCTTTCCGGTAACTGTCTGAAATGCACAGTAGGCTGCTGTTATCTGTAGCCATCCAACTGTGCAAAGCACGTGTGATCACTTTGCTCTGATCTAACTCCAGTGTGATAGCACGCTCCACCCAAGCCCTCCAGCGCCAGTTATTGATAATCTCCACTCTTCTCTCAGCCTCTGCGAGATCAACTTGTTTAGACTGCACAGAGCTAAGAGCATTGTGCTGTTTGTCTCTCATGGATGGACAGGATTTTAGAGCCATCCATTAGTTCATGCCGTCTTAGTTTTATTTCCGTCGCTGTGACAAAAGCAACATGAGGGAGAAATGGTTTCTTTGGCTCACGGTTCCAGGTGACGGTCCCTCATGCGGGAGAGTGAAGGTGGAAACCACCCGGCGGGTCACATCACCTCCACAACCGAGGAACAGAGGAAAGCGAATGTTCCTTTGCTTGCTTGCTCATGCTCAGCTACACGTCTCCAGCCTAAGACATTTCAGGACCCCTTGCCTAGGAAACACTGCAGCCAGCAATCAGATGTGTCTTTCTGCACTAACACGAGAATCCCCCCAGACGAGCCAACCTAGCATACTCGTTCCTCATTGAGACCCTCTTGTCAGGTGATTCTAGATGGTGAAGTGTGAAACCTGATTTCAGACTTGCTTTCAGTCTTCTCAGTGGTTACTCCTCGACCAGAAGAAAGTACAGACAACCTAGAAGGAGTGAGATCTCTGCAACCACCTGGCATCTCTCCCGGCACACTCCAGGCTTCCTCCAACTTCAGTTCTTCTTTAAATGACCTAAGGCTTTATGTACACTGATCTCTGTCCTCAAATACACCTCCCCTGTGCCTATAAATCCTCCTCCATCCTCTACAGCCCTCATTCTCTCCAGAGGACTTGACTTAAATTTTATATCCTCAGGGATACTTTTCCTGATGACCCTATAAGAAGTGTCCCTTCCCATCTGAGCCTATCTATACTCCAGCTCTTGGCTTATTCCTCCCATAACGTTTAATGTACTTTGCACAACTGTGTGTCTAAGTTTGCTTAATGTCTCCTGTAGCCACAGTCTATAACCCCAGGGATGGGAGGGACCACACCTGTTTCGTTCACTGCTGTGTGTGCACAGTCCAGGCCATTCCTGGAAGACACTAAGAGATAAACACACATGTGTTCTGCTTTGTGACGGCAGTAAGTTGTTTCCCTTTACCATGTGTCAACTCTTTCCTCTACAAAATAAGAGTAGACTGGGTCAATATTTCCTTAACCCACAGACTATCCCCTCTTCTTGGGTTCATGAGATCAATTCAACAACTGTCAAGACTCATAGTAATTCCAAGACATGAGATGCCAAAGAAACTACTAGAAACACAGAAATAACAATCTTTCTCTTATCAAGGGTATTATTTCATGATACTCACCATCAGGAGGGGTGTGTGTGTGTGTGTGTGTGTGTGTGTGTGTGTGTGTGTGTGTGTGTTGTTTCCTGGTCATGATACAAAGTATTCACATTCCTCTTTCAAGAAGGCACAAACATGAGATGTTGGAAAGTTTCAAACTATGGAAATTGAGGCTAGGTGAATGGATCAGTGGGAAGAGCGCTTGTTTCACAAGGATAAGGATCTCAATTTTGATTTCCAGCACTCACATAAAAACCCTGGTGTGAGTGTCGTCCTCCTCTGGATGCGCGCGCGCGCGCGCACACACACACACACACACACACACACACACACACACACCTCTGGAAAATGATTCAAATAGATCATCTCTAAGGTCTATGCTTGGTCCCGGCCATGGGTTTCTGGGGTCCCTCCCTCCTTTCCTCTCACAACTAGGGCAGTGAGAGGCAGATGGAAGTGGAGCAGGCACTATCCCTGCTGGATCTGAGAAAGAGATTTTAGGCAACTGTGTTGGGTCATGAGAAAGGCTGCCACCCTCTGTTTTGACTTTCATGTAGCAAGGGAAAGAGAAATGTCCTTTCTTAGCACTGATCACTCTGGGGAAAGTTCCCCGAAACTCTCGGGGATGGGCTCTGAGAACAAGAAGGGAGGATCAGAGAGAAGCTGACTGACCGAATGAGTCTCAGGGAACTAAGGCAGCACCAGTCAGAACCCACTCTGTCCAGAAGTGGACCACCTCCCCTCTCAGAACAGGCCTCGCTCATGGTTGGGCTACCTGGATTGGGAAATATTGGAGGGTGACTTCAGTAGCAAGCCTAGCGTCTCTCAGGCAAAAGGACCAGGGGCCATTGCTTTCTGCAACCAAGTTTTACTACAGCCAAAAGGCACATGTGTTTCCCAACAGTCTCCAACCCTCACCCAGTCCTGGCTGCTCTCTCCACAAGCCCAATGCAACCAAGGCATTTGACTAGAATGAAGCAGGCCGGAACATCAACAGAAGCAGCCCTGTGGGCCTGGATGCAGCCTTGGCCATCCTCAGTCTTGGAATGGCAAGTAATGATAATCCACCTGGCAGTCAGACTAGAGGACTGGGTGCCAATGCTACAGGGTTAACGGCTAACTGGGCCCTCTTACAAGGTAACCATGGTGAGCTTTGGACATTCTTTCAATTCCTAAAAAGCCAATCCTGGGGGCTAGGACTCAATTCAGCTTTCCCATTAGGAAAAATACGTCAATTATTCTGCCTAGAAAGAGATGTTTCTTCCCCCTCCTCTCTTTCTCTCTCCCCCCTTCTCCCTCTCTCACACACATATTCATATGTACGTGTGCGTGTGCGCGTGTGTGTACACATACAAAAATAAGAGTTGTGCCATTAAAGCCCAAGTCTCAGTCCTGGTACCTGGCACCCTCTTTAGCTCTGAGGCCTCTGGACTCCAGCTCATACCGTTCACTTGAATCCTGACTAGAAAGCTTCACCAAGGGGCATGATTGTGCAGGGGCTTCCTGGCCAGGCCTGGTTCAGAAGACCAGGCCCTCAGCAGCTCAGTGGCCTATCTCACCTTGCCCAGCCTATGGTTGCAGCAAGAACTTGAAAGGACATTTTCTCATTGGATCAGTCCTGACCTACATCCCCTCCCCTCTCTCAATCAATCCACACCCCTCCCCCTCTCCCCTCACACCCTCCCACTCACAGGCACACATAGCAAAACAGCTTGCTTCAAAGCGGGAGGCAGGAGCAGGGTATCTATTTCTGGCAAGCTCCCTGAGGAGGCCTCAAGGGGCTGGTAACTTACTCGCCTCCTCCGATCAGCCATCAGAACAAGCCTTGCCTCTCCATGCCCACCCTGGATCTCAGACCACCCTGCCTGCTCGGCCCCTACAGGATGCTCTCCTGCCCGGGTTTTGCCTGGCTCGGTCCCCCTCACCCACATCTCCTAAGTAGTCCCTGGCTGAAGGGAATATGGCTCCTAGAGCAGAGAGAATCACAGCTCTGCTTCCCTTGAACTGCCTCGTCCGCCCGGGCACACTGCATGGTATCACAGGGACTCCTCTCTCCTCTTCCTCCCACCCACCAACTGCCCTCTCCAAGGATTCGGGAATTCCAGTGTCAGAGCTGAGAATGTTCTTTACACAGTAGGATGGCCACACAATAACAACCCCAAATCCAACCTTGATTTCAGAGGCTGGAAGACAAGGATATATGCTCAGTGTGATTCCTAGTTCCAGGTACCTGGGGGTCAATGACAAACATTGTAGGCCCCAGTTTCCTCATCTGAAAAATGGGCTCTGCATTGTGCCTTCGGTAGACGATGCCATGAGCTACTCTTTACGAAGTCAGTCGATTCTTTCCCTCCCTTCTGTGAGCTCTGGCTACTGACAGTGCAACCAGAAACACCCAGAAGGTTAGGCTCCCCCCTCTCCCGGGAGGTGGGATTACAGGCCTACAGAAGACTGATTGATAGAAAAAGTCCAGCCCACTGGTCTCAGGTGAGGGCAGACTGGGGTGTGCACAGTGCAGGTCCAGGGAATGCAGGGCTTCCGCCTGCAGCAGCAGCACCGCCAGGGTTCCCTTTCTTTGGCACCTCCCCCCACACACTCCACCACTCCCATTCTTACTATCTAATGCTCTTTTACACAACACACCCAGGGGCATGGTGGATTCCGGCTACCCCAGCTATTAAGAGTATTTGACGTGCACATCAAGAAACTTCTGCAGAACGAAAATGGCACCAGTGAGAGGATTCTGCAGAACTCTGTTCTGAGTTAGAGCAACTGATGAGCTTCAGGGCTGTTCTTAGTAGCAGGGTCCTCACAGTGGGTCACAGTGGAGAGCTGCTCCAGCACTTCCTGGAGACCTTTCCTAGGCCAGACTCTTCCTTCAAGGGACCTATACACAGATTTACTTTCTCTCACTGTGCACCAACCAACCTCCCAAGACCAAACACAAGTCCTCTGCATTAATTTTTTTGCTAGATGCTGTCCTTGGTGTAGGCTAGTTCCATTAAAACCTTAAAACCGTGGGCAACCTTTTGTGGATACCTAGTACCAAGCTCATTTCAGAGAAAGAGATGATATAGAAAAATAGAGGGTTATGTCCTCGAGACACTTATAATAGGAGAAAGGATTCACGAGCCACCATTCACTGAATGAGAAGGATGACGAACAAGATTGGGCATTTACTGCCATTTACTAGGCAGAGGGGGCTTTGCAAATTATTTTTGCATGCATGATGCTCTCTGTTTCTTATAGCTACTGTGTTCTCAGGATCCTCATGTCTCAGGAATCTGAGACCCTGGGAGATGAGTGAACTTGTCCAATACACATGACTATCTGGGGGAACAGGCTTCATCCCCAGCTGTCTGATCCTGGCTTCACGTTCACAGCACCAGTCAGACCCCTGGGGCTTCTAGTCAAGTCACATGTGGGTGGAAGATTTGCAAGCAAAGCTGTAATGAGTGAAACACACCAGGAAGAAGTCAGCGATGGAGACAACACGAGATAGTGACAAGATCATGTAGTGCCAAACTGTGAGGCTGAGGCTCTTCTGGGAAAAACAGAGGATCATTTTCCGTGCCGCTTGTCAACAGCTATAACCCCTCCATCCCTGCCCCGCGCAAATGAAGAATGCTTCAGGAGAAGGCAATCTATCTGCCAGTGTCCCAGGGACCTGCTCCGTGCCAGATACCCTCCCGAGCAAATACTGATATATTAACCACAGCTCACAGAGTGGGTTGGCTGGCCTGTGGCCACCTCCCTACATCCCAGAGCCAGAAATGGGCTGTTCTTCCCAGTGGAGGAATCTCCGCAGGGCCTTTGAGCGGAGGCTAGCTGGAGGACATGAGTCCAGGGGATACTAAAAGAATTCCTGATGATGGGCAAGTGGTACGGGAGGCTGGAAATGGAACCAAGGCCTGTCCATAAAGAGCTCTGGGGACCACCATCATTTTCCTTGTGCAAACTGCAGAGCTGTGCAATTAGGCTAGGAGCAAGGGCCTGGGGAATGTGGTCTTCCAGGGCCCTGATAATGATGCTGACAGGCTAATGGAAACCCAGAGTTGAGTCCAGCCCTGCTATGATGATGGAGCTCTTGTTTATATTTACAGAGTAATAAAAACCAGAAACCGCTTCATCTTGTCGTCTCATTATGTTATTCCCTCTATCCCTAAAGAAGAGAATGGAACTGAGTTTTGTACATTTAAAGGTGTTATAGTTAATTAATTACATTAGAAGATGGCAGGGCTGGAAGAATTGAGATCATTTAACCCAAACTCCTAATTTAATGTTGAGGGGACAGTCTCTGGAAGGTTAGCTAATCTGTCAAGGTCCCACATGATAAATGCCAAGTCAGGGATAGACCCTGGCATCTTGTGTCCTGTGGCATGGATCCTTATGCCCTCAATACTGCCTCCTACTCTCACATATCACTGGCAGCTTCCAGCTGTGGCCAGTCTGTTTGTGAACTTCGAGTGGGTACAGAAAGTGCTAGGTAGTTAATACATCTGAGAGAAGAGAGGCTGCCAGTCAGGCTGCATACCTGTGGACCCGTAGCATAGTGGACCGCCTAGTGTGAAGGTCACATGCCCAGTTAGTATGTAGTAAGGGTGCCAAGACAGACCTACAGTAGAATCTACTGGAAGGTTCTGTTTACTGCACCAGAGCAAGAATGATTCTGAGACATCTTCTGGACTCCATGGTCTATAGTGTTCTGCGATTGATTTATGGTGTTAGCCACGGGCACATGGGAGGAGTCTCCACAAATAGGCCAATTACCTGGTGGTCTTTTCTGGATGTTTACAGCTAATGCTGCAGATGCTGTTTGACTCTGGGATCTGGATATTTTTCCCAAGCAGTCTTTGTAGATTCTTCCAAGGGAAAAAAACAAAAACAAAACAAAACAACAGGCTATTCTGTAAACATGCACAGCCTGACAGGCACCTACTGGATGCACTGGTGGGAAGAAAGAAATGTAGCATGCAGGAAGTGATGCTGGTAGCTCCTGGTGTCTTGTTGCCCGAAGGGCTTTGCAACCACTACAAGACACCTCTGTAAGATTGCACCAGGACACTACAGACCTTCCCCATCCCCAGGGGTGTTTACCCAGAAGCCACGGAAGTACATGGTAGGTCTCGGATAAGGCACGTAGCTTTCTGCCATCACAGAGACTTTGAAATCCCAAGCAAAACATTTCCTACAGAGGCTACCACCTCAGTCTGCAGGGACTACAAAGGTAGGAGTGGGTGATGGCACCGAGGCCCTATGGGGGCATTCTTCCAAGACATCACTCCTGGGAGGGAAGAGAGTTGTTCTGAGGGTTGGTACTAGGTGAATGAAACCGGTAGATAGCAGGAATCAGGTGGTCCAGCGGTGCCTGCAGTCATGGCCCAACATAGTCATTAATATTAATAGTCTCTCTCCCTCTCCCTCTGTCCCCCTTTCCCCAGAGGTTCCTCTCTGCCTCTGAATCAAACATAAAACCCTTTGGATTCAGCCCTCGCTAGCAGCAGGACATGACTCCTACCCCAGGCTCCTGAGCCATGTCCACGCTCTGTGCAAGCCTGTCCCCTCACAGCAGCTGAGACAGTTCTGCTGCCCTCTCGATCTCTTAGGTTTCCATCTCTTCACTTCCTTCTTGATCAGAATCCAGCTCATCCCTCATGCCACCTGCTCCAAAAAGCCTCCTCTGCCTCCTGGAGGCTGGCTCCCCGCCTCTCGCTGCCGCTGCTCCAGGTCCGCCACAGTCACAGCCTCTTCCTCCGAATCATGGGACTGAACCCAGACAGCATTCTGCCTGTCACAGTGCCTCGCAAATGAAAGTCTCCGTCAGCTTCTAAAGGAAGCCACTAGAGGAAAGCCCACATGGAGGTTTCTGCCTCCACTTACTACCCTCCCAGGAAATGGTTCAGCCCCAACCTCAAGGACTTTGAAAAAAGACCTTTTCAAACAAATTCTGGTCATGAGTGAGCATTATTCTGCCATGGGCCCCCATCCACTGCACAGTCGCTGGGAAGGATACAAACTCAACCTTAACCGGTTACTTTATTTATACCCTGCATGGAGCCTTCCCTTTTAATAAAACAGAATCCGTTAAGGATTATAAACAAACAGTGTTTTATGAACTAAAACTGCAGTGCACTAGTCACTCAAGGGCAAAAATTGGGCCTGGGCGGCTGAGCCAGCTATAAATAAAGATAAGGCCCTGCCAGGCAGGGGCCTGGGCAGAGTAATTGCTGCCTCCATAATCATGTTCTCTCCTCCTCCTGCAGGGCCGCAAATCACGGTGGTGTTGGGTCACTGCCCACTGGATCCAGCCCCGAGACAGAGAGATAGGAGAGCAGTTCATTAGTGCTAAGACTGAGTGTACACCAGGAATCCTGACTGTCTAGCCCCCAGAGGAAAAGTGTGGTATGCTCCCCCTTCACAGTGCGTTCACTCTTCCTATGGCTGCAGGAGGAGGGTCAACAGCACAGAGCCTTAATGAGGGGGTTCTCCCCAGTGCCTGCGTCTGTCCTTATCCCCATCCTGCATGGTGCAACTGCCTCTGCTCTCCTAACACCGCCCTCACCCCCAAACATGCCACAAGCACTGCCCATCACTGCAACTCCAATCTGCAGTCACAGCCATCGGTTCCTGTAATGAAAACATGGTCTATGCAGAATCACTGGCAGTTCCCAAGGGGGGTGCTCGCTTCCCAGCTGGAAGTGGTGTTCCTTTCTAAGTTGGCTGGGGATGAAGAACCCCTGCCTCTCGTACTCTGACCAGAAGCCCATCTAGATCAGAAGAGAGACCGAACAGACACAAAAGGGAAGCCAAGAGGAGAAAAGCATGAGCGTAGTGGCCTGCTGTCCCCATTTCTCCGAGAGCTGCTTACTTGCCTCTTTGCCCTAGAGTCTTCCTTGATAGCGTGGCACCATTAACTACAATATCAGTTGCCAACGTAAGTGCCAGTATGGTGCTGTGCCACACAGCACCAATAATGTGAGATGCCGGTGTTTTGTTATAGTGGATGTACAGTTTGCATTTGGTAGATCCCGAGGCTTAAGGAGGTTAAGGACCTTTGTCCAGGTTATGTGGCTAGCAACTTGTATAGCTAGGATGTAAGCTCAGTCTCACACCATGGTCCACGCTCAAACCCACACTGCATTGCTGTAGTACGATCTCCATTTCTGTCTACATACGTAAGTGCGAGGAAGTGTGCGCGTATGTGAGAGGCAATAAAAAAGTTAGTTTATGAAGGGGAGACTCATTCGGAAACATGTTTTTAAAGGGGGGCAGGGGGAGTAGAAGACAGTAGGCTCAAACGAAAAGGCCTTGTGTCTCAAACTGCCCAAATCAGTGTTCCAGCCTTGGATGGTCCCTGTCTTAGTTAGGGTTTTCTATTGCTGTGAAGAGATACCACAATCACAGCATCTCTTACAAATGAAACATTTAATTGAGGTGGCTCACTTACAGTTTCAGAGGTTCAGTCCACTATCATCATGGTGTGGAGCATGGTGGCGTGCAGGCAGATGTGTGCTCGAGGAATAGCTGAGAGTCCTCCATCTTGCAGGCAACAGGAAGTCAACTGACTACCACACTGAGGGAAGCTTGAGCAAAAGAGACCTCAAAGCCCACCCCAACGGTGACACACTTCCCCCCAACAAGGCCACACCTCCTAGTAGTGCCACTCCCTTTGGGGGCCATTTTCTCTCAAACCGCCACAGTCCTGGCCAGGGAAAAGCCAAGCATCTAGCAAGAATTCCATGAACCTCATGAGTGGACCCTACATAGGCACAGCTGTGCTTGAATCTCATCTTCACTGTCTTTCCCTGGTGTGGGCCAGGCAAGGCTGCCATCCTGGTCTCCTGGCAGAAGCATTGAGGCCCGTGGCACTATCGGCTTGCCGCTCTACCTCCTGACATTCATCCCGGCAGCCCTGTCGCCTTAATTTTCTACTGTTTGGTCATTGGACTCAGAGCCTTTGCATGTTCTTCCCTGGGACCAGACTGCCCCCTCCTCCTTCTCACAGTGACCTGGAAACAGAGCTCCACTCCACTCCTCCCCAGGTTGGAGGCCCCTTTCTAGGGCATCTTGACCTTTCTGATGGCCCTGTTTTCTCCTGCCCCGTTCCTTCCTGGGAAGTTGCACATCTTGCCGATTCCCACAACTGAGGCTCCTGTCTCTTTAGCATCCAGTTCTTTCTCTTGACTACAAACTCCCAATGGCACAGAATACGCTCCTTTACCAAATTTCATCTCAAGGGCACTTAACACCAAGCCTAGGACACTCTCAGTTAACACTCAATGGATGCCAGGAGAGGGAATGTGTATCTAGAATGACAGAGAGATACAGTGTGTCCCTAACATGTAGAGACTGCCACATGGTCTCTTTGGAAGCCATATCTCCAAAACCTCTCAAGGCCTCAGGTTTCTGGGCACAAACTTGTCTTTCAGGGTGACTTCTATGGCAGGAAGATGGCCACTGGCCAAGACCCCCAAACCAAAGCACTACAACCTGGACAGAAAGAAATGGATTCCATCCTTCCACAGCAGAGGCTCATGTGAATTAAAGAAAGCAAGCCAAGCAGGGGTAGGTGGAATGCTGCCTGCCTGGGATGCAGCCTCCTGGCTTCTTTAATCTTTCAGGGGAAGCACCTTTTACATCCAGCCTGATTCTGTTTAACTGTGGGCTTTTTGTCCTCACCTAACAATTACCGCCTTTTAAAACGAAGTCACAAAATTAATTGCCCCTTAATGAAACAGGGTGGCAATTATGGGCAGCGAACCTTGTGAAGAAAGAGAAACACATTTGTTGGAGGTGTACCATCAGGAGCCAGGCTTTAGAGGTATCCTTTTGGTTGTAATTATTTTCCAAGGCTGCGTGACACCTCCTTAGACCTGGTCAGAGCTGCCAGGCTCTGGAGAAAACCATTGTTCCCTCAGAGTTAATTAGAGTCCAATTTGGAGCTTCCTGTCTCCTGGACTGGAGAGGAAGTGCGGTTTATTATTGCTCCGTGCCCACCAGGTCCACTGAGGACAAGGGCACAACAACCAGCCTCTCACCTGGCCAATTCTACTCCTTGAAGCACAGATGTATCCACAGGGCACAGATGTGCAGAAGCTGGGGAAGCCTAGAGCTGCAGGCAAGACCCCAAGACCCCAGCTTAATGAGGCTCTCTGTGCTAAAGGAAGCCCACCTCTGCTACTTACCTTCTAGTAATGTAACTGCAATTGAGTCCTGCCTAGCCAAGGGTCTGGCTCCATCCATGGGGTACCTTGTCACCCTTTAACAGAGCCAATGGTCTTAGGTGACTGAGGAGCAGAGGACGATACAATATGGGGATGAAGCATCTTATTCTCAGCTTTGGGGTTCTAGAATAATGTTCCCGCCTTACAGAAACTACAGCAACAACAAGAGCTCATCCTTAGTGAACTATCTTAGCCTGGAATGCATCGTTCCATTTTATGGCCCAGAAGACGTTGAGGCATAAAGAGATTGCAACATTTCTCTAAAAACACACAGCGAACAAAAGAACCAGAATCCAAGTCCAGGCAGTCTGCAGAGCATTTGCTCTCGATCATAAATATACTCCCTCTCCAGCATCTGTGGCTGCTGCCAAGTAACAATGACACTCTGCTTGGGCCAGCATCCTGCTGACTAGTGGCAGCTTCTCTCTTTGGAAGGAGGTGCTCTACCACCCCAAGGGAGACCACCGTCCCTTAGGTTTCCCCCAGCTACAGGGCTATAACACCTCATATTCCCTGATTTGACCTGATGGCTGTGGCTTGAAGTTCAAAGTTGTCTACTAGCCAGTTGCCCATAGCTGTCACCCCTGCCTCCTAAATGCCCTTCTCCGCTGCCCACCTGCTCAGATCATCTGGTGCCTCTGCCTTGGACTGCCACCTGCACACCTTGTGGCTCCTGGATGTTTGCCCTGCTTCTACCCACATTCCAGGAGTACTTCAGACCCAATTAGCATAACTTCCCGGGTGTATGTCCCCTTTGCCCAGCTCAGCTCCCAAAGCATTTACCTTCTCCCTGCACTCTAGTCTAGAGTGCTGGACTTTTTCAAGCTTTCTTTGGTACAGGGATTGAGCTGCTATTAACATATATATCTTTAATCCTCAGCACTGGGAGAGAGAGACAGAGAGAGACAGAGACAGAGACAGAGAGACAGAGACAGACAGAGAGACAGAGACACTGAGTCTGTGTCCAAGGAGAGGCAAGAGTTCAACCACAGATGTTGTGCCTCATGGCTATCCACCTTTTTCTTCTGAAACAAGGTCTCTCACTGGGATCTGGGATTCACCACTTAGGTTGGGCTGCCTGGACAGTGAGCCCCATTAATTCTCCTGTCTTTGCCCCCTAGGACTGGCATTACAAGCATGTAACTACCACACTTCACTTATAAGCATGAGGACCCAAGTGCAATCCTAGGAATAAACATTACCTTTTCTTTTACTTTGGTTTATTCAAACGTGGTTTCTCTGTGTTGCCCTGGCTGTCCTTGAACTCACAGAGATCTAACTGCCTTTGTCTTCCAAGGACTGGCATTAAAGGTGTGCACCACTACACCTGGCTTCATATATTACCTTTTCACACTGCAGAATCTTGGAGATGCCATTTACTAGATGGTGACCTTGGACACATGGCTTGGCTTCTTTGTGCCTTAGTTTCCTGGTCTGTGAAATGGACATAACTGTGCCTACTCTGGAGAGCCACTTGCAGTAAATACAGGAAATCACGGGGCTGAGTACCTGACTGAGAGGATTTGTTCAATGAATGCCAACTGTTACTATTACCTGGCACGCTGAAGCTTCGGAAGAAGCTAGCTATGCCACGTATCTATGAGCTTCTTCTCAGATGGCCCAGCTCAGAGCCATATTAAAGGCAAGACATACCTGTAAACAGAAAGGGAGGGCTCTCACCAAACAGGCTTCAAGCACCCAGCACTGAAGGCCAGCAGAAGGTCTGGTATATAAGAGGCTTGTGACAAGCAAAGCATTAATGCCTAAGTGGACATTTGATAACAATTCACATGCTATGTTGCTACCACAACTAGACAGTGCTATTGATGGCTTAGTATTACTGACACCCAGTACAAGCACCCTTTTCTCTAAGCTGGCTTTACCAGTGCCAGGAGGAGGGCTGAGCTTCCTACTACTAGAAGGAGGAGGTTTCATATAACCTGCTCTAAGTGTCCAGCATCCCTGGCCCTTGGATGTCTAAGAACTCGAGTCCCCCTGTCTTTAACACAATGAAGTCCCCCATGCTTCTTAGAGAAACAGTCTCCATAAATACTTCCATTTAGACCTGCAGGTCAAGAGAGTGCCACAGCTTAAGAAAGCACATCTCCATGTACCCTGGCTCCAGCAAGGGGGCGGGGTGTTTAAGAACCCCTGGGATCTCTATTGTTCATGTTCAGGGTCAGAACTGCTCAGGTTTGTTGTGATGCTGAAAAGCCCCAGTGGATTCTAGAAAAATGGAGCCCACTCCAGGAGCAGAGCTCAGACGTATTTAACCAATTTAACTTTGCAAAATGCTCCAGCTCCGCACATGCTTGGGCCGCTGCTCAGCGCCTCTCTTTAAAAGGCCGAGAGGAAATAAAAATGAATGATGACAAAATGTCCACATGGGTAGAAAAACAGAATAGCCTGAAAGCTCCAGGGCAGGAACTGACACAATTTAATTAACTATTTGGAATAAACATGCTTGGTGCTGCTAGCAGGGCTGTTTGCTTGCTTTCCCAAAATAATGCACCTAATAAGCCCGAGATGAAACCTTCTAGAGATTAATTAAATGCAATACCTCAGTTTGAAATGTTAGGAGTGGCCGAGAAGGCACAGCATTTGCATTGCACATTGCTCGGGAAGATGTTGTCATTTCATATACACAGTTCCTGACCTTGGTTATGTGTGGTATAAAAATTGCTAATTGTGCTTTGGCATTGATGCTCTCTATAAAATGCATATTTGTGAAATAGTCTAATAAATGTTTAACAAGGAGTCGCAGTGGATGAAATTTAAAGTGTGGCAGCGGTAGAGCTGAAATATTTAACTAGAACCCGGAAGTCAGAAGCTGGTCTCTAAGAAGGAGTAATGGCATGTGTGACTAGCAATTTCATTTAAAAACAAAATCAAAATAATCACATCTGCCATTTGTTGAAAAACCATTCTATCCAGATCTGATGCTCAATACATTTGAAATCTTCACAGAAGTCCCGCAAAGGAGTAGCATCGCTCCCCTCTCACAGCGGAGAAAATTGGGCAGTCACAGAGGTTGACTTGTCCAAAGCTGTGAAAGTGGCCAGAGGAAGCTGGGCTGGAAGGCAGACCTTTCTTACTGTAAAGTTCACCACTCCCAGCTGCTCAGCTGCCCAACACAGAAGAAACACAGCCTGGGAGATTCTAATCACATGCTAATTGCATGACAAATTAAGAGGAAATGATACTAACAAATTTTATTTGATTGCTTATAAAAAAGCATCTTGTAGGCAGTGATTGTTGGGGGGCAAAACAAATTGTACACACTCGTTAGACAAAGGCATCCAGTCTGCCCTTATGGAGGGATACACCATGGGCTTTCGTCTTCCCAAGTTAAGTCTCCTTGATTAATTCCAGCTCCCAAATTCCGTCCCTGTCATCTGTACAATCTGCACTGCAGTCAGGCTCTTGACCTCAGAGGGGTCTTACAATTATTGCTTGGAACTGTCCAAATCTGTCATCAATAGACCCAGACCCCAGAGACCCCTGCTGCACCCTCTAGTGGCTATAAAAGAAAGGAGGTGCTGAAAGGGGCTACCCCTCACTCACTTTTGTGGGTGACTATGAGACCTGAGTGGGACAAGGAGTCTGGTGCTGAAAGACCTGAGAAGTCAAGAGCACAGATTATGTAAACCAGTTTTTAAAATTTGTTTATACACTAGTGTCATGAACGAGGAGGACAGTCTTAGAGCATGTCCTTAACAAACCAATTCCAGCTCAGTCTTTCCTTCGGGGCCAGGAATGACCAAAGTGAGGCAGCTCTGACTCACCAAGAATCTGAGCCATGAGCATAATGGATGGGGCCCAGCACCAACTATCTACAGCCGGCTGGACGACCTCACTTGAGTTGATGCCTCTACCTATTCATCAGAGACCATGCTAAGTGCTGTAACCCTGTATCTCTTTTCACCCCCAATTTTGCAGACGAAGAAACTCTTAACTGATAGCGTAACTTGCCCCAGGTTACTCAGCTCAATGGCAAAATTAATTCTTTGCTGTGCAACTCTATGCAGACGTTCATACATGAGGGTATATGAGCTACAAATAGAAAAACTGTTGCTTTTGACTTCATAACGATTTCTGCAAATTAGCCCTTTTTTTCTTCTGACTTTCATGCCCACCCCCAACAATATCCTGTTGTATCCAGAACCTCAAGCTAATTACTATTCCAGACACTCCACAGCAGAGATAAATATCAGAGTTTCCCCTCCTTGTGAGCCTGCCATTATGATCTGGTCCAGGCTTGGCCCACAAATAGCTAATGAGGTTAAATATAAAATAAGATAAGGATAAAGCCATGAGGCTGTGCAGGTTCTCGAGGACAAGCAGATGACACTTGGGTCTAAATAAAGTTCTAAATAAGGAAAAGAAAATGGTCTCAGCCAAAAGGGAACCAAGAAATAGTTTTTTCTCCAGCTGCGCGCGCGCGCGCGCACACACACACACACACACACACACACACACACACACACACCCCAACCATACTTCATTAAGCATACATACTTGCTCTGCCTCTGTCTGTCTCTTTCTCCCACCCCCACTGCCTCACAGAGGGATGTTGAGACCTGAAATAGCAGGGTCCCTCCTCACCACTCCAGCTCCCTTTGTCTGTGGAACCATGGGGATGCAGGAAGTCAAATGGCTGACTCAGGTATTCTGGCTCCTGTTCTGCGTCAATACTAAAGCACTCTGACCTTGAAGAACTGATCCCATCTCCAGGATGGGTCCCATTACCATCTGCGAATGGCCAGGGAACGGAGAAGAGGCCCAAGCAATGGCTCAGTGATGTAAAGGACTACTTTGCTTTTACCTTTGGGAACCCGAGATTGAACTCATACCCCAGGTGCTGGAAACATCACTGAAATGAACTCTTCAGCAATCTAGAAAGAACTAAAGGCAACCCTTTCCTGCCCCCAGAGTCCTAAGCTCTCTGCAGCTGGCCATCTGGATCAGAGCGATCCAGAGCAGGAAAACACTCGCCCCACAACACCAAAACTCTGGGCTTGGAAGCCAGGTGGCAGGTTGGGAATCAGGGCTGGGAGCGAGGGAGGGAGGGAGACGAAGTGTCAAGGACACTGGGGTCAACGTTTAGAAAGAAGCAGTGACCACTCCCTGCTTTTCACTAAGCAAGGCTCTCCTCTTGGCTTTGGTTTTCTCTCGCTCTAGTCTCTAACTGCGTCATTTGCAGAATGTCGCAGCCTGGAGCGTGCGTACCTCCAGCCTGCAGGGCTCCATTTTCCCTCTCTCGAGGAGCAGCTCCCCTTTCTGAGCTGAGCACCGGGAGGACAGGGTTCTGACGGCCTACCTCTTTAAGGGTGCACCACCACCAAGAGCTAACCGCTTTCAAGGCCAACCTGGAGTAACAGCTCCGGCAGAGGGAAAATCGATATTGGGACAACCCTCCTGTCAGGGACCCAAATGACCCGTGAGAGTTCAGTGTCCAGAATCCGAGCACCATGTCAGCACTGGCTGCACATTCACCTGACATCAGTGTCACTTTCTTGGGAACTTAATTTAGTGAGATGGCAGGGCCATTTGCCACTCACTTCCCAGGTTTGTGAGCAGATCAAGGCAGAGCCCAGGTGAAGTCCTAGGACTGTTCTGCTAGATGTCTAGAGAACTGTTCTTCCTACCTGGGTAAGCAGTGCTCGGGAGAGGGCTGCTGGGGCAAAGTGGCTCTGTAGGCACCTAGCTCTGGACTCACAGCATGCCTCATACAAGCCTAGAGACCTTGTTCAGTCCTTCTGTGGTTCAGTTTCCTCATCACAGAACAGAGACTATTAGAGTACACGCTCTGAGTTATGTTGCTGTTTTTGCTTTTGAGACAGGAGCATGTAACATTGCCCAAGCTAGCTTGGTACTCACCGTGTAAATTAGGCTACCTCAAATCTATGCCAATTCTCCCACCTCGGTCTTCTAAAGTCTGGGATTCTAAGCAAGCAGCACTTTACCCAGCTCCCAAGATGGTGTTTTAAGAGCCACAGAGACCAAGTATGTGGAAAGCTAGAGGAAAATGGGCTCTCAGTTCTCGTGGGCAGCTGTCATGTTTATCACTATCACAGATCAACCTTGATAGCGCAGGCCAAGGGAGGCCACATGGTTATGGTGGAAAGCCCCCAGGTTGAAGTCAAGGGACCTCGAACCAATGCCTGCTCGTATCTTGCAATCTCATAAAGCCAACACTGTGCATTTGTCACTCTAAGGAAGAGCATATATTGACAAATGCAACAGCTGTTTGCCTCACGAATCGGAAAGCGAATGAATGTCTGGTGAGTGTGGAGAGGGGCACTCAACCTGTCAGTACATGAGACCATCTCACCATCTCACCTCCCACAGCCTCTCACTACATTTACCTCAGCAGGCTGAAGATCAAGACAAGGAAGGGAGGGAGGGAGGGAGGGAGGGAGGGAGGGAGGGAGGGAGGAAGCAAGCAAGCAAGCAAGCTTGGTTTTTGAATGGGAGTTGACTGTTGTGAATGGTGTCTACTGGAGACAGTCTGTAGAGCCTGTCTAGGAACACAGCTCTTGGAGGTGACTCTGTATTTGGGTTGTATAGAGGGTGATTTTTGACTATTCAGTCAAACATCTAATTCTTTGTCTTGCGTGCTAAGGAGACGAGCTGAGAGTCTCAGTGCAGGAGTTGAGGGTGTACTATAGGACTGTGTAGACATGTCAACTTGGCTCCTACACTCCTCATTCAAACTGGTCCAGCAGGCCTGATCAATGCATCCAGGGTTTTTGTTTGTTTGTTTGTTTTTTGGTTTTTTGAGACAGGGTTTCTCTGTGTAGCTTTGGTGCCTGTCCTGGACCTCACTCTGTAGCCCAGGCTGGCCTCGAACTCACAGAGATCTGCCCGGCTCTGCCTCCCCAGTGCTGGGATTAAAGGCGTGCGCCACCACCGCCTGGCTTGTTTTCTTTTTTTTTTTTTTTATAAACTCTGCCCATACATTTTGAAAGCCATATTCACAAACATAAAATTAAATTATCATTTCTGCCTCTGATATTGTGAGTGTCTTGGGCTTAAGGAAGAGAGTGGGAGGCCACAGTTGCCTCCATCCTTTATATGCTGCATTGTCAGAACATAAAAGGATACCCCCACCAGCCCCAGCGAGGAGCCAAAGAGGGTCATTACATGTTATCATGGGTTTGCTGTGAGCCATTCCTAGCCCACGGTCCCAGGACAGATGGCACTGTCCCTTGTTCAGATTAAAAACATTCCAAAAATACCTAGAAGACCACAGCCATCTCTGCACTGACTTCTGCCCAGCTCCACTTCCTGGGGCGTGTATGGAAGGGATGTCACTCCTGCTGACAAAGGTCAGGTCAGAACTCACAGTGAGTTGTTGACAAGTTACTTCAAAGCAGGTTCTCTACTCACCCCTGGTTTCATTTGGGGCCTAGAGGAGGGTAAGGAACACCACAACACTTTTTCTATGCACTTTGACCTGGAACATTTGGCCAATGGATAAAATATTGTGATTTTTCTTTCCCTGAATAATTCCTGTGTACCTCAAGCCCAATATCCAACTTGGAGCCTTTCCTGAGCCATGGAATTCTATATGTAGTTTGTATGTCCTTTTGCAGAATTTCTATGGTCTTGACAAATGCCATAGTCTGTAGTGTGCAGCAGCAGATAGTGTTTTATGGTAGCAAAAACAGGGATGATTATCATAAGCCCCAACTCTAACATTTTTCTACCTTCACTAACAGATTGCAACATGCTATTTGAAAACCTGGCTTCATTTTTAATACCCAGGCCTAAGTTTTCTCTTTGGGCCTAGACCATACTGGATACTAGGGACAGGTTGCTTGCAGACTGCTCTGGGGACTTGTCCTGCATCACCACTTGGGTTGACAAGGCCCAGGCTGAGAGGATGATGGCATCTCTGTCTTCATTGCTAGGGTTCCCCATCAGCAACAGTGCTCTGACACTTGGCCACATTTCACGGGAAATGGAGGCTTCCTTATGAGCAGTCACAGAGAAATCTTCTAAGAATCAGCTCTCCGGTGACAAAATTAAAGGCAGTCACTGTGGCCTCCCAGCTCAACAACTGATTAAAGGCATGCAGCACACACAGCAGTTGGGGTTTTCAGCAGCTGCCTCAGCGGTATCTGACAGAACAGCCTTGAATCTTTGAGAGAGAGAAAGGTCCATTTACCAAACACATCCACACACTGCTTCCACAAAAGGATAATGTGTTCAAGTCAACACAGTCAGCTTTCAGAAGTTGCATTCCTGCTCAGACAAAGCAAGACTGTTCCCACCACTGTCAAACCCCAGTGTCTGCAACTGATAGCCATCTGAGCCTTTCTCTGGCCCGAGTCACGTTCACATAATGCAGTTGTGCAAAGACACCAACAATTCGGATCTAAAACAAACTGACTGGCATACCCAATGCTCCACAGGCTGGCAAACACACATATCTTAGTCCAAAGCAACATCAACTCCATGTGAACAATCCCTAAATTCGAGGAGATCTCTGTGCTAATGTGCAGAGGGCTGGGATGAAGGCAGTGAATCTTCTAGGACAGTCATGAGTTTGTGCCTCTGGGAAGCCAGAGCTATTTGGCTTTTGCAAAAACTATTTGCAGAAAACTCAAGGCAGAATTTGAAGACTTCCTCCGTTTAAAATAAGTTGTGTGGGGCCATGAATCTCAGGCACTGGCACAGAGTTTCTCAGACTTCCTGGAATCCAGAAGTAGGCATGGTGGAAACAGAAAGGCCAAAGCTTTGTTCCAAGGATCCTCCCCTTAAAAGCAGTGAAATGTTCAACCTTGTCCACAGCCATGTTTTCCACTAAATGTCCCTTGAAGACACGTAAGGAGAACGATGTTC
Source organism: Onychomys torridus (assembly GCF_903995425.1). NCBI lineage: Eukaryota > Metazoa > Chordata > Mammalia > Rodentia > Cricetidae > Onychomys > Onychomys torridus. The sequence continues at coordinate 24,051,954 of NC_050450.1, read as the reverse complement.
CTAACACAGCAGATCCAGGCTCTGGTCAGTCTTCGTAACACTACAGACCCACAGAACACCAGTACAGGCAGCAGACTCTAGGATAGTCTCATGAAGAAGCTGTGTTACTTCTTTTATTTTAACTTTGTGTTTCTCATACATCTTTAACCACAGAACCTTACTAATTTATTAGCCCACAGAAGCCTCAGGAAACTTGGTAGGGGAATGTCAGGCTCAATATTAGGAGCTGCCCAGGTCATTCTGACTGCCAAAGGAAAACCAGTGGTTCTTATTACATCTTATTCCCTCCCACAAGTCAGTATGGTTGGAGATAAAGGGAAACCCTAGAAAACATAAACCTCTTCTAAGACAGATAGTATACAGAAAGTCACAATGTACCTGCACGCATACATACTTGGGTGTATGTACACACACACACACACACACACACACACACACACACACACACACACACACACACACTGAGAGAGACAGAGAGAGAGAGAGAGAGATGAATTTCCCTCCCCCAAAGCTAACTGACATCTCCTCATCCTATTCACCATCTTCCTGCCCCCACAATATGGTCCTGAGACATGCAGGAGAAGAGAATTCCGATTGTAGTGGTGGAAGATGATCTGTCGCCACCTTCCACCCTGCCTTGTGCTGTTTTCTTCCATTTGTAGCTGGTTTCACCAACAGTGTGACAGAGAGCACCTCGCACTCCACTAGTGATAGCACAGAAGGCCAAGTTTCAGTAGACTCATTAAAAACACTCAGCAGGTGGACTTAAATATGCAAAGCATCTGAGGTCTCATCTGCTTCGTCAGAGCAATCAAGGTACTCGGTGACATGCTCGAAAAGCCATCTTAGATGACTTCCATTTCAAGGCAGATGATAGAGGCACATTTTAGCTTACTCATTTTACTGAGTTCCGTTTAAAGCCCTGGGATTAGAAGACTAAGAGGAGAGAGAAGGCAAGGCATGGTAGTTTCTTAGCTTTCTTTGTGTATCCCACGCTCTGAAGAAGGACCGGGAAAACCAGCACTCTTCAGATGCAATGGGGATGGACAAGCATGGGAGAAGTCCGTCGCTGCTATTAAAAGACTTGGGAAAGAGGCAGCCTAGTAAACAAACAACTTCTGGCAGTAAGCACTCAGCTACGAACACTACAGAAATTCATACGACTAGAGTTTTATCACAACTGAGTGAATAAGGAGCCCTGACTTCTACTCTGGCCTGCCTGTGACAACATACATCTATCCTCTCCTACCTGTGACAGTATACCCAAGTCCTCACTGAGGAAAACCACAGAAGACAGGTTGGGGGAGGGGACTTATTCCTGCTGGATAGTAACACTCTCCTTACACCATGTCATGAAGACCATGTGGGCAGCAGCTTAGTCTCAGTAGGTGACAAAGTGTCTCCCTTCCAGGGACATCACCTCTGGGATAAGTCAGGAAGATGGAAAGCTACTACCTAGCAGTGATGAAGCAACCTCCTTCCGTAAGAGGCTGCATGGGCGTGTAATAAGCCACCACTACCCAGGCAATATCAACAGGGACCCAGAGAAGAGCAGAAATTCCCATGCATTTAGCAGTAATGGAGAGTCCCTCTCTTGGAGATCAGTGGGGACCAGAACAGGGTTGGAAACCAACAGAACCCAGAAGATCTAGAGTTATGCAACACAATATCTAAAGTGTTCAATTTTAATTAAAAAAAATCATTCATTCTAATGTGAACAGGGAAAAAAAAACAAATCCGTAAAGGCAATCAAATGTGGATTTTCAAGGAGATATGCCAAAGGCTTCTATGAACAATACAAAGTATGTCCTGTTTGTTTATTTTATGTGTTTGTGTGTTCACCTGCATGAATTTATGTTCACCATATGCATGCAGGTGCCCCTGGAGGCCAGAAGAGGGCATTAGATCCCTTGGAACTGGACTTAACAGGCAGTTTGGGAACTGAACCTGGATCCTCTGTAAGAGCAGTTATTGCTCATAAATGCTGAGCCACCCTTCCAGCCTTAGGAACATGTTTGATACAAACAAAAACACTAGAATCTTAGCAAAGAAACAGATTTCAAGAGGGTGCTAAAATGGGAGTTTGAGAACTGAAATATACAACCAAAATTAAGGACGCGAGCAACAGACCCCACAGTGAGAGGAGGGACAGAATAGCAGCAGTTACCCAATCTGAATAAAGGAGAGAAAATAGAACGAAAATAAATGATGAGAACCTCAGAGATCCAGCATCCACATCAACAGAGAGGGAGGAAAAAGAGGGAGGGGCTCAGAAAGCAACTGAAGGACTAAGGGATGAAAAATTCCCAAGTGGAAAAAGACATAAATCTACAGATTCAAAAGGTAAAACGATAAGAAACAGGATGAACTGAGAGAAATCCAGGCCAAGAAATGTCACAGTCAAATTTCTGAAAACCAAAAAGTAAAATTTAGAAATCATAAAAACAGGAGGAAGGAAACACATTTTACCCACATACCTACAGAAGGAAGATAATTCAAACAACTTCAGGTTTCTCATCAGAGACCATGGAAGAAAGCACCACATTCGATTATTTTATTATTTTATTTTATTTTGGGAAGCTTGGAGAAAAGAATTGTTAGATCAGAATACACACTCCAAAATATCCTGTAGAATAAAGCTAAAGGATCAAGAAATTCTGAGATGAATGAAAACTAAGAGAATTTGTCACAGAAAGACATATCCTAAACAGACAAACAAAGGGTAAAAGAAGTTTAGAACAGAGACAAAAGAACAACGGACAGAATACAAAGATGGATAAACATTTCTCCTTATTAAGTTATCCTAATTATGTTTGGCGCTTGAAGCAGAAACAAAGAAACTGGTATGGTTCTCAGTGTATTTACAGAAGTATTTAAGACTGTATTCAAATGGTAGACAGTAAAGGGCCAGAAAGAAAGGTGTGGTCTCCAACTTTCTCTTGAACTGGTAAATTGTTTATACCAATAGACTATGATACACACACGATGTAATGGCTAGAGGGACCACTTAAAGTGCTACGTAAAGAGGTGTTCCAAATACTACATATAAATGAGTCAAAATAGAATTATAAAATATGTTCATGTAACCCACAAGAAGACAAAGAAAAGGAAACCAAAGGAAAAATAACAGAAAATGAAAACTAAAATGACAGACTTAACATACCTATAATTACATTAAATGTAAATGATCTAAATACACCAATTAAAAGACAGAGATTGTAGCTTAGGAAAAGCAGCACCAACTCTAAACTAATGTGAAATAAGAACATTATGTGGTTACCTTCCTTAAAATGCTATTGTCACATGACCTTCCCCCATTACTTTTTCTCCCATGTGCCTTTGGAAAATGTATGTGACTGAACTTAGATAACTGAGATAAGTTCAAAGCACAGCAGTATTAGAACAGAATGCTTAATCAACTTGGATCTTGGAGCATCTGTCATATGTCATGTGTCTTCCTGTCTGCAGATGCTTAGATCATAGAAAATAAACCTTCACCTTATATACATTCTGTTTCTGCAGGGTCTTCTATCCTTTGTAGTTATATCCTAAACATCACTGGCTCCAAAAGTTATGTTCCTTTAGTGTGTTTATCACTGTGCTAACATTTCACAGGAGTTATATTAGTAATCTGAAGGGAAGGACACTAATGCTATCCTCATCATGTAATGATTAGAAAATTACTACTTGGAGAAATGATCTGTCCAAGGTCACACATTTCAGCTACCTACTGCATACCCAACTCATCTAACTTGAAGGCCTGCCTGAACTACTAACCCTTGTGACTGTGAAACTAGCAGAAAGGTCCCTTTCCACTATGACAAGGAACCATGAAGAGCTCACAGAAAGACTTTTAGTCACCAAATATCCCTGAAGAGCTTCTGGAGATTTGTTTTTCAATTCTCATCTTTTTAGACATAATTAATCAAATAGTCAGTCTGTCCCTTTATTTCCTCAATGAAGCATTTCTAAAGGCTTAAGCTATGGGGAAGAAGTGACACCACCTTCTTCCTCCCGGGAGCCTAGTGTGGGACAGCATTGGGCTCATCTGCTGTCACAGTTGATTTTTCCACATGTCATCGCTCAGTTCCAGGCCCAAGATGTCAAGCAAGCAAACCCTGAGGGACTCACCTGTGACATCCATTCTCTTGAAGCCCCACTGCGCCATGCCACCCCAGCTGTGAGGGATCCAGGTCAACGTTTCCCCTTCTAGGGTTTTCGCAAGGTGGAGACTTTGATGTGTCCCCTTGCAGAAAGGGGAGCAAAGGGCACACTGCTTCTGAGGCGGCGACTGAAACAGCTTTGAGAGCGTACCGAGCCCCAGTGGCATGTACTGGTTTTGCCTCTTGCTCCCAGGAATGAAAAGCTGATTTTTCTAGCTTCCCTCTCCCTCCCACGTCCCCACCCATCTCTCAGCTCCTGGCAGTGCCAGTGCATACATACAGGGATAACACACAAAATCGCCTCCTGCTTCTCTGACAATAAAATAAGGCAAGCCATTTGGCATTCGAGGGGTGCCCCAGTCTCCTGACCCCTGGCAGGATCCCAGGGGATTTGTGGTCGACAGCTAATCAGAGCCCTGGCCATAGCCATTTCCCATGACATAGCTGGAATTCTCCCACTGCCTGCCCTCTTAGCTTCAGTTACTTGGCCAGGCTGAAACTATTTGCTCCCCTCCCACCCTGTCCATCACTGCCCTTCCTCAGGCTGAGCCTCCTTACCACCCGCTAGACAGACTCCCAAGGCTCTGGATGGGAGAGCACCAAAGGTCTCCCTGCTTTTATTACTGACCCACAGCCTACCTCCTGTACTCCTCCAGCCACAGGCCTCTTTCAAGCACCCTCCTCTTGAGCAATGATAAACTTCAATGCCAGGGTGAGTGGAAAGAGAAAACAGCTTACTCTGGGCCATCCACACTGGTATCAGAGGGGAGGCCAAGCGTGGGATTCCCAAGTAGTGTTCATAAAACATGCCTCTTTGTCATTTACGGTTAATCTTCCTAGGAACTAGAAAAAGAGAAGTTTCGTTGCCCTTCAGCAGGCAATTCTTAGCTTACCTGGGAAGGGGGAAGACTTGGTGATGACAAGCCAGGAACCACATACTGCACAGAGATGGAATGTGGCCACTAGGATTCAGACTGCCTGGGTTATTGCCCAGCTGCGCACACCTGCTAGCCAGGTGAGTCCAGGTAAATTACAGCATGCTTCTGGGCTCTGGCCTCCATCTCTGCACAACAAAGACAACAGGGAGAGGGCTACCACACGGGCTTGTCAAGGAACTGTATTTGCAAACCAGTGCCTAGCACATGGAGAGTGCGGCATCAGTGCTCAGAAAAGAAATGCTATAAATGTGATGTGCAGCACAGTTATGCAAATGGGAAGATATTCCATAAATTTTCATGACTTGGTAGCATTACTCTGCATTCTTCACTGGGGATGCTCCCGACTCCCTGAGAGTCTTGGAAAGCTTCCCGTGGTCAGGCAGTTAGCTGCCGAGGTGGGATTTGATGTTGCCTCGTACCTACTGTTACAATTGTGGTTCTCATCCTGGAGCCCCTGACCGTGTTGGAAAGTGGAAGAAACTCAAGTTCCCCAGCTCCACCCAGACCTCCTGACTCAGCCATTCTGGGAGTGAATCCAGCAATTTGTTGTAACAAGCCCTCCAAGAGAGTGGGAGGTAGGACGTTTAAGATGTGCCCTGGATCACTGTTCCCCTTTAAGCAGAAGGTCCTTAGGTCCCTTCCTGCCTGCCCCAAGGTCATCATGCAAAGTGAACACAAGCTGCAGGGCCACAGCAGGTTTAGGTGGATCTGGATATGCTGCACTGTGCTAGATGTCATGGGAACATCTACCTGTGTAGAAAAGCCAAGCATGGGTGTGAGCTTACCTAAGACACAGACAGACCACTCTGGAAGTCAACACACCAGGAGCCAGAGGCTTCAGGTCAAAGCAAGCCAGACCCCAATCTCAACAAGTGGAACTTAGTAAAGTCACTTAATCTCACTGAGCCTGGTGAGATTAAGTGCTCTAAGGGCAAAATCAAGTCAGAGCCACTGTCTCATACATAGAGGCGCAGGGCTTAGTGGCTAGGGTCAGCACAAACATCTACCGAGTGATAGACGATTCATTTCATAATAAGGGGATGGCTCTGAGGAGGGAGCTACAGAGAATGGCAACACAGTAAAATTCTCAGAGTGTGAACAGGAAAGAAGAAAAGAAAATGGTGCTACAGATCACCAGAAAAGGAAATTATCAGGTATTCCTGGCTGATACTTATCAAACCAAAACAGCTTTATTTCTATGGTATCTACATTGCATTCACAGCCTCCAATTTACAAAGCCTGGCCTTAAACTGGGAAACCCAATAGCCAAGGTCTACTCCCATCCCAGATGCAGGCTTCCTGTGTCAGGCTCTGCTCAATCCCTCGCCCCCGTTTTGGGAAGAATAGGTCAGCTATAACTCATGTGTGTGGGGAAACAGCTAAAAAATATTGACCTTACGGTTTTTCCACAGTTCCCCATTGCTCTGGAGGCCCAGAACTGCATCTAAGTAAATGCACAGATAGATATATGAGCGGACAGCCCAGAGTACAATAGCATGGGCCTTTGGCCCAGAGCTGGATAGAAAGGTTGGATATGTTACTTTATCCTTATCGATTCAAGGGAATGCTAAAAAGGTATTGGTCTCCCGAGCCATGGAGGGACATGGTCACGTGCCATCTTTGGGGCTTGTCCCTTTCAGACTAGTTTTCCTGTGAAGCTTCTGAGACGTTTGCCTTGTTAATTCTTCCCTGAGCTTGGGCAGAAGCAACGCTTAGGGACCCAGCTGACAGGGGGCAAAGGGGAGAGTGCAAGGGATCATGGGAGAAAGAACTAGACCCATCTCACAGAGAGCTCTGGCAGCCCTGAGCCCATCCGTGTCCCAGTGATTTATGCTCTGGAAAGATTTTTAGCAAATCAAGATGCTTGGGATGTTCTCTTTCAAAGCAAGGGAAAGCAACCCCAGACATCTAAACAGACCACATATTTGTGAGTCTAGCCTATTGTTTCAGAATTTCTGTGGAAGGCCTCTAAATGCCACCCTCAGACTCCCCACTGAGACAGTAACTGTAAGGCAGTAGAAGAGGAAGATGGATAGAAACAGTCCCGGTGAATTCAACTTCCTTAGACTAAGCAAGCTTTCCTTCTAAACTCAAGAAGCAGGGCATGGCAGGGAACCATAGTCCCTTCACCAACAGGAGCAGCAGAATGCTTCATCCCCATTTTGACCTACTGTTTGAGGTGCCAACTTCCTTCAAGGCACACACCTCCTCAGCCCCAGAGCATCACTAGGTAACCTCGGCTTCTACCCATTCTCTCTGAGCTGATCTGTCACCCCATGACTCAGCCTTGTTCTGGGCTGTCCCCAGCCAGCCCCGCCAGCCTTTTGCTAGATTAAAAAACAAACAAACAAACAAACAAACAAACAAAAACAAACAAACAAAACAGTTTTTTGGGTTGGAGGTGATGACAATACCCTTCCCTGCTGGAATGTGACTATTGTTCTCAGTGACCAAGTTGCCTTCATCTCCAGCGAGCCCCTGTAAGGAATAGCAGGTCCTGACTCAGTGGCTAGCTTTCCACTTCAGTTAAACTACAAACCAGCTGTGGGCTCTGTCTCCAGCATTCCCATGCACGTTACCCCAAGACTTGATGTGGGGAGAAATATAGACACAGACTCACTGTGCATGCCACAGCAGATATAGTACCATGATCTCCAAGGCCCTGCCCAGCAAGCTGCCTGCTGGGCCACCCCTGGCTGGCTGCAGTCCTAACTACGTTCACTTCTGCCATCTTTCAAACAGGTACGATCAAGCCCTTCCTTTTGGGACTCTGTGAGGATTAAGGAAGGCGCCGCCTACCTGTAAAAGAGTGAGTGCATGAGTGTGCTGGGTGGAGGGTAGCCTGGCCCGCTGGCCTCTCCAAGGGGAGGTGTGAGCCGGGAGGAACTGCCATGTCAACTCCACAGGGCTGTTGGAAGCAGCAAACCTTGCAGCATACCAAAGTTCTCCATCCCTCTGAGGGCTGCCTCAGGCTAGAGCTCACAGGGCACCTCCCTAGAGTGAGCAAAGCCCTGGGTTCCATTTCCAGGATGGAACGTAGGTGAGAGTGAAGGATGACACAGGGAGAGGGGAAGGGAAGAAGAGAAAGTGACTTTCCAGGTAACAGAAAGTAGGGGCAACTGGGCAACTTCATTCCTTACTCTGCTAAATGTAAAGACACCTGGCATTTCTTGAGGACATACTGTGCATCAGGCTTTATCCTAAACAATTTCATTCCACTCACACTTCATCTGTGCAATAGCCCTATTTTGTCACTGATTCACTGGTTCGTTCTTCCGTTCATTCATTCATTCATTCATTCATTCATTCATATTTGCTCTTTCCTTAGCTGCCAACTTAGTTCTTAGCCTCAGCTTCCCCAGGCCGTCATTCAGTTATCATCTTGTGAGGCCTTCCTTAACTACCTTACCTAAAACCACCCTCCACCCCCTACCTAAATCTCCTTCTGTGCATGATATTCCTGCAGAGCATTTATATGCATGCACATTCTACCTACCTCATGGTTCACTGTTTCTCACACATATCCCCTACCAGATTAAGAATCACACAAGACAGGCCTTTTGTCCATTTTTTCTTACTCTTTACTCTTTGGGGGCCCACCACCCAGCTCCCAAATAATCAATCACACATGAAGACTTATTCTTGTTTATAAATGCCTGGCCTTAGCTTGGCTTGTTTCTAGCCAACATAATTATCCCATCTATCTTTTGCCTCTGGGCTTTTTTTTATCTTTCTCTGTTTCTGTACACCTTTCTTTACTTCTTACTCTGTGGCTGGCTGTGTAGCTGGGTGGCTGTCCTCTTCCTGTCACCCCCATCCATGTTCTGAGTACCCAGATCAGAATGGTGTCTGAGGGCCTTGCACTGAGTTGTGGCAGCTGCCTCCACGCTGGCAGGGTGAGAACTTGCTAGGCTTTGTTAGAGTACCCGGCAGCACTTAGCAGAGGCCCAGGAGCACTCACCCTTGGCCTCACTCCAGTAGCTCCCTGGCCTTAATGAACTTGTTCCTAGCTTTTGGCTTATTCCATAACTACTTAAAGCTCAGGAAAGTTTTTTGGTTTTTTGTTTTTTAAAAAGTGGCGAGTCTTCCTCTTCAAGAAGGTCTCTGTGTGTTCGATATCACATGGAGAATCTGGAACATTCTCCCGAGAGCCTTTCCCCACAACCCTATGTTAAGAAGACAGCTACTGGTAATCATGGCCTGAGACTTGCCTGGTTCCTGGCTGTGCTGTAATACATTACAGGTAGTAACCCATGTCATTGTCCCAGTTAGCTATCAGTGTGCCCATTGCACAGATGAAAACAAATAATCTGTCTAAGCAGTTGAGGACTCAAACCCAGGCAGGCTGACTTCTGGTACTTTGTCCTGCTGCCCCACAGGCCAGAAAGACCCCTTCTCTAGCGACTCCATAGCTGTACATCTAGAGATCAGCCAAGGAGGAGAAGTAGCAAAAGGTGTGAACTCCATGAGGGGCCTGGCCAGGACCTAAGTCTGTGCTCAACCCATCTGCAACACTACTTCCTGGCCTCACCCCTGGAGGCTGAACCTCACTCAGTGTTCTGCTCTTTGGTAACCAAGCCCAGCATGACAACAGTTTCCCACGGGGGTTCTCCATCCTCTCAAGTGGAGAGCCCCTGCCCCAAATCCCTAGGACTCAATCCCTCATGTCCTCCTGAGCCTCTTTTTCCAAGTACAGGTCATCCTTCTGACAACTCTGTCTGAAGAGAAGTCTCTGGAAAGCAGCTACATGCCTTTGGAAACCATAACCAAGCACTCATTTCCAAACTTGCATGCTGAAATCATTTTTAATAAGGTGAAAAACAACTTCTTAGAAAACAATAAATATCCGGCAACCTTGCTTTCTATTGTGTCAAGACTGCAGACTACCAGCACACAGGGGCTGCTCAATAATTCGGTTTTAAATTTCTGTGCCTTGGAGACTTCTGACAGGGAAACTGCTCTCCACCAGCCAGTCGATAAAAATAGCAAACGTTTACTGAGCCTGTGTTAATTAACTGCTGTGCGGGGCCCTGAGCTCTACACTCAACAGCTCCACAAGGCAGGTGCTAGGATCCTTCTTGAAAACAGAACCGAGGACAGAAAACAGAGCCTCTGGGAAGTTGGCCAAGACTTAAAGTGGCCAGGTCAAGATTCAAATCCAGGTCTGCTTTTCATTGTTGCTATGGGTGTGAATGTCTTACCCCAAAGTACTAGAAATGTAATTCTCAGATTGGCCTGTGGATGCTATCTGGAGGCAGGGCCTTTGAGAGGTAGTAATTAGGATTAAATTGTGGTTGCAATGGTGGCCTGTATGTATGTCTGTGAGGGTGTCAGATAATTGTGAGCTCCCATGTGGGTGCTAGGAGTCAAACCTGGGTCCTCTGGAAGAGCAGTTAGTGCTCTTAACCATTGAGCCATCTCTCAAGCCCCTCTATATCCCTCCCCCCTGCATTAGTGGCTTTATCAGATGAGGAAGACACAGGGCATGGTGAAGCACACCTATAACCTTAGCACTTGATAGTCTGAGACAGGAGAATTGCCATGGGTTCAGAGCCAGCTTCGACTACAGAGTGAGTTCTGGGTGGGCCAGCAAAGCAGATAAACCACATAAAGAAACATTAAAAGAAGACAGGAATGGAAGACAGTGCCTGGCTAGCATACTTGCTGTGGTGATTTGAGTGGTAATGGCCCCCATAGGCTTATATGTTTGAATACTTGCTCCTCAGTTGGTGAAACTGTTTGGGAAGGATTAGGAGGTGTGGTCTTGTTAGGGGAGGCGTGTCACTGGAACCAGGGCTAGGAGGTTTCAAAAGTCTCCACCTCTCTGCCTCATGCTTGTGTCTCAAGAAGTAATCTCTCAGCTAAAACTGTTCCAGTGCTATGCCTGCCTGCCTGCCTGCCTGCTGCCTGCCTGCCTACCTGCCGCCTGCCTGCCTGCCTGCCGCCTGCCTGCCTGCCTGCCTACCTGCTGCCTGCTGCCTGCCTGCCTGCCGCCATACCCTCTGCCATGATGGTCAAGGACTCACTCTCTGAGACTGTAAACCCCCAGTAAAATTTCTCATGGTATCTCTTCACAGGAACAAAAAGTAACTAAAATACTTGCTCTGTCTGGCCATGTGACATCTTCTGAGGTTATGGTAAAAAAGAAAGCCCCATGCCCCCTTACCAGATTCCAGAAGCAGGCATCTGGACCACACAGCCTGGAGAGCTGTGAACGAATCAGGCCTTTATTCTTTCAGAATGACTCAGTCCCAGGTATTTTGTGACAGCACCAGAGAGCATACGAGCCAAAGATCTTAAACCATACAGCTGTGTATCATCCTGTTCAAGCCCTGACGATCATCTGATGGATGAAGGCTGGCTACCCGACCATGCAGAAGTAACAGTGGGAAAGAGAGGGGCACACTATAGATGCTCCTTCATCCCTGGGTTGGGACCATTGTCCCAAGACTCTGCCCCATGGAGAGTCAGGGACCACTCTGTCCTGTCTCCTTTTCTTCACCATGCCACCAAGGAATCTGCTTAAGGGTTGCTTAGGGACTTACGATTCTCTTCAGGCTCTGTGGCCCCAGAGAAGTATGAGCCCAAAGAGCACAGACTCCTAAGTTACACAGACAGTGAGGTGTTGTTTGTTTTTCTAAGTCTTTTCTCTTTAACTCTTTGTTCTTTTGCGGGGCTCACCACCCAGCTCCCAAATGAATCACACACAGTCAGGCTTATTATTTCTTATGAATGCTCAGCCTTAGCTTGGCTTATTTCTAGCCAGCTTTCCTTAACTTAAATTATCCTGTGTACCTTTTGCCTCTGGGCCTTTTCCTTTCCTTTCTTCTGTATATCTCATTTTCACTCATACTCCATGGCTGTGGGTGTGGCTGGGTGGCTGGCCCCTAACGTCCTCCTCCTCCTCCTCCTCCTCCTCCTCCTCCTCCTCCTCCTCCTCCTCCTCTCAGATTTCTCCTCCCATTAATTCTCTCTGCCCACCAGCCCCGCCTATCTTTTCTCCTGCCTTGCTACTGGCCATTCAGCTCTTTATTAGACCAATCAGGTGTTTTAGACAGGCAAGGTAACACAGCCTCACAGAGTTAACAACCTCAACATGAAAGAATGCAACACATCTTTGCATCAGTAAAACAAATGTTCCACAGCATAAACGAATGTAACACATCTTAAAATAATATTCCACAACCATGAGGGTTTCAAAGAGTCGGAAGTACAGCTCTGATTGCCTATAGTCTAAAGGTCAAATCGTCTTCAAAGTGGATACATGAGTCACACCAGATGTGACAGAATCTAGGACTTGCTACCATGGGTCTCAGCTTACCATGTCTCAAAGCCTCTGTGGGCTTGGCTGGACATCAAAATCCTTGCAACATTTTAACCTGGGCACCATTACATAATCCAAGCGGGATGCTCTCAAAGGAGATTCATATATCATTCTGTGGTGCATTTATGTATACACTGCATGAAAACACACATTTTTTTTTCTCTGAAACAAATACCGGAATTGCCTTCTGTGATACAACTAGGGAAAATGAATTGGCTAGCTGCTCCTAACCGTTCTGTAAGAGAATGTCTTAGGCCTGGTGGCTCTTGCGTGTTCAAACTAGAGAGAAGGGTAGAAGTTTTCCCGGTTTAGACAATCAGAGAGGAGATCACTGGCAAGGGGAGTGAGTGTCTTTACCCAAATGGATCCTTGCCAGAGAACCACTGCTGGTTCAGCTGGTAGCACACCCCCAATCAATAACGTGCTAAGATCTGGAGACCAGAGAAGCTTCTGGGCCACAAAAATACCCTGAGATGGAATAATTGCTTCAGGTAAAAACAGCCCTGGCCATTTCTCCATTGACTGTGGGTAGAGGGATGAATATCAGCGCTGACCTTGACCATGAGGTAACTTCAGCCTCCATGTAAGAACTGCCTTACGGTATGAGCAGGGTGCTGAGGGGTAACTTCCCCAGAGGTGAAAATTCCCCTTGGCATGGGGCTTCCTGGGTGGGTGGGTGGGTGGGTCCTCAGAGGGGAGGGGGAGGGGATGCTAGAGTGAGGTCTTCTCTATGCCTCCCTGCCTGTACCGAAATGATGGGTGTGGCTTAGCAGGAATGGAGATGGAGGATGTTCTGTGCAGGTCAGCAGATCACATAGACTCCCGCATGGGAATGGCTCGTGCTTCCCCCACCTCTAATCCAAAGGCTCTGAGGCTCCATCGGAGCACCTGAAGGCACTTCTATTGCTGGGCACCATGCTCTGTAGGAGGGAAGCCATAATGTCTGCCTGCTTTTCAAGGGTGAAAGAACAGCAGACATTGACCAAGCCCATCAGACTCTTGGTTTCCAGAGCCGGCCCAAGGGATCTGAGACCACAAGGCTCCTACTTTGCATCATGGGAGGCCAGGGCCCTGCTCTGTGGAACTGGTATGTGGGACACCACTAGAGGATGAAGAAGAGAGTGTTTGTAAACCTAAAGGCCATAAGTACTACAAGGTAAATAAGAAGGAGTCACGTGGGCAGTGGGAACGCTGGGGAGACTGCCCGGGTGACAGAGTGCCCTGGGGCATCAGGTAGGAAAAGAAACTTGAACTTTTCCATCACATCTAGTTTTAAATATAATCAACTCATTTCTTTAAAAAAGTCTGAAGGTCAAAGGCAATATCTCTGTAGGCAGGATTCCACCTTGGGACGGTCCCATGTAATTTCTTTAAAAGAAATGGCAGGGACTGGCTTAGTGGCTAAAAATCTTGCCCTGCAACCAAGAGGACTGGCATTTGGATCCTCAGAACTTGAGTGAATACCAAGTGAGCATGGAGGCCCACGTGAAATTCCAGCCTTTAAAAAGAAATGATAGACGATTCCAGGAGTAATCTAGCTAGTGAGCTCTGGGCTTGACTGAGACACACTGCCTCAAATAATAAAGTAGAAGAGGATGAAGATTCCTGACAGCAACCACAAGCCTACACTCATGCACACACACACACATGCATGCACACATATGCAGAGACTGCACCTGTATACATGTGCATCCACACATATACAAACATGCAAACACACATGCACATGCATCACACACACATGCTCTTGAAAAGAAGAAACAAAGAAATAAATGAGCAACAATGAAACAGGAAAAAACCAAAAGTGAGTGATTTCCTCCAAACCCTTCACTTTACCTAGTCTGACAACTCCTTGAAATAGGCTGGTAAATTAACTGGCTCCTCTGTGCACAACCTACCCAGTAGACATCATGGTTATGCACTGTGTGGTTGGAAGGAGAATACAGAAACACAGGAAAACATTTTGTTTAGTAACACCAAAGATGAATAGCAGTATGCTGAAATAATGCCAAAAATACTAAAAAGGTGTCACCAATGAAGTCCTCATGACCACACTGAAGAATTCCATGGACAGATGGATGCAAGAATCTCTGTTGAGTGAGGTGGCCACAAAGCCTTCTCTGAATGGGAGGTTTTGAGCCCTGGGAGTTGTGTAAGTGCAGCTAACATTTGCTGAGTGCAAGGCACTACGCCAAGTGCTTTGCAAGGATTACCGCATTTCAGGTTTGCCATAACCCTACCACAGACAAGGCTCACTCTTTAAAACCCATACAGCACTGTTGCTCATCTGGGCTAGGTTTTGAGAGAGAAAGCTGGGAGAATGGTCAGCAGTACGAGCATCGAGTGGCATGGACAAAGTAGGCGAGTGTGTGTCTAGGGAAAGGGAGTGGAGAGGGCAAGTGTGTGCCACGGCTTGTTCACATGCTTGTGTCTTCATACAAGTGTTCAGAGGCAGCAGGAGCCCAGGTTCGCCTAGCACTGAACTAAAGGTTCAGCAGAGGAGAGTCTGAACTGGCAGAATTCAATTCCCATCCAAACAAATGTGATACCAGCAGGTCTTCTCTACCCGCTTTTGCTTGGATAGTTTCTGACTGCGGTATGGAAGTCCACAACCGTGGCTCCAGGAGAGCGGCTGAGGTTGGGTTGGAGCATCCCATTTGCAGCACAGCTCAGCACAGTTCGAAGAACAGTGATGGTACTGTCAGAAAAGCCTGGGCTTGTGTCTTAGCATCGCTGGCAAGAAAGGAGAGGACAAAGAAGGGCTCGCTGGAGTCTAACTGTGAGCCAGACGACAGGAAGGCTTAAATACGCCACCCCCCTTGAATGTCTCTCCACCTCTGGCCAATGCCATATTCATTTACACAGTGGTGATGGAGACTCAAAACCAGCTAAATCCTGGGCCCTGGTAGCTGAGGTGAGATTTGGTAATTTGGCCACTTGTCTGTGACTCCCACCTCCTGACCCTAGCATGCAAGTGGCCAAGGAATCAGCCATATTGGCTTCCCAGCTCCATCATGTGCCTATTAGCTTGAGCAAATTATCATTTCTGGACCTCACTTCCTTTTCCACGAAACAAAGCAGAAATAACCACCTTACAGATGGCTGTGAGCACTGGGGACTCGGCAGACCATGGTGTTGAGAATAACACCTGGTGTTTAATAATGCTGCACATGGCTATGTTTTTTGTTTCTGTTTTGCTATGATTTTCTCTTGTCCTTCAGGCTCTGATCTCAGAAACTTAAAAAAAGGTGTATTTGATTCCTGTCCTCGCCCTATGCATATACAGCTCCTGCAGATACAGAGGTGACTTCCATGGGCTTGTGAGCCCATCAGCTTGCTCATATCTAGGTCAGAAATTTAGAGAATCCTTTCTGCTCTCCTCTCATGTAAGCATAGGGAATTGTTTCTAAGGGTGTAAGAGCCAGGGTCCACCTTCCTGTTCAGCCACAAATAACTCATAAGGAAGTGACATGGACCACATTCCCGCTCCAGCAGCCCACACCACACAGGCTGTGCAGGCCATGAATAAGCGCTCTATCATCCAGGCCTTCTCTGGTTTTGGCTTGTTACATGACAAGTCCTTGTGTTGCCCAACGTGATAACACTCTCTTGGGCCAACTCCACTCTCCACCCCAGAATGAGTGTGGACTGGATAAAATAAGACCCTTTTGCTTCTGCTCTTGCCTGTGCCTCCCCTGACTTGGCTGCTCATGGGCCCCCTTTCAACAGCTCTCCTGCTGAGAGAAGCCAAGCACAGATCAATTTTCCTCCACTGCCAAAGCCAGTTCTCGCTTTCCCAGAGAAACAGACAATTCTGCTGCAATAAGAATTCAGAGCTAGACAAGGAAGGTATGAACCCTAGTTCTCAGGGAGTAAGCTTCACCTTTCAGGGCCTCCATTTTCTCTTCCGTCAAACAGGTTCATGGTGTCCACTAAGGCACCAGGCAGGTCATTGAGAGACACCGTAATGAAGAGATACTGAAGTGATAAGATGGGGGGATAACTAGTCTACCTCCCTTTGAAATTCTTTGCCAAGGGACTGAATCTTCTGGTAGAAGAGAAGGCCAGAAGAATGACCCAGATTAATTCTTCCAACTCGATATCAAAGACCTGCAGAGAGCTTACTGGTACAGTAAGGTCCATCAACTCTCTGTAAAGGGTCAGATTGTAACTATTTGAAGCTTTGGGGGCTACACAGTTTCTGTCAGAACTGCACCCCATCTCACAGACAGGCCAGTGCAAGTGTGTAAACTACTGACATGGCCATGTTCCAATAAAACTTTAATTCCAACAGCAGGTGGCAGGGGCTAGACAGGCCTGCAGACCATGTTTGCCCACTTTTAGTAAGAGTTCAGAGCCAGTGAAGGGCATGTCCCTTTGGCCAACCTTCTCTCCACCGACACTGTCTTCCCCATGTGAGAGGTAGAGTCCCTTCAAACCAACAGAATTCCCCTCTGCCTTGGAGAACCAGGGAATCTGATTTATAGGCATGACAATTTGTTTCACATAATTCTGTCAGTAATTACACTGACTTCCACTAGCAGCTATGAGGTAAATGATTTGACCCTTTCCTCTGAGTAATATTCCCCCCACTGAAATAAATAGAGGGTGTCTTTCTCTCCCATAAGCTAAGTGTATTATTTGCCTCATCACACAAGGCATGTGCAGAAAGCTCCCCGCTATTAGTCTATCACAGAGGCAATCAGACCGCCAGGAGCCAGAAGTAATTTACAACAGGGAAGTAAACAGGGTCCCAGATAAATAAATAAGAGGCTTGGGCTGGTCTGGGTTCTGAAAAGATTAAGTAATGAGACTATCTATGGAGAGATTTAGTGCTAAGTGAGCTAGGACCAAAGCAGTTTCCCATGGAGGAATCAAATTATATCATTGGAAAGGGATCTCACTGAAGTCCCTCATGCTGAGCTGGAGAAATCAGTGCTGCTGGGGGAGGGAGGGCTGCCATCGTTAACATAGCAATTGGGGACTCCACACTGAGGACCAGCTAATTAGCTGCAGGTAAGTGGGTTATATATGGCTGGTGAGGAGGGTACACCAGCAAGCCTTTCCACCAGGAAAACCTGCTCAGCGCTCAGTAGTCACAGGCCAGGAACCTTTCCTTAGATGGACAGATTTCAGAAAAAGGAGAAACAACCATCTAGGGCAGGAAGGAGGGAGATGCTTCTGAGGCTGACTCAATTAGCAAGGTAACACCCTAGATCCCAGGGGCTGGCTCTTCACAAGTGTCCAGGCCTGGAAGGCTGTGAGCTCTGGGAAGTGGTCTCCTCTCCCTACCTACCCTAAGAAGACTTCTCCTACCCTTCCCATCATGGCTGGTCCCACCATGTCTTTGGATAGCCTCACCATTCTCCCAATGTGAAGACAGCGGCATTGGGGAGTTGATCTTCCTTCTGATCACCTAACTCATAGACCCTCTCCTTGGACTGGCTCTCCAGTGAGGTTTAGCCTTTCCAATTCCCCGTCTCAAGCTCATGACATGACCAACATGCTCCCATAGAACCCCCGAGAAGCCCATTATGGGTAAGAATGATGAATGCTTGGTTTCTCCAGAAAAATCTCTTTTGCATTCACAGATAAATGATTCATAAAGATCACAAACATATTTCTCGTGGGTATGGTGGCCAAGAAGAATAAGATCCAGGGACTAGTAGATTTGGTGCCTGCATCTATACTCCTTTTCCTAAAAGACAGTTGCTATGCTAGCCGCCAGCTCAGATCAAGCAAATGCCAATCCTCCACACTTCTAAGCTAACAATCTTTGCCCCTCATTTCCCCATTACTTACTGAGAAACCATGGCTAAGGTAGGCAAGCGCGCTGGTGCTGTGCTTACACCCCAGGAGCAGAAGCCTGAGAGCTAGAGATCTGGAGTCCCCTACTGCTATATGACTCAGTTTTTCCAACAGCAAAATGAGAACACTGCTCTAAAGTTAGAGAACGTGCCAATCAGTTCCGGCATTAGATGAAGATGACTGTGTGGAGTGATGGCGGACACAAGGGCTCATGCAGGGCTTAGCACAGAACTGAGCCCTACGTGGGATCAGGAGAAATGCTTTCATTTGCCTTGGGATGTCCAACAAAGGACAAAACCAAACCCGACACATGCCCCCTTCCCCTAAAGTTTGCTGTTTTCCCTCTGCTTTGCCTGAGTTGTGTCCCTTTCCTCAGCGTTCCCATTCCATGTTTTATTATATTCCCTCCATTGGTCCCTCCCTCCCTCCCTGCTTGCTTCCCTCCCTCTCTTTTCCCTTGGCCTTCCTCCAAATTCTCTTCCCTTACCCCTTCCCCCATTCTTTTAATAACCTCAGCCTCAATGGACAGTCATTTCTCCCCTTCCTCATGACACAGATTTAAAGGTGGCAACGCCATCATCAGGCCATTCACAACAGCAGCACCTCTCACTGACATGTGACAGTGAGGATAGCCCCAAGAGCCCACATTCTGCAGCGCAGTGTGGGAGATGTTGATGGTGGTGGGTTTCCCGGAAGGAGAGGGAGCAGGCAGGGGTGGGACAGATGGGGAGAAGGGCGGCAAATGACAGTTAGTGTTTCTGTTTACACGGCACCACTGCAGAGTCTCCGAGAGAGTTGGTTTGGAAAACATTCATATTTTGATGTCCCCCAAGTGGTTCTGGTTCAATCATTTTAGAAGACATGGTTCATTTCAGCTTTGGACTCATTCACCAGATGTCTTTCAGACAACCTCTGGTTTAGATCCCAGATCAAGAGAAGAGTCATTTGGAGCTTTAGGCCAGTGTTCAGTAAACGAGTGTGATCCAGCCTTTCCTTCTTTCTTTCTTTCCCCTCAGAATAGGGCTGGTTTCAGTTGAATCACCCTTGGTCTTGTTTTTTTTTTTTTTTTTTTTTGGCCTTCACTGAGCTGAGGCTTCCACTAACTAGGCAATCCTTTTCAAAGCCCATTAGAAGTCCAAAATCAAATGAGGCCTGGAGATGCAGCCAACAGTTTATCTTCCCATTTCATTTTATCAGAGAATATTATTCCGAGACCTTTGAAATAATCGTCAAAAATAGCATTCCTCTCCTTAGCTCACAGTGTTGGGCCCTGGCTCACATCACTGGAAGGGGGTCCTACCATGGGCTATTTCTCTCTGCAGGGGAGACCCACTGTCCAAATGTGAAATCCTGCCTGCTGCTGCTTCATCCTCCCCTCCATGCGAGTGCTTTCCAGCATGCAAGACATGGCTCTGTGTATGTGTGTGCATGCAGTAGGCATGTACATGCACATACCCTTTGAATGAGTCATTTGGGGCTGTTCAGAGCAAGGAAGAAAGAACTCTTAGTTGCAACAGAAAGTCCCTTTGACCATACAATGAGAAGAAAAAGTCACCTTTGAAGAGACCGGGTTTCTTTTCTCGTTATCTAGTGTCTGGTGTTTTCATCCAGTACCCACCTTGTGCTAGATGCCAGGATGGAAGATGCAGTTAACAAGACAGCCAGCATCCCTGCTCCCAAGATGCTCACACACTATTACAGGTGACAGTGCAGGGAGTAAACAAGCCATCAAACAAATGAGCCAAAGAATCCAGGTAGCAGGATGTGCTCTACAGAAACCAAAACAGGGTCAACTTACAGAGGGTGCCCAGTCAGGAAAGAGATCACCACCCACCACACATGGGGCCAGAAGGGATTTCTGAGAAAGTAAAGTTGGAGCCAGGACCTGAATTTCAAGGACTTGGCCGTGCTGACATCTGGAATCTGCATGTTCCAAGAAGGAAAAGACTGCCAAGAGGAGATCAGAGCCACTGTAACAGGAGGAAGGCCCAGGAGAGCACAGTAGGTGGAAAGTAGCCTGCAGTACCACCAAACAGGAGCAGGAGAAAGATGGTAGGGTATTAGAGTTGGCAGGAACCGGCTAGATGGTAGGGTATTGGAGTTGGCACGAACCGGCTAGATGGTAGGGTATTGGAGCTGGCAGGACCAGTCAGTCACCTGAAGGTTTAGTGTGTACGTGTGAGGACGTCTGATTTGTCTTCAGATGATGATGGTTGCTATTGGACAGATGGAACAGGAGAAGAAACAGGCTGGCTCCTGAGGATGCTCTTGTAAGTATCTCATGGAGAAAAGGCAAGGCTGCTCCTGGGGTGATGTTGCTGAGATCAAAGGTGGTTGATAAACTGGGAACACACGGCGAAGGCAGAGCTGACAGTCCCTCTGACCCTACCCCTTCATGCCAGGGCCTGTCCACAGGGAGAAAAATGTCACATGCTCCCAGGGAAGCCCTCTCTTTGTCTGTCTGCTGCTTTCCGGTCTCATTAGACCTAATGATCTCCCATCCTTCATTCTCATTTCAATAAAGGAAGTGCCTTGCACAGGGAAGAGGGTCTGCGGAGAGCACCATTAGCAATGAAAGCCATAATGACTATTTCCTAAGATAATTTTGTTCAGTGCATGAGCCCTTAGGATCTGGTGGCTGACAATGCCTTGTCCTGAGTTCTAAAATAGGATGGAAGTCCCTAATGGTCTTGGACAGAAGCGTGACCCATGCAAATCTCTTGCAGGAAAAAGTGGGGCTCTCTCCAGAGACTAGAAACATGTGCAGTGACAATTCACTGTCCCTGACACAGACCCACCACTGCAACATCTATGCCCCACAAACACCAATTATAAGCGGAGGAGACAAAGAGTGTTCCTCTACCTGGCTGCTGCCTTCACAACCCCAGTCTCTCAGCACTCAGCACAGCATTGCTCAGTAATTGGAGCTGCCTTACCAGGGCCCTTCACTGAAGTGAAATAACACCTATGTTTTGGTTCGGAGCCTAAAAAGGAATGTCATTTACCCACCTGCAGTTCTCTAACAGAGACAAGTTTTGTTTTTGTTTTTTCCTGTCTGTATCTGGTATAGTATGATACATGCCTGTACATTGTATGATATGATGTTTCTATGGGCATAGTGTGGTCTGATATGTACACTGTGTGCTCTAGCAAGTATATAGGTATGTAGTATTTTCTGTGACTGTGTTATGCTTCATGAAATGGCACGGCATGATGTGTGTATGTGTGTGGTATGTTATAATGTATGAGTATGGTGTAATGCATATGTGAGCATGTTCTGATGAAGGGTATTTGTGGTATAGTATGATATGTAGTGAAGTCTGCTTTGTGTGTGATAGCATATGATTATGTATGTAATGTGATATTACTGTGTGTGGTGAGGTATGACATGTATATGTGTATGGATGGTATAGTATATTATATGTATAAGCATGGTACTATATGTTATGTATACATGCTATATACACATGAATTTTTAAAGATTTATTTTCTTTCATTTAATGTGTATGAATGTTTTACCTGCATGTACATAAGTGTACAATGTGCATGCAGAACCCTGCAGAAGCCAGAAGATGGTTTTAGATTCCCTGGAAGTGGATTTACCAATAGCTATGAGCTGCCTGTGGGTGCTGGGAACTGAACCTGGGTTCTCTGGAAGAGCACCCAATGCTCTTAACTAATGAGCCATCTCTCTGGCCCTGCCCATGCAGTTTTGAAAAGGAGTAGGCAGCATAGAGAACACTAGCATGATTACTGCATAATTAGAAAAACAAAACATGTGGCCCAGTATTTCCATATGGATAACCCAGGTCCTTAGCTTTAGACACTCACGGAAGTTAGAATTCCTTGAACACTGTGGCCACAGTGTGGTATTCCTATAGCACCTGACACATGGGGGAACCAGTTCTAGGTTACTTCTTAGAAATCAGTTATTTCTCATAGTGGCTACACAATCTTCTGGAACTGAGGCGTTTCCCTGCTCGGGGAAATTTTGGCATGATTTCATGTCCATTTCAATCAAAACCTGACTTGTCAAGTAAAAATTCAAGTCCAGAGCTCTAGATAAACCAGTAGAAGTCAAACCATTGGTTCCCTGGCAGGATGTCCTACCTGGCCAACCAGGGAGAGAGTTCTTGGCTCCATAACAGGTAGTGTCAATCAAGGGGAAGCCATGCTTCCAAGCAGACTTCATCACCATCCGCAAGGTAAGGAAGACTTACAGAGCAATGGTGGGAAGAACAACACATCATGAATTAAACATTAAAATATTATTCTAAACCATGAATCAAAATCACAGGCCCTGCACAGCAAATCCAGGCAAGGAATGTGAAATTTACTTAAACGGCTCCATTTCTGTTTGGTTTGGACAGTGCTGTGTCATCAGAGTTTTGCTGTTGTTAATATTATGTCAACACTTCCATGCTGGGCCTCAATCTCCAAGACTTGTAAATGAACTGTGAACCTTACAAATGGATTTTAATGTTCAAATTTAGGACTGTGAGCCCCTAGGAAAGCTGGGAAAAGGAACGTTACAGGTGTGTGTGTGTGTGTGTGTGTGTGTGTGTGTGTGTGTGTGTGTGTGTGTAGTTTGAAATAATGCTAGAATCTGGCATATCAAATTAGAATTCTCCAAATATTGGCTGAAAATGAGAGATGATTGGGCTCTTTAGAAATTTTTGTGTTGGTGCTGAATGTAGTTTGAAAATACTATTCTAATATTATTTGATATGGCTATATCTGCATGGCTCAGATAATACAACAAAGTGTGCTTGGGGTCTGCCCACCTGCAAAGGCTATTTTTCTATGCAGAATGCAGTAGCACCCTAATGCTTGATTCCTGAGCAGTGTCTACTTCTTACAGAGCGTGAAGATGCCATGACGTGAATGAACATTGGCTCTGGGTTCTCATTTGTAACCAAAACTACACTCTTTATCTGCACATTCTTGGGAATGGCCACAAATCCCTGCCTAAGTTGGCCAACTCTACCACATGCCGCAGGGTGCTGAGAGCAGCCTTGTGTGCAGCAAGAACTCTGCTCTCAGGTTTCCAACCCTGAAGGTGGGTCTCAGCCAAGGAAGTCATAGAAGGAGCCAGGTGGCAAGAAGCCCACAGTCACACCCTCTGGGCTGATTGGACAGGTCTGGGCTCTAAACTCAACACACCAACACAGTGGAGCAACACACACATCCTGTAAGTATCTAGAACATTCGAGGTGTCCCTGGTCACACAGTCTTGTTCCTGGGGACTGGGAAGAAATTTCACAAGGACTTGACAATCCAGAGAATAGCTAGGTATCCCTCCTCCTCCTCCTCCTCCTCCTCCTCCTCCTCCTCCTTCTTCTTCTTCTTCTTCTCATTTTTACAATGGCAGGGGGGGGGGGCTCACTGATTTACATATACAGCATAGAGAATGTATTGGACTGCAAAGACTTTCACCTGTGCAAACCAGGAAGCTAGTTGCTCTTACCATCAGCTGTTCAGCATCACCAACCGAGATTCAGGATCTTTTCCGAAGCCCTCATACAGGCAACACCTTCCCCAAAGTTCCTTTTCCTGCGGCGATTCAGCTGCTCCCAAGGCTTCGCTATCAAAGGAACCACCTCTGTCCAGCGCTGTTTGACAAAGGTTTCTCTGGCTTCCCTGTAGGGTGATTTCTCTCACCAGAGCACCTGGCATGACTGGAGAGGGGCACCCACATCCTCAAAAAAACCATCTTGGAACCCCCACCAGGTAAACCAACAAAACTCCTTACCTTCCCACCAAAGAAAATATTAAATCCATGAAATCACTTAAGCCACCCTTCCAAAGCAAGAGAGACTCAAAATGTTTCATGCAGCGACCTATAAGAAACTCATTTTGTGGGATGTTTCACATTCCAACCCATGGTTTATTCCCCTGTATATCCCTGCCGGTAATATCAACCAGATGTGGCAAAGAAGTCTGTGCAGAATTGTAAAAATTACAAGCATATTCTGCAATTCCAAAGCACTGTAAACTCACAGCTCACTTTTCTTTGCCTCTTAGGAAAAAAAGATTGAAAACAATTTCCATGTTGCCAGAATGTTCTCTTGCCTGATCACTTCAGAGAACTCTTCTGATCGCCCAAAGGGCTAAAGAGACTAAATATGTAAAACCCAATTCCTACCTCTGATAAATTATAGAGACTCTAGGAAGGCCTACTTGCCAGCATTAAGTCTCTAGATTTTTCTCTTTTAATATTTCAAGTCTGAGTATCTAAAATCTCTGACACAAGCATGGTTCATATATGTTCATATAAGTGAGCGTGTATACTCAAAGTACTGAGTCAAACATTTCACTAATAAGTGATTTCCCTCCGTCTTTCTCAGTCCCCAGCCCCTTTAAAGCAGGTCTCAACATGGGAGGTACACAGGCTGGAGAAATAAAGCTAAGACTTGTGAGTTGGCACAGCCTGGGTTTAGATTAGATGCTTAGGTCTATTTCAACTTCTCTGTAATGGGAGTAACAATGGGTCCATTGTAGGATTCTTATGAGGCATGGGAACACGCATTTGGTGTGTAGCAAAAAGTAGGTGCTCAATAGCTGGATGGTTCCTTTTCTCTCCCCAAACCCATAAAATAGCAGGGGTTATCTTTGATGGGTACTTCCTAAAGTATGCCCATGGGTGACACATCCAACATTGCCTAGCATGCCTATTTACAAAGTCAAATACCCAGGTCCATTCCAGACCTAACAAGCCAGACAGCCTGGGTGCACATTCCAGGGGTCAGCGTTGAGGGGTATCTTTTCTGTTTGCCAAGAACTAGAGCCTACCCTTGCTTTGCTGGGCCAGCAGCCATCACCTGGGACACTGTTTGAAATGCAGATTCACAGGTGCCATTTCAGACCTATGGGACCAGAGGCCAACTTTTAACAATATCCTCAGGAATTTAGATGCCTGGTCAAGTTCAAGAAGCATTAGACTAGACCAGCAGTACTCAATCTGTGGGTCACACGATCCCTTTGGGAGTTGAACTACCTTTTATAGGAGTCACCTAAGACCACCAGAAAACACAGATATCCACATTATTATTCATAACAGTAGCAAAATTACAGTTATAAAGTAGCAATGAACATAATTTTAGGCTTGGAGTCACCACAACATGAGGAATTGTATTAAAAGGCCACAGCATTAGGAAGGTTGGAGGACCACTGCTCTTAAACAATGTTTACTCCTGGTTCCAATTTCATGTGTTATAGACGCTTACAGGACAGTTCAAACATTAGCTTCCTAACCGACTCTATGGCAAAGTCCAAAGGTTTCTGTGTGCAGTTGGGCAAATTCTTGATGAAGGAGAGGGCACTTTACATTTTCCATGTCTACTCTCCTGGTTCCGGCTTAAATTAATACACAAATTGAGAACAAGAAAGACAGGGCCAGAGATGAAGACAGGGTGGAAGTGGAGTCAATGCTTACGATATAGAAACATCAAGAGTGATATGGTACCCACTGTTATTCATGACCTATCCACACAGACTGAAGGGAAACACGTCTTCAAGCATGTGTCCAGCCATTTCACAAACCAAACAGAAGCCCCTATTCCTACAGTGTGGGACTTAGGGGATACTGCAGGGGGGTGAAGCAGACACGGAGATTTTGTGCCCATGTTCCTTGAGCTCTGCTTGGCTATGCCCTCAGGGAACATGACCTTATGCCCTGTAGCTCTTACCCCAATAGCCCGTAGGTCATACAGAAGACCATATTCCATCTAGACCTCTCTAGACACGGAACTGAATCCCCGGAAGGCAAGGCAGCACGTGAGGACCACCCAGGACTCCGAGTTCCTGGCTCCAGGCAGGCGCCAATGCCTGCAGCCTCTCCATCCCCATGGGCTGGCTTCCCACCATCATACTGTCTGTCATTTTACCACATCAGATAGCAACCCTGCCGGAAAGCTGGCTAGCGTGGCTTTTGTTTCTCCACTGGGTTTTCGCTTTTACAGCACTGCAGAGTTTTATAGAGACACATACTGCATGTAGTTATGTTTTAAAGCCGAATGAGAAACTGGAAGAGCAAGGCAGCTGCAGAGGGCTCCGTGAGCTGCAGATGGTACTGCTGAGGTTCAAGGCTCCAGTCAGTCAGTAAGGCAGGTTCAGGGAGAGCCTCCGAATGATTCAGGAGTCAGCACTCACCAAGTCACCCCCGGGGAAGCTGGCATTATTTCCCTTACTAACCTCTCGGAACAACAGTCCAGTCTAGTTAGGAATCTGAGCCCAGAGATCAAGGAAACCTGGGTTTGCATTCTGGATTTACTAGCTCGTGGCACCATGACACTGAGAAGCTGCTCAAATCTTTAGGTTTCTGTTTCTTTTCCTCTAAACTGCGTCACTGGTGTGCCTATCTCTTAAAGCTGAGATCTAGAAAGAACCCCCTGACCTACTGGCTTTGCCAAACTCCCTGACTAGCACAGTGGGCTGACCTGTGTCCCCCACCTCCCAAGCCTCACGTGTTGAACGGGGCTCCTAAGGTCCTAGGACCTCCGAGTGCAGTTGTGTTTGGACTCTAGATCTTGACTGAAAATGGAGCCATTCGGGTAGGGCTCCCATTCAGTATGACTCATGTCCTCATAAAGACAAAAGGACTGATGTCTTCGTAGAGATGAGGACATGAATGCACAGAGGGGCAGGTGTGTGGAGACAGCTACCTGTAAACTAAGAGAGAGCCAACCACCGCCTTGAGTTTGGACCCAGACTCAGGAACTGAGAGACATAGTTTCTGTAGCTCAAGCCATATAGACTGCTGCACTTACCAAGGCAGGCCCGGCAGACTGGCCAGCAACTGTGATGGCCAACCCTAGTGAGGAGCTGACATCTGAGATGGAGAGAGTTGAGGTTACACATCTAAGGTCATCAGAAGGTAGGCTTCAAAGCTAAGTCTGGAAGGCCCCAGGCCCCTGTTCTTTGCTCTGATTACTGAGCTGACTCAAAGAGATAGAACACACTGAGGAACGCACGCAGCTTCCAGTTAGTGCGGAGATCTAGAACAGACATATGAAATGAACAAAACGGAGCACAGTGGACCCCTGCAGAGGCAGAGATGGCAGCAATGAACACACAGAGGCAATCCAGCCCGGGAAGCTCCTGGAAATGGATGCCTCATGGCCTTTCTCTCAGACTGCAATGCCACTTGGCCACAGCAGCAGCCTGGGGACTCAGAGAGGGGTTCGCTGGCCACTTCTGTATTGTTTTCAGCTGCCTGGGGATTAACTTCCGGAGCCTCTCACAATTCCACGGCTCCTAGTGAGTGACTATGGGCTTAACCCCAGTGTCATGTTGTCAAAGCTGTCAAACACCTCACTAAACTGAGAGGAGAATAATCAGAGCCCCTGTTACGCCAGCACAATGGCTAATGTGGCTACCCACTGTCTAGTACTCAAGGGATGCGCTGGCCATGGGTCCAGGACAGGGGAGCTAGCAGTGCCCTAACAGTCTGCTCAACCTCCAGTGACAAGGTCAACCCCTCAGCTTGTCCAATGTTGTGCCATCTGCAAAGATCCATGTCTTTTAATCACTGTTTTCACCCCACCTTCCACTCCTTCTGAAGAATTCAGGGCTATATTACCTCATTAGCAGGCCTACCCTACCTCACCTGTGTGCGGCTAAAAGCAAAAGCTGGAAGTGCAGGTGGAAATAAGAAAGCAATATCTTCCAGGGGATAAAACAAGCCACGGGCCATCTTGTCTTCTCCGCATAATAGAACTGTGACCAGGGAGGCAAAGCAACATGCCTAGGGACACACAGCTTGTGAGCAGCAGAGCCAATAGGAGATGGGTCTTCCCAAGCCAAGTGTATTGCTTATCCAGCCCTCTTCTACGCTGGAATCTGGACTGTTTACTGGATGCTCACACCATAGACCCCAAAGCACAGCATGCACCCCGCTCCCTTCACTAGCTAGCAAGACTTGACTGCAGTCTTTCACTGACCACATACTATGTGCTGTATTTGATGCTTAGTGGTATCCATTTACCCTCACAGCACCCCAGAGACATTGGTTAATTTCTATCTACCTGATGATACCTACCTGAGACCAACAGGGGGAATTGTTCACAAAGTGATAACGGACAGCCTTTAGTTCATTCTCCCTATCACCTCCTAGCCTCAGCTCACTGGGAATCTCAGAAAAAGCAGGAGCACAGTCCCCACTCATGGTCCTTCTGTTAGGATGCAAAGAGCTGAGATTCACTTAGCACCCAAGGCCGAGACCTTGCTAGCACTGTGTAGACTATAGCAGTGAGATACCCAGGCCATGCCCCTTCTACTTGAGAACAGACTTGGAGGACATAGGCATCATGAGTGTACACCCTAATCGGAGGGCACTAGATCTGAGAGCAGAAAGAGGACAGTGACCAGTAAAGGCCCAGGAGAAACACTTGGACATGTGACAGGTCCATTGTAGTCCTGAGACATAACTGAGAATAACTTCCACTCTCCATAGTTGCCAGGGCAGTGTGGAATGGTGGGAAAACATAAGGACTCAGCAGAGCCATATAGGTGCCCTGAGAGCCTGGCCTAGTCAGCGTTATCATTGCTATAATGAAACACCATGACCAAAAGCAAGTTGGGGAGGAGAGGGTTTATTTGGCTTCTGCTGCCATATCACTGTTCATCACTGAAGGAAGTCAGGACAGAAACACAAACAGGGTAGGAGCCTGGAGGCAGGAGCTGATGCAGAGGCCATGGAGGGGAGCTGCTTACAGGCTTGCCCCCCTGGCTTGCTCAGCCTGATTTCTTATAGAACCCAGGACCACCAGGCCAGGGCTGGCACCACTCTCAGTGGGCTGCGCCCCCTCCCCCACACCATCAGTTACTAATTAAGAAAAATGCCATACAGCTGGATCTTTGGAGACATTTTTCTTAATTGAGGTCCCCTCCTTTTAAATGACTCTAGCTAGAGTGAACATAAAAACCGTCCAGCATAGACCCCATTCCACTGTCCTCCCTGTTTCTTTGACTCCTCACTATGAGGTTGTGGTTGTGCTCTTCCATATGCTCCACACATGGCTCACTGACCTATCACAGGTCCAAAATGGCCAGGCCACTCTGTCATGGATTAGAACCTCCAAAGCCGAGCTTAAAGAGCCCTTCTCCTTATAAATTAATGATGTCAGTCTGTCGCTACAACGATGGAAAGCTAGCATACTTTCCACTTCCTGGGCTTTAGAAGTAGATGTGGCGTTGGTTTGTGGGTAATACTGGTGTGAAGATTGAGGCTGAACACGGAGGCCAAGCTCTCAGGAGGGGCTACCCCTCAGATCTATGGGATTTACGGAGAAGTAATTTGACCTCCCCAAGCTTTACTTTCCCACGAAATGGGGATAGTGGCGAAGTTAGGAACACACTCACTGAGATGGAGAAAAGCATTCGCTGGTTTAGAGTTATCCAGAGTTAGATCTGGATTCTGCCAGAACCACGTCAGGCAAGCTCATCAAGCCCTTTCAGCCTCCCCTTCCCTCTCAAAGAACAATGCTAGCCACAGTAGGAATCCCAACACCTACCCTGCAGAGTTGCCAGGACAACCAAATGATTTCACAGATGTAAAGTGCGCGGAAAGGCACCTGGCACTGTGCTTCCTGTTATCTTAAAGCCTTACTGCAAAGATCTGAAACACTCATTAAAAGCAGTGTGGAGTAGATGCACAATAAACTTGTTGACGTCTATGGTGAATGACCGGCATTCCTTACTGTGCCTCCGCATACAATCACTTTCTGTGGGGAGCCTACTGACCAAACAACAGTGGGAGGAACAGGTGGCCACACTTGGTTTGATTAGAGGACACTGTCCGGTTAGCGTGAGCATCCGCTTAGACAGTCCCTGTGAGCAAGCTCCCCGCTCCCCTCTGTCCTTTTCCACCAGACTGTTCACAGGGCTCCCTGGGGCTGCAAAATTAGCAGACTGTGAGTTTTCGGCTTTGCCTTCCATCCATCGTGTCTACTGTTGTAAGGATACAACATGAAATCCTCCTGGTATCTCCCCGGCCCTGCCTCCAGTTGTTCCCAAAGCCTTTACCACCACTGGACTCCCCAAGTACGGGGGCTGATAGATTTCCTCACAGTTCAATGGACTCTAGCCTCATTTCTGGTCCTCATAAGTCAGAAGTATTATTGATAGAGAACAGGCCATCAATAGCTATGGCTTCTCCTTTTCATCTGCACTTCAAGCACATCGTCTACCACCACAGCCTTTCCAGAAGATACGTGTTGTGGTCCGAATGTGAAATGTCCTCCACAGGCACAGATTTTTACACACTTAAGTCTCAACGGGCGATGTGTTTCAGAAGGTTGTGGAGCCTTCAGGAGGCGGAGCTTCTCTAGAGTAAGGGAGTCACGGGGGTGGGGTAGGAACTGAGATTTCTACAGCACAGTCTGCTTTTCTGTCTGCTTTCGACTCTGGAACTGTGGATGCAATGGGGCCAGCAGCCTCTAGCTCCCGTCACCACGCCTTCCCCATCAGGATGGAATGTGTCCCTTTAAACTGTAAGTCAGAATAAACCTTCTCCCTGAAGTCGCTGCTTGTCCAGTATTTAGTCACAGAGACAGGAACAGTTAGCCTACTGAAAAATTAAAGGCTTGAAGTTGGGAGAAGTGGGTGGATCTGGGAGGAGTTAAGAGGGAGAGTTGCTGAATATGATCCAATACATCCCATCAAGACATGTATGAAATTCTCCAAGAATTTATAAAAATACCCTCAGGATAAACACTGGATGTGAAGATAATAACAAGAGCAATGCCCAGTGGTGCTGCTCTCTCCCATAGCCTGCTACAGACCAGTCGGCGGCATGGTCCGTGCTGAGGCTGCTGCCCCAGGGACCTGGCCTGCCGTGTCTCCTGAGCGGCAGAGTTCTTTTCTAGCAGAGCTGAGGGCATATGTATACACACTCATGATTGCGCATTTATTGATTTTCTAATTTGTACCCTGCTTCCTTCCAAAAAGGCCCTGGAGTGGCTGACAAAATAAGACAAAGACATAATGGGGCCATTAAGAAAAATCAAAGATCAAGCCCAAAGAGAAAAAGCAGTGGCTGATTATCGCTCCAACCTGGGTTAATATAGTTGCTTCAATTTAAAATATATTTATATATTTAGCTCTCAGCCTTTGGCAGTCAGTCAGAATGTGTCAGGATTGGGCACAGAAGGAGCAAAGTATCCTTCACGTCTTTTGCTCCCTCCTCAGAGCAAAGGGCTAGGCTAAAATAGGCAACCAAACGAAGCTGAATGAATGAATGAATGAATGAATGAATGAATGAAAGATAGATAGATAGATAGATAGATAGATAGATAGATAGAAGAGTCACACTTCTCCGAGAACACTTTTTAGTGCCTATCTGTGCCAGTCTTTGTGTCTGGCCAAAGAATCCCAGAAAGATGATCACCAAATGACCTGAACATTGTTCCTGCCTTCACAGCTGCAGCTCCCTGGCTGGAGGCAGAAGCTTGGTGTAATTTATCTCAATGCCCACTGCAATATCAAATCTCTCCCCTTCCCCTTTGCCTGAAGCTGAGGTAGTAAGGACAAAAATGGGAGAGGCAACTTAGGTATTCTGGCCTTCAACTTTCCCAGCCCTCTCTGCCCTAGGAAGCAGACAGTTTACACCATTATCTCCCTGGGTGCTCACAGTTGCCCTGAGAGGCTAGGAGAAAGGAGAGGCAGCTCCCTTTACTGATGAAGACAGTTAGGCACCAAAGGGAAAGGGCTCTCCAAACTCCACATTAGAAAAGGGCCATTAGAACATAATCAATGCAGTCCAGCTCCAGGCCTCACAGCCAGCATCCCAGACACTGGTTAACAACACCTGAAACATCTCTGTCTGGCTCAGGACTCTTGGCACAACATGGGCATTGCCTGATGGTTTGGGGGAGACATCTGTGAAGAGGAAAACAAGCCAGCAGACATCTAAAGCAATTGCGTCCTCAGACCCTGATTCCACTCCCTCAAAGCCATCGGCAGCTGCAGCCCCCAGAGCCTTCGTCCACCCCAAAACTGAGGCTGAGATTCCAGGAGATCAGCAGATGTCTGCGGTACTTGGCAAAAGTGGGGTGGTAAGTGGCAATGAAGTCCTTGAGGGACACATGGCTACTCAGGGCACACTGAGTGAGTCTCGGCTAGATCCTCCTTTGTGGGGAAAACTATCAAGCTTGGAAATTCGAGAGAGAAAACTACCTACACTGAACATGAGCATGCACAGACCTTCTTGGTCAGCATTTTTAACACATACACCAACTATTTATACAGCATTTCCATTCTGTTAAGAATGACAAGTCGAAGAAATGACTTAAGGTAGAGGGGAAGGTTCCATGGTTATTTAAACACAAATATCTCCCAATTCTATGTAAGACTCAGGCGGCTGAGGATTTATTTACCACCAGGGTCTAGGAATCAGTGCTACAAAGATACCCAGTGGTGCCTGCACAGGCAAGGGGGGTGTTAAAAATCAGGGTGGTTTGTGGTGGACCCACCGCTTGTTGAGTTAGGCAACCAGGCTGTGCATTTCCTCCGGCCATGTGCCCATCCAGGTGGATGGAGACTGGAGGAACGGAAAGGGAGAGCATTTCCTTCCTTCCTTTTAGCAAAGTCAGCTAACTAGGTGAACAAGAGAACCAAAGACATGGCAGGCACAGAAAGAAGAGACCACTGACAAGCACATGTATGTCCTGCAGAAATCCAACAGGACCACTGACTTACCAACTGAACGCCAGCCTGCCCAGGCCCGTTCTTCTTGCTCTTTGAAAATGTATTTCTATGCATGGTGTGTATGTGTGTGTGTGTTTATACACACGCACATACATAAGTATGTATTCCTAATTCAGGACTTAAGTGCACACAGTGACATGTGTTTCCTATTTTCCAGTTTATTCCAGTCTACATGCACGGTTTGATTGCATAAGTAGGCATTAAACCCAGCCATGGGGAAGGAGATTGGTGGCCATAACATGGGAGCCACCCCAGTAATGCTAGTGTCTTCTCATTCAGGCTATGACTCTGCTTGTCAGGCACTGTGCTGTTCCATTCAGAGCGCCTGTGGGCAGCATAGCTCACCCGTCATCCACTGCCAGCAGGATTTCAAGTTCACTGTCTATAAGTAGTACTTGCAGAGAACACCCATAATCCATAAGTCACAGTCTCTACCACAGTCTGCACCTCAAGCTCCCAAGCTTCTAGGCTGTCACAAAGAATATATGTACCCAAATCAGTCTGGAAAATAATGTGAAAATCAAATTTGCTTTATTTTTCCATCAAACCATAGACCTGCAGACCCAGCATCCCTGGACAGTCAATGGCAAGAAGTGAGCAGTGGGCAGGGACTGTTCCAACCAGCAAGGTAGTGAGCTTAGTCCAGACTGATATTAAGAACGCACACAGGCAGCTTCTGATGAATAGTCACCCCAAGCCCTATCGGGGAAATTCCATGTAGTAAATTCAGTCCTAATGATAGACCTTCCTCCCTCTTTGCAAGGGAAAGAAAAATCCATCACCACACATTGCTACTCTTCACTGGTCATTAAAGCCACCCAGGTCTGACAGAAGGAGCGAGAAGGCAGTCTTTGCTCTGAAGATCCATATGGCACCAGTGCCATGCACCCCAACAACCACAGTGTCCATGAGACCAAAGCCAGGTGAGATACAAGGTAGAGAATTCACATGAATGCTACTCACAGTCTGGTGAGCTTTGGTGTGCTCTGGAAAAGCAATTCTGGAAGGACCTGGAGCTTGTTCTTGTTCAGACGTCTGGTGAAGAAAAGATGAACGAAGAGATGTCAAAGGGATATCGAGTACAGAGTATATACACAGATGCAGCTTGGATCAATCAATCGATCACCAGGAATTGTGATCTAGAGACTTTCTAGATCTTTCAGTATGGTATGCTCAACACATGTAAAGCACATATACCATTATAACAGAGTCTGCAGTCAGGCTGGAAATAGAAATCTGTATCAGTCATAGGTGCAAACTGAGCACGTTGGCTGTGCCTCCCCTCCTCGGTCAAAGTCTAGGACAGACATCACTCACTAGTGACAACCTTCTTTCCCGTGGACTCCAGACAACACTTTTTGAGCTTTCCACAGCATAAATTAAATATCAGAGAAAATGTACCAAGTCTTAAATAATGGTGGGGATGGGAGCAGATGGCAGTTGCCATAGGAACAGAAAAGAGGGCAAGTCATATCAGTATGGGTTGAGGGACCCAAAAGCAGCCTCTGACATGGGGGCACAGCAGGGCTGCATCGTGACATTCACGGATCTTTGGCCCTTTGGCCTTTTCTGGGCTGCTTTGTCCATAAGAAAATTTTATATGTTCTGTCTGTGAAGTATAAAAATAAGACTGCTCTACATCCATTAGAAAGCATTTATTCCAACCTAAATTTCCTTCGAGCTAAAAGCAATCAACATGTATTTATGGGATGTGACAGTGTGGTAGGCTTTCCTCACTGCAGCTAAGAGAGAAACTGACCCCACACAGGGGCCCAAACTCTGGCCACAAAGTATGGCTGGCAGTTAAACTCAGTCCCATAGAGATGGCTATGTGGACAATTGCCAACAGAGCTGTTATGATCTGAACCTGTGATGGCCCAGACAGGCTCATGCTTGGTTCTCTAGGTATCAGGGCTAGTTGGGGATTCTGTAGAACCTTTAGAGGGTGAGGTGTGGCTGGTAGAAATAAACCATTTAGGAAAGAGCCTTTGGAGGTTCCAATATTTGCTCTAATTTCTGGTCCACCATGGCACAAACAGCCTTCAGTGTACATTCCTTCTCCTACCAAGTGAGCTTCTCTCCTGCACAACTTTCCTGCTATGATGACCTGAAGCTCTCTGAAAGAAAGAACCAAATTTAAACAACAACAACAACAAAAAAAAAAATCTCTCCTTCCTTATCTATGTCAGGTATTGTGGTCACAGTGGCTCAAAACCAATGAACCCAGACAACAGCCCAAGTGTCTTCTGAGCACCACTGAGACTAAATGTTCGGAGAATTTCCCATAGAGGTTCCCAAGGGACCCCAAGCCCTTCCCTGCTGTGATGTTGAGGACGGCTGCTTTCTTGAGGTAATCAAGCGGGGGTGGGGTGGGGGTGGGGGGGGGGTGGGGTGGGGGTGGGGTGCTGCTCCTAGCTAGCTCCACCCTGGTTTGCACTGCATCATACAAGTGAAAAGCAGTTAAGGGAACAACTGTTACCCCCACATTTTTAACAACTGTTACCCCCATGTTAGAGCTAGGCAAACTGAGGAGAAAAGCAGGGTTTGCACCCAACTTCTCAGAAGTGAAGCCCAAGCCTGATCCTGCCCCTACATGTACTCGAGCAAACATGACTCTGTAAGGAAGACTTGCTACTAGTTCTTTCTTTCATCCTATAGACAAAGGCTTCAGTGGAACCAGGGATTCAAAGGAGGTCAGAAAGGGCGAAGCATGACAAGTATTTACAATGTCGCCTAATAAGCACCTTTGAAAAACCATCCAACTTGGCCCTGACAGAGTCTGTGTCGTGCGGGGGTGGGACTGGACGGGGGATGCTGCTGAGGAGGCTTCTGCTCACAGCGAAGAGGGAGCAAAAGGGCTGGGAAGTTGGCCAAGAAGCCCTCCAATCTGTGGCCTGCCTCTACAATGGTCTGACTCCATCACTTGTAATCTTTTTTTTCTAATTGTTTAAAAATGATGTTAAAACATACAACATGAAATTCGCTGTCTTCTCAGTTTCTAAGCACACAGTTCAGAGACATGGAGCACAGTAGTATGGATTGTATTCTCCCAGTTATACAACTAATCATGTTCATCACACACAACTAAGTCTAACCATTAAACAACTCCCCATATTCCCTTTTAACAGGCTCAGATACACACCATTATGTGGTCTCCAGGAGTTTGCTTTCTGTACCCAGCTTATAAAAACATCACTTCTGGTATCCTCTTTGCATGCTCCTGTAATGAAGCTGGGGAGCCCAAGGCAGAGAAAAATCAGTCCCCTGCTTAGAGTAGTTCCTATGTGATCAGTGACAAGTTCCTTCCTAGCCCACAGAAGTCACTGGTCACACAGAAGGCTCAGTGTTAGGACAGGGGCTAACCAGCGCTGGGTTCAGGTTTGACTGATTATACTCTCACTGTAGATCTGAGGGCACCTTACCGAATCCTCTGACCCTCGGTTTTCCAACCGCAAAAATAACTCCGGGTTCCAGGGAGAACTGGCCTGCTGCGTGTGGAAGGGTTGGATGTCACATGATGGCCTTGGCGTCATTGGTGATAATGATGGCTGATCCCACCCGCTGCCCTGCATACCAAGTGCTGTGCTTCATGTTGCCCTGGCAGGATTTCAGAGTGGAGCTTAAGGCCTGGGATGTTATTGTCCCTGTCTCTTACATAATGGATTCAAAGCCAATGATCCAGGCCAGGCAGAGGCCTCAGCATCTCTCAGGGGTGCTGTGGCAGGATCTGGACACAGTCAGCTGGCTTCAGGTCCTGAACCAGAGCGCTCAAAGCCATCACAGAACAGAAGTGCCTTGGCCTGTTCCCTTTCTTTACTTTTTTCCCTGCTTCATTTCATCTAGGATTGCCTCTTCCTCCACCCTAAGCAGACACTGAGTGCACTGCCCTTCATGAAAAGGACTCTCTTGGTGGCCCTTCAGGAAAGAACTGGGTCTCTCTGGGTCCGTCTGAAACCACCCTTGTCGTCACAGCTGCATAAAGTCTGGTAAGAATTCCATCCAGACACCCAACACTCAGGTCCAGGCAAAACCCCTAAAGTCCAGCCCACTGCCTCTTCTGGTGGTGAGCAGGGTGTTGAGCGTGCTAAAAGCCCTGGACTGAAGCTGCAGCTAAAAAAAAAGCTAGCTTGGCTTGGAGGCTCCCAGAAAGGAAGGCATAGTTTTCAGTCCTTTGCCGGTATTTACGGCTGGACAAAAATAAAAACACAACCAAATTTAGCCAATTGTGCTTCGCCAGCCGGCTGCTTCTCAACCCCTGAATGAGGGTTCTTGGCAGCCAGGCTGGGCTCTGATCCCAGCAGCCCCAGGGCCTTTCCACTGCCACTTGGTTGGGTCACATGCCAGTTCTCCATATCAGGAGCGTAGTATTATACTTCCAGGTCATTCTAAGACGTATTCCCTTTTCCTTGGTGGAACAATTGGCCAAAGTTCTTCCTCTAAAAGCTCTCTGAAGGAGAACTAATTTGGTTTGAAAGGAAGTGAAACTTCAAGCAAGGGGCCACTTGTCAGAGTTCTTGAGTACCAAAGGGAGAGAAACAAGCTGTCTTCAAGAAACTTGCAGATGGTGGCCGTTGGCCTTGGTGCCACCTTGCGACGTGACTCTGGCACTGAAGGTGCCAATCTCTAGTCATAGTTCGAGCTGAACATGGAGCTGAATGGACCTGGACGAGGCCAGTGCTGAAGCAGGAAGTCAGCAGGAGGCGCCAGGTCAAGCTAGCATAGGGTACATAGATGTGTCTCATTTTCTTCTATGACCAGAAGCACCTCTAAACTTCCCTATGGATCAAGGTCAAAAGCCCACTGGTTGCTGAGTAGCAGTCATAGTTTTTCCAACGTCAACTGTGAATCTTCAGGAAACACAGTCTTGTCTTTGTGTGGTTGTTGAAGACCTTCTTGCATTTAGCTGGGCATGTAACATATGATCAGAAGTTTTGACCATTGTTGAACTGATCCATTTTAGTCAGCCACATACCCATCCGTCTATCTGTCCATTCAACTATCCATCTATCCAACTACTGATTTATCATCATCATTATACATCATCATCAATCCTTTGTCCCTCCAATCTCCCATCTCTCCAGTCATTTTTGATTTTTTATTCTATAATGCATGGGTTCTTTGTTTTGTTTTGGTTTGGTTTAGCGTTTTTTGAGACAGGGTTTCTCTATGTAGCCCTGGCTGTCCTGGAACTCCCTCTGTAGATCTGACTGGCCTCAAACTCAGAGATCCACCTGCCTCACCTCCCAAGCACTGGGATTAAAGGTGTGCACTGCCACTACCCACTTTCCAGTTCTTTTTGAATAAGATCATGAAAAGACAAGTAAGATGCAACCCTCCTTCAAGACAATTATAGGCTGTTGAGGAAGACAGATACGAAATAAAATTACAATATGATCTTGTAAGCAAAGGTGTTAGAGTAACACGGAGGTGGGGCAGCTAGGCCAGTCCTGGTTAAAGGAAGGGTCCCAACCGAAGAGGGTTTGAGTTCAAACTGGAAGGCTGAATGTGACTCTTCAGGAGCTGTGAACAAAGAATTCTAGGTATGGAGGATGTGCATTCTTCCCATAGATGCCAGGAGTCTGTGGGATATTTGGGGAGCAGTCTTGTATGCTTTTGTGAGAAGTTGGGGTGACATGTAAAATAACAAGCAACCGAAAGACTGAGCAAGAAAATGGTCATCTGGTTAGTTAGACCTGATGTGGAAGAGGTGACAGTGGAATTAAGGAGGGCAGTAAAGAGAGTTCTAGAGTAATCAGCAATTAGTAATAATCAAGTACTAATGCGGAGACAGAGACCAGGTGTACTCAATGGAGGGAGTAAGAGTGGCCCCCTGAGATCAAGCGTGGGTAACTTACCAGTCAAAACAACCAATCACTAATGAATGGAAGAGAAAAGGAAGGGGCAGGTACAGAAAAGGATGTGCTACAATTCAGAACTTCTGTACCACTGAGGTCTCTCAAATGTGTTTCATCTACTTAAACCTAGTCCTAACACTAAAACCATAGGCCAACTTCCATCTGAACACTTTGCACACCTTCTCTCCCTGAATTCCCATAGAAATACTTGGAGACCAGCACTCTCAGTATCCCTAAAAAAAAAAAAAGATACAATGGTCTAAGAAGGATCAGGTCCTCACCCATTGTCACATGGCCAACCTGCTGATATGGGATCTGAAGCCCCATGTCTGATGCTAAACCTGTATCTAATGGTAGCAATTTAGCCCTTCATTATACACTGTCTTGATTCAGTGCCTAATATATGAGTCTCACCTTCCCGGAGTGGGAATTATCTCTAACATTCTTTCTGTTCTAAAGACACAAAGCAGCAGGCTCACAGGGGAACTTTAAGAAGGGCTTGTTCAATTTGATGCATAAACCAAAAGTCAGGAATGGCCACTTGGGGGAGTCTGGGGAAGCAGATGCCTCCCTGGGCTAAGTATGGGGAGCATGTTGAGTGGAGAAAACGCTTCCAGAGACCCAGCGTCCAGACTCTGCTGTACAAGGTGATAAGGGGACAGGCTCACCAATTCACCTCACTGGGGAAAAGCCTGGGTGGGTGACCTCTAGGACCACCCACATGCCAGCAGGCCCCTTTCTTTATGAAGGGAATAGTGGAATGTCCAGGTGTCTTGGGCTAGACCCTGGAGGGTGCAAGCCAGTGTGTGTTGACCCGAAAAGGTCACCAGGACTGCTTGCTTTAGTCACAAGCAGCCTGTGTTTATTCTCAGTCTACTGACACTTTCAGAAACACCCTCCTGTCTACACAGAAAGCATCAATGCTACTTTGTTCTCCAAGACAGAGGCTCCCAATGGAGATACAGGGAGGACCCAGGCTAGAAAGCCTTAAAGGAAGACAGCAACCTTCAGGGCAAGGGCAAAGTCCCACTGGAGAAGCCTCAGACCTCAGTTTTCACACTGGTACTACCATCCCCCCAAATTCACAGGCATCACTCTAAGTTGGAGCAAAGATGAAATTTTGGGGAGTCTGGATTGGGGGATGCTTCCATCAGCTGTTTGCTGGAGCAAAGATGAGTTGACACCTCTCTCTCACACACAGCAAATCCTATCTACTATCCTGCGCCATGGAGTTTCCTGGCGCAAACAGCCCTCACCTAACTGATTCAGTGAGCAGCCTGACTTCTGGTCGGTTAGGGTCTCTGCCACTCACAATCAAGGGCAACCCTGTGTGTGCGAGGCCTGGCAGTCTGTTGGCCAACAGCCTCCTCACACAGGGTCACTTGAGTTGAGTGACTGCTGTTTTTTGACGTTGGGCTCCCTTCTTAAGGGTAGCGGCAGCAGACAGCGTTAGTGATGGATGAAGGGTCTTCCCAATAATAGCAATTATGAACCAATTCAAAATTGACTTCCCTGGTTTAGAAGTAAGGTAACTGAACACTGGCATCCACAGTGTTCAGCATGTACTCAATGACATTTGGGTTGGCTTCTACCAATTTTTAAGATTGGTTATTTTTAGTTTGCAACTCCCAAGTAACCTAAGAGCAATTAAAAAAAAAAAAAAAAACAACTTTGTTTTTGAGATTTCTGTGGAGAATTAACTCTGTTGTGGACTAAATTTCTTGCCCCTGAGCCATCCTTTCATCATTGAAGTTGTTTATGAGAACTTTAAAAAAAAAAAACTTAAAAGAGATTATTTTAAGAATACAATTATTATGTAATAGCAAACCATGTCCCTAACATGATACCTGAGAGGGCTGAATGGTTTAGCTTCTGCAAACAGCTCTGCAGTGTCTCTCCAGGGCTCAATAAATGGTAGCAGTTACAGCTACTGTTATTATCATTATCATCAAGAGCTCAGAAGTATAGATTGATTTTTCCATCACAGACATCTGTATTGGTCAGCAAAGCAGTAACAAATGAACCTCATGATCGTACCACGCTAACAGTGTGCACACTTACTTTACACTCACAAGAGCTCCTATGATGCCACGGGGAAAATGTGCTCATCAGCACTGCTGGATCAAGAGAGGGAGGAAGTATAGAGGGAGGACCTGAAGAAGAAGGGAGGACTCCAGTTCATAAACCTCTGACTCTGTAGTGCCTCATAAAACTTCTGCTGTTAGCCTATTGGCTGTAACTACTCATGTGACCCAAATTCACTGCAAAGGAAGCTGGGAATCCACCGGAAGCCCAGGATACCTGTTATGGACTCTCATAATACCCAACATTGTTCCGTCTTGATTCTTTGTTAATTCATTCATTAGTTCCTTCCTTTTTTCTTTTGAATGTTAACATAGGGTGCTTACTATGCACTGAGATATGCTAGATACTTTATATAGATGTCTCACTTAGTCTTTGCAGCAACTCTTTAGGTGGACATTGAGACAAAAGAGAGGTTAGGTAACTCAAACAACCCAAATCCCACAGTTCATAAATGAGGCTTAAGCAGAGGACTGTTGGATGCTAAAGCCTGTGGCTTGGACCCTCTGCCATTCTGCTTCTAAGACTCTGTTGCTTGGGTAACAGGAGGCTGCTTCAATAATCCCCAAAGGGAACCAGTAACAAGGTACAACTGTCTACGTACCCAGAAGATGGATTTCTGGAGGAAAAGAGGAGCAGGGGATCACAAAGGCATGGCTCCTGTCGATGCAGCTGGAGTAGACTCACGGGTTTTCAGAGAATGAGATGGGCACCAAGAAACCCTT
Source organism: Onychomys torridus (assembly GCF_903995425.1). Classification (NCBI taxonomy): domain Eukaryota; kingdom Metazoa; phylum Chordata; class Mammalia; order Rodentia; family Cricetidae; genus Onychomys; species Onychomys torridus. The sequence continues at coordinate 24,010,353 of NC_050450.1, read as the reverse complement.
GGCTTTGGCACTGATGCCTAGAGCAAGGCAGGTGAAACTGAGGCCGCAGTCAGCAGGCTGCTTTATGAAGGACCAAAGCCAAGAGCACAGTGGGTCTGGGGAGACGGCTCAGTGGGTAAAATGCTTGTAGAAGCATGAAGACCTGAATCCAGGTCACCAGCACCCATGTAACAAGCCACCCATGGTGGTGTATGCCTGTGAGCCCACTCTGGGGCTGCAAAGATAAGCTGATCCAGAGGCACTAGTCAGCCAGTCTAGCTGAGGAGTAGACTGCAGGTTGACTGAGAGACCCTGTCTCAAAAACAACAAAATAAAACCTCCCCACCTTTTCCAAAACGTAAGGTAATGAAAGACAGAGGAAGACATCTGACATCAATCTCTGGCCTTTAATCCCAGCACTCGGGAAGCAGAGGCAGGAAGGAGGATCTCTGAGTTCAAGGCCAGCCTGGTCTACAAAGCAAGTTCCAGGACAGGCTCCAAAGCTATACAGAAGAAACCCTGTTTTGAACCCCCCACACCCAAAGAAAAAAAAATGAGGAAAGAAAAGATCACTGGGTTTTCTGGAAAGTCCAGAGGGTTGTGTGTGGAATTATGTAAGTAGCTAAAGGTTTGGACTCCAGAAAAACATAGGTAAGGTAGGAGAGAGCACATACATTCTTATGAACACACACACACACACACACACACACACACACACACACACACACACTCAGAAGGAGATAAATTCCAGGCAGTCAGGTCACATGGTAATGGCCCTCAGACCTCCCCAGTGACTTCTGTACCCCACATCTCACAATGGGCCAATGCACTAGGCAGCTTTCCTGAGCTCGGGTCTCTCCTCTGAATCCCTTCTGAGAAACTACCAAGGTGCAGCTTGCCCGGTGTCTCATGGTGCTATGCAGGCTGCTCTGCTCAGTGGGAATGCTCATCTCCCTGAGCCTAGGGTGGAAGCTGTGGAGATAGTACGTGGCCAAGTTCTAGAAATTATCTAATGGGGGAGGAGATGAGATATGCTGATGGAGCAGAGGTTACAGCATGAGGAGGGATGAAACTAGTACATCAGAGACTTTGGAATGTCTATTACCCAACATGGGAAAACGGAGGGAGGGAGGGCAGGGCGCAGATTCATATGCGCTCAGCTGAATCTGCCTGTGTCTGTCCAACCGTAGATGCTGCTAACATAACCACATACGCAGATCTGGGTCTGAAGACTCAGAGATAGAGTGGCCTTTAAGGTCATGACTCTGGATTCGGTCTCCATGGTCGAGGCTGATAAGAGGGCAGGAGTCTGGGCTCCACCACCCCTCAGAGACTGGATGACAAGGAAACAGGCCCCTGTGTGGTGGGGGGAGGGGGGCAAGTAGAGCTGTGGGGCCAAGGAAGGAAGGAAGGAGAGAAAGGGGAGACCTAGAGAGAGAGGAGGAGGATGGAGTTCACTGGAGACTTGAGCCGGAAGCTTGGTCCAGACATGGGCGTGAGCTCTTAGCTGGAATGGTTCAAGAAAAGAGTGAGAAAAGAAAATAAATAACACCAAGGAATTTTCTGTGGCTGGAAAATGAAAAATGGTTGACAGGAGATGATACAGAATCAAGAAAGAGGTTTTACTGCTTTATTTTTTTTTCAGCTGGAGAAAACTGTGACACGTTTTACATGTCAATAAGGATGATACAGAAGAGATGGTGAGCTGATGCCACGGAGAAGTGGTTCTCAACCCGTGGGCTGTGACCCCCTTGTTGGGGGGAACACATATCAGATATCCTGCGTATCAGATATTTGCATTATGATTCATAACCATAGCAACATTAGTCATTAGCAATGAAATAATTTTATGGTTGGGAGATCACCAAGAGGAACTCTATTAAAGAGTTCCAACATTAGGAAGGTTGAGAACCATGGATATAGAAGACGCAGGGACTTTTTTTTTGGAGTGGAGCCAGCTTTGCACTCATGACCCTTGTGCCTCATTTCCTGAGTGCTGAGATCACAGATGCACACCACCACACCTTGCATACATATATAAGTAATGAGGAGAAGTCCTGTGCAAAAGGGAAGGCCTTGGCCTGTGACAGGGCCAAGGGAGGGTCAACTGGCACTGGCAGGGAAGACAGGCTCACTGGACAGTAACAAGGAGAGGCTGAGGAGCCTCTGGAAGCAAAGAGGAAGCCAGATTCTGAGCAGAGATGGAGGAGGGGAAGGAGGTGTTTGATGACTGAGAAGAGAAAGTGAGAAACAGTTGTCTAGGAAGGGGTGGGGGATGGGCCGGCAGCAGCAAAGGGCCACTTGTGGCTAGCGAGGGAATGGCTGCGATCCGTCCCCATAGATGCTTTCACTCAGCCACATAAAGTCCCCTTCTGGAAGAGTACAAACGGCAGCAGGCTGGATTCGGCTAAGGATCAGGTTCTTTCCCAAGTGATGATGACAGAGGAGAAGAGGGACAGGGACTTGAAGGTATTTCAAATGACAGGAGTGACAGCCAGGAAGCCTGGGCTGGGTGAGGGAGGAAAGAGAGACAGCACGGCACAAGGACAAAATGAGAGCCTGAGAATCATTTAGACGCTTGCAGGGCAGGAGAGCACGAAGCTGAGGCTTAGAAGAGCCATGGTAGGTATCTTAGCCCCACCCCTCTGGCCTCTCTGGAAACACATTTCCAGAATCAGTGGGTTGGACTACATGACTCGTCAATCTTACCATCCTCAGCCTAAGATCTGGGGAACAGCCCAATGTGGTGCCGCACGCCTTTGATCCCAGCACTCGGGAGGCAGAGGCAGGCAGATCTCTGAGTTTGAGGCCAGCCTGGGCTACAGAGAAATCATGTCTTAAATAAAAGAGAAAAGCAAGCAAGCAAACAAACAGATCTGGAGAAGCTAGCACTTGCATTCTAAGCCAAGCTTACAACTTAACATCGCCATGTCTTTGCCTTCGAAAAACAGGAATCATGACCCCTACTATGCAATGTTAAATGCCCGAAAACAGGGATTGTTATTTATTTTGTGCAGTGAATGATCTCTAGCCACCAGAAGGTGCCTGATGAGTGCTTGCAGGCTGGCTGGCTGGTTAGCTGGCTGGTTGGTGTAATGATGATTTCAAGGGCTGGAGAGATGATGGCCCAGTCAAGTGCCTGGTGTACATGAGGACATGAGTCTGAACCCACATAAAAGCCAAGCGAGGCTGGCACGTGTCTGTAATCTCATTGCCAGGGAGGGAAAGACAGGCAGATTCCCATCGCTCACTGGCCAGCCATCCTAGCCAAAGTGATGAGTTCTGGTTTAGTGAGGAACCCTGTCTTTTTTAGACAGAGTGTGATGAAGGAAGATGTGAACCATCTGGCCTCTGTAGGCATACATACGTGTGCATGCACCTGCCCATGCATGTACACAAACCTACACGAACCTACTACAAACATACATCACTCACCCTACACACATAAAGAATACCCATTGTACCTAGCACACAGAAGGACTATAACTTTACAAAGCCCCAAAGTGCTATAAATTGTTGCACACTACTGCCCAAGCACCTCTACACTACCTGTTCCTCTTCTAGCTATGAAAACTAGAATATTTTACTAGGAACCCTCAAGACTATGTCAACCAAGACACCAGAGGGTCACACTCACAGGACAGATGAAACACTCAGCTCCATGTTGGGAACAGCACAGTGAGAGCTTGGAGATGAGGCTTCACTTTTTGAACTGTATAGCTGAGGTCAAGGGGCAGTGCCTGAACAAAGATGGGGGAGTCAGTTCTCTGCACAAGGTAAGACATCTCCAGGGAGAGGTTTCTAAACACAAAGTGGGAGATGAAGAAGAGAAAAGCTGGAGGGCCCACAAAGGGCTAATGTTCACGTGTGTGTGTGTGTGTGTGTGTGTGTGTGTGTGTGTGTGTGTGTGTGCTGCCTGACCATGAATACAGAAGCATTGTGTTGGGGGCAGGAAAGGGAGACTGAGAATTCCTTGGACCTTAGCACTGCTCTGCAGAAAGCTTGCTCCATTGAGACATTAAGCATGCCATGAACAGCCTGTGGTTAGTGTCAAGTCATTTCTACTAGAAATTAAGAGGAAAACACTTTGGGCAGTTCGAAGAATGTTTTTCTACTTAAAAATCCCTCAGACAACACAAGAAAGCTGGTTCTAAACATGATGACATGTGCATGGGCCACCACAGACTCCACATTCTCTCTAGGTTATTCTCGGCCCTTTCTCGGGGCCTCAAACCCCTTCAACCCACACAGGTAGGAAACTGACAGATGTAAATTGAAAGAGGAATACTATAGCGGGGGGATGTCAGAGAGGGCAGGTGCAACTCAGCACAAAATTTCTCCACTGCACTGCTTCAAATGAGCCTGTCTGAACCCCTGGCCTTTTCCTTTTGTTCTGAGTAAGTTCAAAGTTAGAAGAGGGGAGGGCGCTGGGGAAATCCCTGACAGCCAAGATCCCAACACTCCTAGCTTGTGAATGACAAACTCCTCTTTCGTTCCTCTTCCAAACACTCTCGCCCTAGCAGATCTGTTAATTATGGTGTAAGGCTCTGTGTTTAGCCAGGCATTTAGAGAGATATCTACAAACCTAGCAACGGGGAAAAATAAAGATCTTAAGCCCTCTAAGGCACGAGCCCAAGAATGCGGAGTAATTATCTGTGACCAAATCTCATCTATAACTAATTAGAGTTTTACTTTCTTGCAGCATTTCCTCCCTGGTCCAAGTCCAAGAATTTTTCTTATTATTTTATTCCTAGAAAAGGGAAATACCTGGATATTATTAGAAGTGCTGGATGGGAAGGGACCTGAGTGAGAAGGGGAAGATGCATTTTTCTGACTGTACTGTTGCACTGATGCAGTGAGTCTTCCTTGCCCCACGATCCCCTTGCCCCTTTGTTCTGAAGGACTTCTCAACCGCTGGCTGTTTCATTTGAACACTTGGAGGGCCCTGCTCACCCTATTCACCCCCACCTTTCTGGTGAGCAGTCCCACATCCCAACCACAGCTTCAAGTTCCCATCCAAACTTGTTGGCGTCCCAAACTGAATCCCAGATGTTCACTTAGTGAGAAAAAATGAATGGCCCAAGCTGTGGCCTGTACCAATGATCCTTATAAATAGATTCCAGGTGTGTTGGCCTCTGAACCACTGTCTCTCCCACTCTATTTTATGCACACCACCACCACCACCACCACCACCAAAACCATTGCTGGACCAGAAAATAACTCAAATAACTCAGCACCATCCCCGAGAGGGAAAGCTGGTGTGCAATGGGCATAGCTAGATGCCTCACATAAAAGACATCTTTTCAGTTAGGGACAGAGGTAAAGGGCTCTCAAAACACACTTTTTTGCCTTCAGTCTGCAAAACTATGATATGTTTTCATGGTATTCAAGACTGGTAGGCGTTTAAAATTACTAGCCTGTCTAACTGGCAGCATTTTGCATTGTTCACCTTAGCTACCTCCTGTGTTTTCTATTTTCTATAATGTGAACGTCTGTGTCCCTCCAAATTCATGTGTTGAAACCCTATCTTCCAAAGGTGGGATCTCTGAGAGACTATTCTTCATAAAGGTGAAGCACTCACAAATGGAATTTGTGCACTTATTAGAACAGACCACAAGCACCACCTGCCCTTCTACCACTTGAAGACACAGATGGATGTCACCATCTATGAGCAGAGCAAGCCCTCATTGGTCAATTAATCTGCTGCCTAGCCTTCAGAATGGTGAGAAAGAACTTTCTCTAGTTTATGAGTCACTCAGACCATGGTATTCTGTTACAATCATCTTGAAGGGCTAAAATGCTATGTAACTCATTTTACTGGAAATTTATCAAGCTCCTACATTTCATCTAGCAAACAGTGTGGAAAGTAAAAGAGAGTGAGATGGCAAGATCTACCCTCAAAAAACCTATACTCCTGTTTAAACAACAAAACTCAATTGTATACCAAATAAGAAAGTGTTTATTGAGTATCTATTCAGTGTCATGCTCTGAGACATGAAGTCCAGCAATATCTCTTTCTAAAGGGTCTTGCAGTGTGGAGAGAAAGGCAAATAGGTCTACTGAAGATAAGGGCACGTGTGATATGTGCTAAGAAGGAGATCCAGATCTGTCCCTGGTGCATGGGCAGGCTTTTGGGAATCCGGTGCCTGTGGTGTGACACCTTGCACAGCCTTGGTACAGTGGGGAGGGACTTGGACCTGCCTAGGCTCAGTGTGCCATGCTCTGCTGACTCCCAATGGGAGACCTTGATTTGTGGGATGTGGGGATGTGGAGTGGCTTGGGAGGGAGGGCTGGGAGATGGGAGGAGGGAGGAGGTGGTATCTGTGGGTGGTATGTAGAGTGAGTAGAAAATTTCTTAATAACAAAAATGGGGGGGGGGGAATCCAGAAAACTAGGGAGAATAATGTCCCACCTGTGGCCCACAGGCCCTGAGCATCCCAAGATAGGTATCAATGTGACCCAATAATATAGATGACAACTTTACATTTGTCCAAAAAGACTAGGCACTCCCACTTATGACTTCATGGAGGAGGCAATATTTGAGTAATATCTGGAAAGGAAAGGAGGGATGAGACAAGGAATAGAAAATGAAGAAATATAGGAGAAGTATGTCATTCGAAAAATTAAGATGCAATGCCCTATAAAGAAGACCCTTTTTATCTGTAGGGAGAATGGCAAAGGATACTTACGGGCTGGCTGAGAAGGAGCTTGGAGTACCTGCGACCCAGAATGATAAGATCAACAAATATGAATTACAGGCAAATTGTAAAATTGGGCAATGGCTGGTACTGTAAAAGTCAAGAAAGAAGGCAGAGCTAACTGGGGGTGAAGGGACTTACAAAGGAGGCGATTGTCAAAGGACAGGAAAAGAAAAAAGGGCAGAGACTTCCAGGCTCAGAGGACAATAGAGACAATGCCATAGTCAAATGATTTTTGCTGACCATACACATAAGGAGAGGCCTACCATGGCCTGAAAAGACCAGACGTGTGATGCCTAAACGTTGGTTCCAGCTTGACTCCATCTGGTATCAAGTGAAACCCAAGGAGCTAGGCATGCCTGTAAGTATTCTTCATTGGATCATTTGAGATGGGAAGACCCACCCCAAATCTAGGCCACACATTGCTGTGGTAGCCCACCTAAAAGAATGGAGAGCAAAGAGTTTTTGCTTTTTTGCTTGCTTGCCTTCACTCTTTCTTTTTTAAATTTATTTATTTTATTTCGTGTGCATAGGTGTTTTGCCTGCATGTATGCTATGTGAGGTTGTCAAGTCCCCTAGTACTAGAGTTACAGACAGTTGTGAGCAGCCATGTGGGTGCTGGGAATTGAACCCAGATCCTCTGGATGAACAGTCAGTGCTCTTAACCACTGAGCCATCTCTGCAGCCCTCACCCTCACCTTCACACTTAACAGCAAGTTCATCTATCCTGCAGCCTGAGACATTCCTTTGCTGGTATTAGAACTTATTCCTCAGGGTTCCAATGTAGACTGAAGACCAGCTGAAGCCTCATGGACTGAACAACTACAGGATTCTTGACCTTTACTTTGAGAGAGGCCACTGTTGGACTAGCCAGACCACAGCCTGTAAACCACGTTAATAAATTCTCTCTGTGTGTGAATGAAGTCTTTGTGTGCATGTGTGCGTGTGTGCGTGTGTGTGTGTGTGTGTGTGTGTGTGGTGTGTGTGTGTGTGTGTGTGTGTGTGTGTTGTGTATGTGGTGTGTACATGTGTGTGGTGTATGTATGTGTGTGTGTGTGTGGTGTGTGTGTGTGTGTGCGCATGGGTGGTGTGTGTGTATGTGTGCGCATAGGTGTGTTTATGTATGTAGACACATCCAGTCTATCAGTTCTGCTTCTTTAGATTAATCTAGCTAATACAAGAGGAAGACCAAATGGGTAGAAAGAAGGCAAGAGGCCAGGGTCCTCTCACCTTTGTCAAAATGCAGTAGTCACAGCCCTCAAGATTTCAGAGGGCAAGAAATGCACAAACACTTTTATTTGTGCCTGTGTGTTTAAAAATGTGTATCTTTATCAAAAAGATAAGAAAGGAAGCTGACTAAAAGTTATGTTTAGCAACAGTCAAGTGTCACACAGATTGGCATTGTCAATGAAGAGGGCACAGGAAATAGTGATATTGACAACATTTTGTGTTGCTTGATGACTGGTCACTGAAGCTTCCTAAATACATGTGAGATGAGTAAGCCATATGGTAAGAAGAAGCCAACTGGGATGTGCTGGGAAGCGGAGCAACCAAAAAGCCAGAGTTCATGGAGGGCAGACAGGAAGACATCATTGTGTAAGTTGTGACTTAGGATGTGAGTCAAAATGACCTGAATGGGTGAAAAGAAACATGAGCTGAGTCAGGATGCGGTAGAACATGGAATGAGAACATTTACACAGAACACGGGCGTGACGGAAGGGTGTGGCAGTCGAGTCCACCGTTTCAATACTCCCCCCACCTCCCTCTCACAGAATTGCGCACTTAAGGCTGTTTTTCCCTGTGTCTTTTGCATACGTACATCCTTGCCTCAATGATGCTGACCTCTGCCATATAACTTGATTTGGTCAATAGAAGACTGGTGGATGTGATGTGAGCAGAGGCTTCCAACATGTCTGTATAACTTGACATGATCCCATGTCTTTGCCATCAGAACACTATCCTCTCTAGACCTAATCTATAACTTTAACCTTGTGAGGCCAACTGGGATCAGCCAAACTTAACCAACCCATGACGCAAATACGAGGAAAAAACCCACATTTCATAAGCCACTGAGGCTTGGCTAGAAGGATGACCTGACCAATCCTACTATAGGAGAGAAATGGGAGGCAGGGCTGACAGCTGTCTTATGACTTTCTCCTTCTTATCTCCAACATCCTATTTCCCATAAGTTGCTACAGCAACTGTCCCCAAACCATGTTAAACTCATCATTACTTTGCCCAAAATCCCAATGACTTTTCAGCTCACTTGGAGTAAGGATCAAAATTCTTACCAAGCATCCCTATATGATCTACCCATCCCCCATCCCAGAACCCTCCACAATGTATCTCATCACTCCCAAACCTTCTCACATGCTGTGACCCTCTGCACCCTCCTTCCAGGTCAACAACATCCCTCTTATATTACAAGAGGGGACATCGTCACCTCATTCAGAAATCCACTCAAACTTCCCTTCCCCGCAGGAACATTCCCTTCCCACCCACTATAACTACAGATCCAGCCCTACAATCTCGGATCCGCTCCCCTGCTTCACTGGCTACCTAATTATTACCTGTACTATTGCTCATGTTCCAGTAGACTGTAAGTGTGGGTAAGATATGTTCTGTTCTGACTATTACACTCAGCATCAAAAATAGTGACCAGAGCATGGCATGGCACAGATCTGACAATTAAATGAACCCACAGTGCATTAAATTCCTATCACAGGACAGTGGGAATGACAGTAAGCTAGCAAGCAAAAGGTGAAGAACACAGTTTCATGAGACCTTGTCAAGCCACTGTCGGGAGCTGAGCCACGAACACACAATGTGCTGTGTACCACTCAGGGCAACTAAGCATAAAGTCATCAAGTTTGTCTCCTCATCAATCAAAGGGGAAAAAACCACGAACATCTACCAAAGGAGGTGGCATCTGCCAACACTCAGAGCATCCGTCAAGAGGGAGGAAACAGGGTATGCAGGTTGCTCCCCACTGATGAAGGAGAGAGTGGGTGCCCAATGCCTGGTCACAGGAAGGTACTCTGGGAGCCAGTGGTTGTAAAAGGCTCCTGCAGAGCCTGGAAGGGATTGGGATATGAAGAAGAGAATCCAGGAACCCCCAAAGAGGAAGTGAAAACAGCCTGGCTGGACTGGGAAACTGGAGAGAGGCTGAAAAGATCACAGGAGCCTGAGAGTAGCAATGGAATAGACCCCCAATGGGGGAAGGGAACCAATTTCTGCGGAAGTGAGGATGGGGTGGGGATAGGTGGATATAGGCTTAAGAGCCTATGGATAACCCAACATTGAATAAGGAATTTCCCATGATATTAAAGTAGTGGAATGGGGGACACGTACAGCTGGAAAAAATCCAATCAGACTTTTCCTTGTGGCTAGCCCACCCTCCATCTGGATGGACATGGTCATCTCCTCCATCCCGAGTCAGTTCTCCCACACCAGCAGAGGATCCATCCTTTTCTATGTGACATTCCCATGTGCCCCCTTGACAGAGGCTTGGACCATAGCCTCCTGCCATGTCTCCAAACCACTCCTTTCTCCTAATTCCACTGTCAGGCCTGGTCCTGGCTGCTTCTGCATTGGGAAATGGGCTCCACTGGTCTCACCTCCAGAACCCACTCCTCAGCCTCCCTCTCAAGTCTTAAGAGTCATATTTTTGACTATAGATAGCCCCCCCCCCATAACTGACACCTAACTGTGTGATTTTCCTCCTGAAAATCCTTCAGTGTCTCCCTCAAAACCTAAAATTTGCTAAGTTCTATGCCACATGTCCTCTGTTCCAAGCCTTGGGGAATTTCATTCAGCTCTTGAACTTACTCTGCCTGATCATCTCTCTGAGTTTGCAAATGTTGTCCCCTCTGCCTGGAATTTTCCCCTCCTCTATTTTATTCACTCCTGTGCACCAGTTAGGTCTTGGCTGAAAGGGCACCTTGTGTAAAATGGTGACAGGATCCTCATTCTCAGCTCTCAGTATTCTACTGTTTTTTTTTTTTTTTAAGTTTATTGCTTTTGCCAGCAAACATTTTCTGTAAAGAGCCAGACAGTAATCACTTTAGACTTTGCCGGCCACTGACTGTCAGTCACAACTACTCAGCTCTGCCCATGAAGCATGAAAACAGCCATAGACAATACATAAGTGAATAAGCATGGCTGAGTTAGAATAAAACTTTATTTAAACAACAGGCAGCAAGGCTGGGTCTGTCTCCCAGGCTACAGTTTGCCATTTCCAGCTCTCCATCATCTCTGGGTATAGAAGAGTGCCGTGTCCACTGATGGCACTTCAAGAAGGAAAGAGTGAGGAAATGGGAATTGATGAGTGGTACAAACGCCAATCTCTCCTTGTTTAAGAGCTTCTAAGATCATATCCGTGTGCAAGGAGCAGTCTTTTCTTGTTTCTTCATGTCTAAATAATAAAATAATAACCACAGGTACTGAGTACTTAAGGGTGTTATAATCATTAACCTATTTCATCTTTAAAATGGATGGACACAGAATGTATAAAATTAATCGAAGTCACACAATCAGAAAAAGTAAAAAACCCCATGTTGCATGTTCTTTTTCAAGTGTGGAATCTAGTGTGTGTGTGTGTGTGTGTGTGTGTGTGTGTGTGTGTACACAAGTGGTTCTCAACATTCCTAATTCTGCAACCCTTTAACACAGTTCCTCATGTTGAGGTGACCCCAACCATAAAATTATTTTCATTGCTGCTTCATAACTGTCATTCTGCTACTGTTACGATTCATAGTGTACATATCTGTGTTTTCCTGTGGAAGGGTCGTTCCACATACCCCCGATTGAGAACCACTGATTAAATAAATGTACATGTGGGTTACTATAACATGAAGAGAAAACAAGAAAGGCTAAGTACCAGGGGACAAGGAAGGGCTGAATGTGGGTGATGGACACGAGTTAAGAAGATATAAAACTAACGGTTTTTTAGTTCTATCTAGTTCCAATGCTCATTGATTTTTTTTTTATTTTGGTGGTGAATAAGTGCATAAAATACATTTGATACTGAGACTATAAAATTCAATGTGAAGCCCCACAGCTTCCATCCCAAACGAACGTTCTAACTATATAGGAGTTTGTTGAGTTGTACAGTCTTTGGGGCAGTTTAATTTTGATGTGCAATATATTTATTTATTTATTTTTGGTTTCTCATGTAGCTTTGCGCCTTTCCTGTATCTCGCTCGGTAGACCAGGCTGGCTTCGAACTCACAGAGAGCCGCCTGCCTCTGCCTCCCGAGTGCTGGGATTACAGGCGTGCGCCACCACCACCTGGCAAACCTGGAGAGATGGCTCAGCCATTAAAGGCTAGGCTCACAACCAAAACAAAGTTTATTTTAAAAATTTGGTTAAAATGAGGGGGGATAGGAGCTACAATTATTGTCCTCAGTTTTCACAGGAAGGAACCTCTGCGGGCTTCCTCACAAGCGGGTTTAGGTCTTGCCCTAGAGCCATTTCAAGGGCTTGGAATGAGGCTCTGGGCTGGGCTGTTCCCCCAGGATCTTCACGGTTAGCCTTGCCTGGCTGGGCCTGTGAGCCAGGACCCCAACCTGGGGTAGAACTCCTAGACCAACCTGCCTGACTCACCTTTGAGATCCACCTCATCTCCAGGGAGACACTGCTGCCTCTGCCCACGGGGTTCATCTCTGCTTTGCTCCCCACGGGCCCTTTAAGTTCTGACTCAGCACTTGTTCCTTCGCTCATTTTTCTCTGCCCTCTGAGGAAGTTGTGGTACCAGCATGCCATGTTTCGAAGGCCAGTGAACAATGGATCGTCTCCCAAACTTGAAAAGTGTGAGAAAAATCTGAGAGATGAGAACCGCCGTGATGGAAGCAGCAGCGGGCTCAGTGGCCTTCCTACAGAGATTTAGCCAATTAGAGCAAACACTTCCTTTGGCCCAATCGCTTGCCATTGACTCAGCCTTGGGGTAGAGCAGGCTGTAATGCTAAACCCCAAAGGGCCGCTCTTCACTCCAAGGCCGGATTTCATCTTTAATTCGTAGATGGTTATCTGAAGTATGCTACCGGGGGTGGGGGTGGAGGGTAGGGGGTGGGTGGGAGGGCTCCCAACAAAAGCAGATCCCTCACTGGGGAGCTGGAGGCAGCTCTGTCTGGATCGGTCCTTCCTGACGATGGTTTCTGCTTCCCACCCTGAACTCTCAGCCCACTGCAGCTCACTGTGATGCTCTGAACCTGACTTGAGGTGTATGAGTACAGCTGTGGCCAGGGGTGTGCCCTAGGTATCAATTGTTCCTTAACCATCGATGTATGTGTGTCTCAAATAAAAGACTAAGAATGGGAACCACCATTACCTGGGAGTCCAGCTACTGTAGCACATGGAAACCATCCGAGGAGACCCCAGGTTCAATCTACAGCATGGCCACATCATTATTCCTCACTAAAAATAACATCTGGCTTTCATTCTTTAGTGACAACTTGTTTGGACGAGAACTTGGGTAGTTTTGTTTTTTTTTTTAAATTGGGCTTCTTACCATTCTGCCAGATTTAAGGAACTAAACTTTGCTTGAGCTCTTTTGTGAGCCCAGGGTATAAGGGGACAAGCTTGTTCTAAACAAGAAGATAGGTGTTTCTTTTTATTAAAAGACCTCAGTCCTCTGAAGAATGCACATGCTCCCCACTTGTAAGCAGGGGGAAGTGTTCCTGGAGAGAATACATAAAGCTATGGATAGCTCATAGCAAGAGTATTTGGGCAATTCCCAGCTCATCTTGACAACTCTGGGCTCAACTCTGGCAGAGCAGTTGGGACACCAGTGTAGGGTGACTTGGAAAATTCATGTTTGAATTTTGCAGGCACCCAGGAGAACAGGACACCAGACCTTCAACATGGAAGCCATCCGTGGTGGAGAGCTGGTGGCCCAGCTACCTGGAAAACCTCCGTACAAGTTCCCTAAAGTCAGAGGCAGTACAATTTTTTTCTCTACTGAACGATTACACGACCACCACACCCCAAACTGCCTCTGCTTGCTGAAGGCACTATACAAGTTTGCTGAATGAATGAGCCTGGTGAATGGGACATGGTCTGGAGGGAGGAGCCAGCACCTACCTGAGGACACAGCTCATTCAGAATATACACAGAACATCACCCACAGTCCTAAACCAGGGCAGATCACCAGCCAAGCCACATGGTAAGGAAGGATGCTAAAAAGAAAACCCCAAGATTCCTTACTGGAGATGGAAGGAACCAATGTTCCCATTTCCTGGTTCTTCAGAAAAGCATTTTGTAAAGAAAGTGAAGCTACAGTGTGCAGTCTCCCATACAAACCTGAAACTTCACTCCAAACCTACCAACTGCACAGCAGAGTGGGAAATGCTTTAGATGTTTCCACAGAGAAGGGGCTGGGGAGCCATGTTGGCTCCTAGTCTGTCTTGGAAGTCTGTTCATAAACCACGATCCTTTTGACCACAGGCCATTTGCATGTGCTACGTGCTTACTTATAGCCTCACGCCTTTACGTCACGTTTTTAATGCCCCCAGACCTTTCACTGGCCATCGCTACCTCAGGAATGTTCCCCCTGACCAGCACTCCCACCACATCAAATCAAACCCAGGATGCCTTCTGGCAGCGATGCACTCCCACATGGTGCTTGTTACAATTGTTATTTTCCATTCATTCCTTGTGACTCTTTGATCAAAACTCTCCACACCGCCCAACACACTATCCACTGACCACGTGTGGCTACTTAACTGAAATGAAATAAAATCTCTAATCCAGCCCTTGGCCATACTGGCCACATCTTAAGTCCTCAATAGCTACCCACGGCAAGTGGCAATTATACTGGACACCCCCAACCCCAACTGCAGAAGGCTCTCTTGGACAGTGTTGCACTCGGTGAAGACAAGACAGGCAAGTGGGAGGATCAGGAACCTAATGGTTCAGTGGCGGAGGAAGATTTATTATGGTGAGTAAGGCAACGCGAGTCGGTGCCACACAAGAGTCTCCGGGAACAGAATTACCTTTATACGTGAGACTTGTAAAAGCTGAGTGGACGAGGCAATGTTTGTGTTGGGCTTTGAAGACTGGATAGGAGTTTGGCAGCAGAGAAGTATAGTGTGAAACAGAACAGCATCCGAGCAGTGCCATGGCTGCAGCAAAGAGCGCTGCCCTAGTTTCAAATTCATCTGACAAAAATAACGTTAAGGGGCAAAGTGTCTATTTGGCTTTCGAACCCAGGTTACAGCCCATCGTGTGTGGAAGTTAAGGCAGGAGATTGAAGCCAAATTGAGAGTCAAGAGCAAAGAGAATGAATACATGTGTGCTTACTGGTCAGCCCCCTTCCTGTTCTTATACAGTCTAGAATACAAGGCTAAGGAATGGTGTCACCCACAATGGACTGGGTCTTCCAACAGCAGTTAATGTAATCAAGACAATCCCCCCATAGACTTGTCCTTAGGCCAGCCTAATCTAAACAATCCCTCACTGAGAATCACTTTCCAGGTGCCTCTCTATTGTGTCAAGTTGACAATTAAAACCAACCATCACAGCCAGGTGGTGGTGGCACACGCCTGTAATCCCAGCACTCGGGAGGCAGAGCCAGATGAATCTCTGTGAGTTTGAGGCCAGCCTGGTCTACCAAGTGAGTTCCAGGAAAGGCGCAAAGCTACACAGAGAAACCCTGTCTCGAAAAACCAAAAAAATAAAATAAATAAATAAAACCAACCATCACAACTTTCATGTCTGAGGACAAACAACACTTCATCCTGAGTGCCATATAAACGTAGAGAAGGAAGACCTTGAATGGCGTGCTAAGGCAGCTGGATGTAACCCACCTGCAACTTCAGGTGAGATTATTGTGCAGCTGCTATTGGCCAACGCTACCAGACACCACCTCACACACACAACATCCCTGTGGTGTGATTCCGACAAAGATCCCCATTTGTAAACAAAAACACAGGTTTCTGTGAGTCGTGTGGGGTCAAGTGAGCTGAGTAAGCTGCCACAAAGCCACATGGCTGAGCAGCGGTAACACTGTGGTCACTGACATGGAGCTGTGAAGGCAAACAGAACGGATGCCAGCCCTCAGCTTGGGCTGCAGCTACTAGAAGTAGTCACTGGATCCGTATTTGCTTTGGTGAAATGCCCCGAGCTGCAGAGAAGATGGAAGAAAAGGAGACCGGCAGGAATGTGGAGGGTTAGAAGATGGCAGGGTTCCGAGCAGAGCCATAGTGTACTCTGGGGTGACCCTGAACCAGTGTCTCTGAGCTGCATGTGCAATGTCGGACCAGTGTCAACAATGGTCCTCTGCCGGACAGCAGTAAGGGCTTACTGAAGAAGGTGATGCTCCCAACGGCCATCGAATACTGATGGAAGCTGCTAAGAAGCTGCTAGAACTTGGCCTCTTTCTCCAGGTTTTGCGAAGCCCAGATGAAGGAGATACTCCATAGTCGGAATCGTTAGCCCTTGACATCGTAAGGGAGACTGCGGCTAGGAAAGAAATAAAGGTTCCAGGAAAGGTCTGGAAGGAATGGGAGGTGTCTGATGCTATAATCAAAGATGGGAGATGCAGAGAAGAAAGGTCTGGGGGACGCAAATAAAGGTCCCGAAGCTCCTGCTCTTGCCCTAGGCACTGCAAGGGGCCAGGATTTCAGCCAGTACTTTCTCCTTTTGGACTCCGGGTCCCCATGTGCTTTAGCTGCTGGCTTCCTTGTGTAATCAAACTTAAGCTCTTGTAAGATCTTAAGGGCAAAAGTGAATCACACACACCAGGTTCAGAAATCTGGCCCACACCATCGGAAGAAAATATGATGACTCCAAGTGAATATGGCTCAGGAAATTAGTGCCTCCCCTCTGCTCAGGCTGTTTTGTTTATACACTACTTCTTCCCATTCAACAGGCTGTCATTATGGGAGTGCCAATAAGCCAGGCGGAATCGTGGACACAATATATCACTGTTCAGCGCTGCCAGAATTGGAACATAAAGACCACTTAACTCGGAGCAAAATCAGGGAGCCCACAAATTAGTCACCACAGAGATGCCAAGACCATGTTCTGCTATTCACTGCACTCAACAGTATCACACATCTGAATGGGTTTAAGGCTCCTCAGAGGGGGGTATGGGGGGAGACCGATCACTCCTTCTGTTGCAGGCTCTGGTGGCCACTGACTCTCCTCCCGGGCTGCTGCAGATTAAATCAGCAGTCCCCAGGCCTCCAGATCCCTTTCTAGCTCTGTTGCTCCTTCCTCCAGCTCCCAGCTCCCAAGCCACGTCTGCATTTCTCCACGTCTCTGGTGTCCCCCTTCAAGGATGATGCAGAATGGGACGTGTCCAGTTCAATGGGAAGCTATTTCTTCCTCTGTATCATCTGCTCACCCAGGGAGTCAAGGTTGTAGGGGCGTGGGTTATGTCTTAATGGGACTACAGTGTGGACGATGGGAAGAACACAAAGATGTGTGTGAGAGCAATTTCATTAAAAGTCCATTATGGCTTGGCTGTGTGGTGAGCCATGCAAGCTAATGACCAGGTATTGTCAAATCCTCAAAGGCTCTTGGCTTACCTCCCTGAATAACCAACTGATTTGCTTCCTGGGGAATGTATGTTTTTAAGTACACTTAGGATGGCAGTGTCAGGGAGTTTTAATGATGCATAGATCATTTTGTTGTCACTCTTCAGTATCGTCTAAATCATTTAACAGACAAATAAATAGAACACACACACACACACACACACACACACACACACACACACAAATTAACTTGTACTTTTGATTTTTCACTTAAACATTGAGTGTAGCCTCGTTCAAAGTAAACGTGTCTATCAGGCCACGCACTTAAAAGAGTTCTTTATTTAACACACATTTCAAACACACACAAAAGCAATCCATATGAATGAAAATGGAAATACCATGCACTTGTGTGATGCGCTCCACCCGCCTAGCACTTGGAAGAAAAACATAGCACAGAGGTTGACAGAACGTTGCCACTTTTTTCTTTTCCATTGTCGCCAGCAGGAAATCTTGTGCTCAGCAGAGAATCAATATCAATTTGCTGATTACCGAGTTGATCTCTGGTGACAATTATTTGTCAGGACTGTGATGAATAAGGAGGTGGGGAGGATCTAAGCAAAACAACTTCCCTCATCTCTAGACCTAGAGACTTGGAAGCTACCACGTAAACATCATTGCTTGGAACTGCTTGATTTAAGCACCAGGGTGTGAGGATTCGGACAAAGTTCAGCCACAAGTTTAGCAAAACAAGAGGGCAGAATAAGTGGGAAATGATGAAGGGATTCTGCCATGGTATCTCTGGAAGAAGTCTGGAGCCTTCCACCCAGATTGTTCACGCAGAGTCTGAGGACTGGCACAAGGATTAGCTGTAGCCACCATCACACGGACAGAAGCACTAAGGGTGGTGATGGAGAGAGCCGCCGCCGCTGCCGCCAACCTGATTACAGGCAATTCTTAAAAAAACAGCCAAAGCCTGGGAAGTCCTGCAAGGAGGAGATGAACAACCCAAATAGGAAGGTCTGCCTCTCACCGGAGATACTGGGCTACATGGAAAATTCCATACCCGAGTTCAAAGGGGCAGTGTGATCTAATAAATTTAGCTGCATGGGTTATTAAAAGCAATTGTATATTCAGCCTGAATGTTTTATGCATGTGTCTTTCCCACAGCTGAAACACATGTGCAAACAGAGAGCGTTCCCAGGGAGCTTGGTGCCCACTTTGATTGGATCTGACAAGCTATGTGCCATGATGAAGGATGCTTCCAAGACTGACGTGTTGCCCAAAATCTGCAGAAAGGATATCTTGGAATAGGGTGTCTTCAGAAGGACCATACAGTAACTGAACAGGCAGCCAGCCAGAGCAGGAACAGTTCCTTTTGTTGGCTGGTTGTAACACCTCATCTTACCAAAAAAAGTCTTGTCAGAGAGTGAATAATTCATGTGCTCTTGCTAGATGGTTTTAGAATGTAGGTGTCCTACCAAGTCAAACAGAGGTGATATGGACATGCCTGTGGGGATCAGTGCAAATCAGGCTCCTACTTGAAGGGATTTAGCACTCTTCAGACCTTGATCCTCAACCTGTGTGATCTCAGGGTCAAAAGATAAGTCAAACGGCAGAGCTCAAGGGCCAGAAAGCATTGCATCGGAGATCACATACATAGGCTCTCTTCTATTTCTCCTTGGGTTTCTAAGAGAGAGCTTTGCAGATGAAAAGGGTTTTGAAACTCCAAAAATGATGTACAAAATGGGCCCTTGTCAAATAAATCAACCAAGAAAAACAAATCCAGCAAAGACTTTGTTTTGTTCCCAAGGGCTGGCTCAGAGATGTGTTTCTGCAGGGATGCCTGTGAATCTTTCTTCCGGATCATTTGTGGCAGCATCGCAGAGTGAAAGGAGGAGACCATAGAAGATGGGGAGGGATGAAATGGGTCCTTCATCTTTGGCTCTGTCTTCAGAGCCCATCTACAAAGTGGAAAGAACAGGTGGGCTTTTGACTTTGTAATCGTACCTCACCTATTACCAATTATACAAGAAGATAACACTGGGAGAGGATGATGGCAAGTACATGAACTTGAAGGTAAAGAGAGCTGCTTTCAAATCTGGATTCTACTGCTCATATCAAGGAGATTTCAGATCTCAGTTTTCTCACTGGCAAAATGGGAGGACATGAACACACACTCCATGCTATTACAGTAAGGATAAAATATGGACATGCACGCAAGTGCATCATAAGATGCCATTAGAAATTAGACAATAGAAAATTCCTGTGATAAGACATTACCTAGGGGTGAGGGGCTCAAAAGCTTCCACCCTTGACTTAACAGCTATTGACAGTCAATAGCTTCTGGAAGAGAGAGAGAGAGAGAGAGAGAGAGAGACAGAGACAGAGAGAGACAGAGAGAGACAGAGAGAGACAGAGAGAGACAGAGAGAGAGAGAGAGACAGAGAGTGTTTTCTTTAGGACTATGGACAACCACACTCCAGTGGATGGCCATACACTCATGAGTACATGGGTACCATAAATTGGACTTAAGAGAGTCACTAAAAGAGAGAGAGAGAGAGAACATGAAGTTAGAAGGGCTTGGGGAAGTAGGGCTGAATCTGGAAGGAGTGAATATGATCAAAATACATTGTATTAAATTCTCAAAGAACCAATAAAATATTATGTAAAATCAGAGACTGCCCAGCTTATTATACAATATAAATATATGCTATATTTACTATGTTATATTTATGCTGCAGAACTCAAAATGGTTTAATCATTTTAAAAATAAGATGTATATACTAAAATACAAAATAACACTTAAAATCCATTTATTATATTTGGCATTAATAATACCTCAATAAGAAATGCTGCTTACAAGAATGTTTTAGGCAATATGTTGTTGGGTGTTTCCTCCACCCAAAAATTCTCATACCTATTATCTGACAAGATTTAAACTACAGCCTGGAAGTAGTCAAGGCTATCCTAAAAGAGATGCTTTACCAGCCTCATTATGATAGCAGCATGCCTTCATAAGGAAGAAACTTACAGGCCTTGACATTCCCATTCAGCGTGGGTGGGAAGAGGCAAGCTGAAGAATAAGCAAGCAAGTCTTCTCTAATATGGAAATATGAGAACAATAGTGTGGGGAAACAACAGGGCCTGGGCGTCTAGCTGAACCGGTTAATATTCTCACTGGGACTCCAAGGCAGGACACTGCTCACATCCTGCATCACTAATGCATGCAGCTTCTAGATAAGGACAGGTACATCAATAGTGTGCAAATAAGTGGCTTCCCATGAGGCATCTCCACAAGGGTGACAAGTTCCAATCCAGCTTCACTCATGTGGCGGGTGGGAGAGGGGGAAACTGGACGGCACCGAGGGTCACCATCCAGAAGGATGTGAGCAAGCATGTGGTCAGGAAAGGCCTCCCTGGGGCAAGTCAGCTGCTGCGTACTGAAAGATGGAGGATGCTACCAAGCGGGGAGGGCAATGCTGGGGAGTTGGCAAGAGCCAGGTCCCCCCAAGTCCTGAGCACCACGGCAAGGAAGAGGAGCTCGACTCTGCGACTCTGTGAGCCTAGGGAAACTGAGGATGGAATTCAAGCAGTCTATGTTTGAGATGTTCGCTCTAGTGGCTCCGGAACGGAGCACACTGTCCATGAAGCCAGGGTGGAAGCGGTCATGGGAGAGGTCCGCCATCCTTCAAGTATGAGAGGATGACACAGATGAGGTCAGCGGTAATGGCAATCGAGGCAAGGAGACACAGCAGAGGCGGAGGTGGTGGCAGGGCGGGCGGGGGAGGGGTGGTGGTGCAGGCAGTCCCCAGCCATTGTTCTGAAAAGGCAGTTTCCTCTGGCCCCTGGTACCCTGAAGTCCCACTGTCCACTCCCAGCTGGGAGCCTTGGGAGTGCAGGTTTGTGTAAACCAGTGCTCTTACAGAACAATGGTGAGCCAAAGGGGCTGGGCAGGCATCTGCAGGGGAGGGTCTCCTGCCTTCAAGTGGCAGGGCAGATTTCTCAGGATGAGAAGCTGAACTCTTCCCATACTTTCAAGATAGAACAGAAGTGGGTTTAAAGCACCTTTCTCTACTTAAGCACAGGCCCTGTAGACCTGGGGCACCTGGACGCTCCGGTTGTTGGGACTGCTCTCTGTTCTGTGGAGCTGGAGGCAGCTAACTTCTCTCTCCTTTGTTTTCCTATCTGTACAATGATGGTAATGATGCTTGCCTTGAGAAATAAAATCAAACACGCCAGGGGAAAAACAAGTAAATGAAATGATTTCTAATGGTATTCTGCTATACTTGTAGATGGGGCCTAGCACGATCATCATCAGAGAGGCTCCACCTAGCAACTGATGGAAACGGATGCAGAGACCCACAGCCAAACATTCGGCAGAGCTCGGGGAGTCCTAACGAAGAGGAGGAGGGAAGATTGTAGGAGCCAGAGGGGTCAAGGACACCATAAGAAAACCCACAGAACCAACTAACCTGGGCTCGTAGGGGCTCAGAGAGACCGAACCAAGAATCAGGGAGCCTGCATGGGACTGACCCAGGCTCTTTGCATATATTTTATGGTTGTATAGCTTGGCTTGGTCTTTTTGTGGAACTCCTAACAGTGGGAGTATGGGATATCTTTGACTCTTTCTTCCTGCTTTTGGGACCCTTATCCTCCTACTGGGTTGCCTTGTCCAACCTTCATATGAGGGGATGTGGATGTGCCTAGTTTTATTGCAACTTGATATGCCATGTTTGGTTGATATCCTTAGGAGGCCTGCTCTTTTCCGAAGGGAAATGAAGGAAGAGTGGATTGGGGGGGGGGGGGTGCTGGGAGAAGAGGAGGGAAGGAAAACTGCAGTTGGAATGTAATATATGAGAGAACAAATTTTTAAAAATTAAAATAAAAAAAAGAAATTAAATCAGGCAGCGCACAGGTCACCACCTGCAATGGCTGACAAAGATGAGGTATCTCATTAATACCAGTGTGAATCTTCCATTCTGAGGGCCCTGTGGAAGCTCTGTTATCCAGAGTTCCATTTCTCACCTTGTCACAGAGCAGGCAGCGGTAGGTCTCAGGATAGTTAAGGTCTTGGACCAGATTTACTTTCATTTTTGGCTACAATCGAGACTTAGATGTCCTTGGACATCTTACAGTATGGGATGCTGGAGGAAGAGCACCTTACATGCTGTAGCCGGAGGATGCCCTGCAAGATGCAGTCAGTCTTCGGTAGCCACAGGTTCCACTTCAGCACATTCAAGGAAATTTAGAACAAACTTGCTGAGAAAAGATGTAATTTTGCTAAAACATGTACAGACCCTTCTACTCCCTGAGCAGTAGAGTACAGCACATTTTCGGGTGGCCTTCCCACTGCACTGGCATTGTAAGTAATTTAGAAAAGATCTAACACATGTTAGAAGATGTACATGAGCCTAAATGAATACTACACCTTTAGCTCAGGTTCCCAGGGGAAGGCCTGATGTCATGTTCTTTCTAGCAGTGACCACAGCTGTCCCCTACTTAACCTGTTACAAACGGTACACGTCTACACTACTGTATAAAGTTCTCTAGTATACACATCTGTCTCAGGGACTTGAGCACAAGTAGATCTTAGCATCCACAGAGGTTCTGGAACCAAGCCCCTATGGATGCTGAAGTCCATGCAGGCTAAGCCTGGGCCAGCAATAGGCCAGCAGTGATTTCTCCTGAATTCCTACTTTCTTTAACTTTTTTTTCAATCCTGATACTGGAGATCTTGCTAGAAGAGGAAACTCACTTGGAAACGGTTATCCCAGACATTAGTAAATGTACAAGACCATGGGTAGATGGGAGGTATGGCGGTCACAAGGGGTGATGAGAACCATATCTAGATGACCATTGGCACATATAAGATGCACACACAGATCTGAGAATTCATGAGCTAGGGGAGAGCTGAACAGTTCCTTCTTGACCTGTACATGCTCACATTTTTTGGCAGAGATTTCCTCCACTAAATTACATCACTTAAATATGATGATCAGAATGGTAGTGTAATTTATGTGTTGTGAGTATTAAAAGACTTGAGTCCTATGCTTTGCTAGGCACTTGGAATACATCAGTGCAGATGAAATGATGAAGACGTTCACCTAGGCTGCCCACTCGGCCAGTGGAGGATCTGAAATCCAGTGGAGGTTACCCGGGGACTCGGCCTATTTCCATTCACCATGATAATCTCCAACAAAAACTAGCATATTAGTGGGTAGCCCTCTGTGATCTCCTGCCAAGGACATCAGGCCCAATTTTGTCTTGTTTGATCCTCTAGAATCAGTCTGAGGAAGTGCCCAGGTTCCCAGGGGAGGGCCTGATGGCATGTTCTTCCTAGCAGTGACCACAGCTGCCCTACTTAACCCATCACAAATGGTACATTTCTACACCACTGTATAAAGTTCCCTAGTGTGTACATATATCAAATAAATAGAGCAGTACAAGGACCGATCACACAAATTTAATTATGTTTTATTTATTTAGGAGCTCCCGGGAGATGAGGCTGGCAGGACTGGGAAGAAGTTGTGGGGCCTTAAGGACATGCTAGAAGAATCTTGGGGAGGAAGATGGAGAAAGATCTCTCCCAGAGAGGGACCTTACCATGTAAGAAAGATTTCCTGAAGATGTACAGGCCTGAACATAACACACTGAAAGCACCAAAGCTATTCCGGGTGGCAAAGAGTGAGGACTGCCAGGCAGAACTGTGAGTGTGGGAGGGAGTGGGTCAGGCATAGGGTGAGTGCTTGGCAAGAATGAGACCCCAGAGAAAGGGGAGAATGGAAAGGAAGGGGGGAAGAGAGGGATGAAGAGGAGAGAGGGGAGAGGGGGAAGGGAAGATCACAGAGGAGGGAGACATAGGAGAGCAGAAAAAGGCAGAGAGAGCAAGAAAAGGGGAGGGAGGGAGGGAGGGTAAAGGGAGGGTAGGTGGGTGGGTGGGTGGAGGGAGAGAGACAGGGACAGAGACAGACAAAGATCCCTCCTCTCTGAAGCCAGAGCTGTCCTGGGCTTGTCTGAAGCTATCTGTTTAGCATGCCTGTCTCCCAGAAGCCCTCACATCTCAGAGACTAGCCTCTGACAATATACTCTTCATGTGCCCTTGTCTCATGCTATTTGATGTCTAAGCACCCCAAAACAGAGTAGAACACTCAAAATATAAATTAAAAGAATATTAAAGCAGCCTGGAGTGTCTTTCTTCATTTTCTTCTTCTGAAAGCTTACAGCAAGCCCCCTAGTTAGACTCTTAATTATGGAAATTCTCGTTTGTATTATGTGATTTATTCAAAGCCCCATCTTTCCAAGAGAATAAAAATCCAGGTTTTGAAGCAGCAACTCTCAAAACAATTTATTCTTCTCCACTGACTAACTGCTTTGGCCAGCAATCGTGAATTTCTAGTACATTATGCCAAAGCAAAACACTCTAATAACTTAATCAAACATTTAAAATCCAGCTCACAGCCATATAATATACAGAAGCGATTCTCTCAGCTCCCTTGCTAAAGGTCAATTACCATTTTTATTCCAAACATCCACATCTTAGAGAATGCACAACACACACACACACACACACACACACACACACACACACACACACACGAAAGAACATTTGAAATTCAAACCTTAGCTGATACATACCCACTATTAACAATAATTCTACTGTGAAAACAAATCCTTCAGATAATTTTACTCCTAGCAAAGAAAATAGGATATATAAAGGAACACAGGCAATGAGATTAAAATTATTTTCATACTGAAGACACTGAGGGGGAAGGGACTGGGGCCAGCCTTCATCAGGCCATGTGACCTTATACAAGGGGGCCAGTGACAACGATAAAAGCGACAGTGTGTACCATCTAGTCCCCTCTTGAAGTTGTTCAGCAGACGGATGCTTTCTGAAAACACCTTCCCTCCTATCAGAGAGAAAATACACTTTCTGGGCTTTTTTCTGATGAGAATTATGTGTTTCAGCAACTTTTGATGAGAGAACAAGGCAACAATGCCAAGTTGGTATGTATTTGGCATGAAGTGCTGGCCTTGGAAATGGAAAAATGTCAATGAACAAAAATGCACTCCTTTGGTCCTCTTAGTCAAATAAATGTCTCTTTCTCCTTATCCATCACTCTTGGCCTGTGAAGAGGATGGAAACGGAGGCCAAATTCCTGGAGGGATGTGTGCCAATCACTCTGGGTACTTTCCGTGGCTAATCTTTTAAGGGCCTCTGGAAATGGGTTAATGGAGTATTTACCAGTTTGCACTCAGCAAAAGGAGGGGGGAAGAGAAGCAGGAGAAGGTAAGAGAGTGGGAGCGTTGAGGGCCCTACAGTCATTAGTTACAAAGAACCCGAGCCCATGAATGACCTTGAGGGGACAGGCAGGACCATGCCTTTTCCCCAGTGTCACATCCTAAAGTGCTGTGCACGGAGCTGTCAAGCTGTTGACAGAACCTGGTTCCAGCGGCCCGTGGCATTTTCCACGGCTGGCCTTGTTTACGGAGATGGAACCATCAATCAAGGTGGATAGTTGTCATTCCTCTCTGCCATGGAAACTTCAGAAACAAAACTATTTAAAAGCCTACTCTAGGGCCTGTAGAGATGGCAGAGCAGTTAAGAGCATTGCCTGCTCTTGCAGATGACCTGGGTTCGGTTCCTAGCACCGACATGGCAGCTCACGATCATGTTCATTTTTAAATGTTAGGCTAGTACCCATAAAGATCCTAACCAAATCAGCATGTCTAGAAGCATCCAGAAACTTCTAGAGAAGAGCCACTGGTGCTCTTGCCCTTTTCTTTCCTGAAAGTCCTCAGATGCATTATCTTTGGCATGATGGTGGCAACTAGTGTGCTCCTATCTGACTCTAAAGACTTGGTTCAAGAGCGGGTGAAACCTTCCTGTCCCCCCACAGAGAGCTTCACATACTCCACACTCTCACGGGTTTGGTGTCTGTCAGGGTGAAAGGTGTGTGAGTATACAGTTGCCTTCCTAGTGGACTGTGCGACCCTTTAGAACATGTTCTAGGGTCTCCTCTTCCGAGTGCTAAGAGAGTACTTAGTGGGCAGTGGCTGCTCAGTTAATGCAAGTGAATAGTGGTAATACCCAGGATGACATCATTGCCTGCTGCCCCCTCTCTAGGGGTGATGAGCTGCTGTGGGTTTTGTCTGAGAGAGGAAATTGCTGGAAAAAGCTTTGAAAACGCCCTTAGATGAAGATCCCTGTCTTACAATTTCTCAGAAACATATAATCAGTCTTTTTTTCCCCTCAATCCTGCCTCAGAGGCTACAGCAAAATGCTTTTAAGCATTTACTATGAGCCAGACACCTCCTAAATGCTTTCCATGGATGCCATCTAGTTCTCTCAACTACATGATATAGATAGATGGGTATTTTATAGACAAGGCACCAAGGTCCGTTAATCAGCCCAAGGTCAAACAGCCAGTGAGTACGGGCTGGGACTCCACGACCCGTGTTCTCACTGGCCTGCCACACTTTCTTCCTCCCCAGATCGTAAAATCTTCCCACACTGGGCCTGGATTTCTGCTTTGTTCTGCAGGGAGACAGTTTCTGAATGGTTTCTGAAGGTTCCACAGGCTTAAGTCTTCCAGCAAGATCTTCTTCGCCACCCTAGTACCCTCAAGGGATATATAGGAGTTCCCACAGGGCTGCTTGGCTGGGGCCTGCCATCCTGCTGGGGCTTCCTGATGCCCTGACCATTCCAAGCCCCTCCCCGAGACTTGAAGTATCTTATTATGTGCGTTGGCGTTCATTTTCCCGTTGTTGTATCTGTTTTCTTTATTGAACCACTGGAAAATGGTTTTTAGACATCAAAACACTTGATGCCTGAAGATGACAATGATCGTCCCCCAAACTGAGGCAATTCTCCTTACTATTATCACACTTAGATTTAATATTTATTTTCATATTTTCTTAGTTTTATGGCTTCCCTTCTGATTTAAAATTCCTAAAGGTTGAAAAGAAAATAAATTCCAAAATGAGAATACTTTTTAAAAATAAGGACTAATAAAATAAAACAACTGAAAAGCATCCATCTGCCGTGGTATGTGCTGTTGTAGCTTACAAACCACACCCAAAGGGCATAGTCTTTGTAATCTTGGGGTAATTTAAGTGTGGACACCACAGGTGATAAATTTTACAAAGAAAAGTCTGTCCATGATTCTGACTTAGCAACAATGGGTAGGCTCTGATCACGGTACTGAATGAGGGATAGGCCACATTCATGGGCTGCTGGGTGTCTGACGTCTGAGCGGTCAATGAAGAAGTATCATATATATTGGCATGGGTGGGGCAAACAGGATTCTCACCACTGGGAGGAAGATAACAGCAGCTATTTAATGAAAGAATATATTTGCCACCCATACGAATTTAAATATACAAAATCTATTTGTATCACAACTAATTAAAGAGTGGCTGTGAACTCTGGTTAGGGTTAAATACACCACAGTTTTTCTGTTCTTTGGAAAAACATCAAAAACCAAGGCAAGTCATATTTTCAAACCCTGCATGCTGCATTAAAATTTCATGCAAGTCAAATTCCTCTCCAGCCTGCTTCCTTTTCTGTAAAAGGAGGAAATTGGATAATACAGTATCTCAATCTCCTTCCAGCTCCTGAAGGCTGTGTTTTCTTTTCCCAGCACATGGATCCAGAATAGTCATGGATTCAAATCCCACATGGCAAGTTATTTTAACTTTCTGATCTCCAGAATTTTTTTCTCTCTGTACAAAGGATGTGATAATTAAAAGAAAGATTTAAAGATACAACGTTTTAAAATGTTATCGGTATTTACAGATCCATCACTTCGGTTTTCAATGACGATTTTCATTCCATTATTTATTTGTATTTTCACTGAACCATTTTAATGCAAACTACAGACATCAGGACTCTGACCCCTAAAGAGTATGGTATACCTTTCAAAAAGTTAAGGAGGTTCTCCAAAGGACCTAGAGTATCACTGTCATGCTTTAAGTCAATGGCAATTTCCTGACATCTAACACACCATGCTTGGATTTCTCTCCAAGTCTTATTTCATACAGTCCTTCCACTGTGAGCCATATATTCAATTTGGTTGTTCTAGCTCTTACTTCTTTTGAAATAATCATAATATTTATTATTATTATTATTATTATTATTATTATTACTGGTTTTTTTTCGAGACAGGGTTTCTCTGTGTAGCTTTGCACCTTTCCTGGCTCTCACTCTGTAGACCAGGCTGGCCTTGAACTCACAAAGATCTGCCTGCCTCTGCCTGCCTCTGCCTCCCGAGTGCTGGGATTAAAGGCGTGCGCCACCACCACCGCCTGGTGAAATTATTTTTGAAGAATAATCCACCAATCAAAACTGTACAGCCTGAAGAATTTTAATCCAGTAAAGACTCCACTTTGAGTGAAGACCCACACACCCAAACCCTAATGCCTCCTTCAACTCACTGCTTTTTACTGCTAACCACTTGCCTGATTTCAAACCACAGATCAGTTTTCACCTGTTTCTAAACTGACATAAATGTAATCACTTCCTATAGAGAGCTCATGCCTCGCTTTGCCAGTCTGAAATGCATTGTGTCATGAAAGGCAGCAGTAGTTTTCCTGTGTGTCATTTTTCCATTTCCTCAGTTGACTCCACTGAAGGGATGCACCATGGGTTGGTTCTATTTACTCTACAGCTAGTAAGCATTTGGCTTGTTTCCAGTTTGGGGCTACCAAAGACAATGCTAATATGAACGTATCTGTATATGACATATTGTGATGTACACACCAGGGAATGGAACTGTAGGACCTTGGACTATGTATACATTCAGACTCACTTGACAGTGTCAGTGTTCCAGAATAATTCTATCAATTACTACCACAGCAGGATATAACAAGGGTGATCATTTCACTCATCAACAACTAGTAGTGTAAGTTTCAGCCAGTCTCATGAGTGTGTCACACACAGTGGTTTATTCCACAATCCCCTAAAGATGAACCAACTTTATGTGCCATGGTTGGCCATTTGGATATCTTTGTGTGAACTGTCTATTCAAAATTCTTAGCCATTTTGCTCGCTCTCTCTCTCTCTCTCTCTCTCTCTCTCTCTCTCTCTCTCTCTCTCTCTCTCTCTCCCTCTCTCCCTCTCTCCCTCTCTCCCTCTCTCTCTCCCCTCCCTCCCTCCCCTCTCACTGGCTCCCTCACACCCCCATGTAGAGTGAGTCTTGAATCTACTCAGAGGGGAGCTGGTCCCCTCCCCAAGAGTGAAGCTATTGTTGCACAGGTGAGCATCTCTTGCTCTCCAAATGGTTTCATCTCTCTCCCTTTACCGCAGTTAATCCTACCCTCATCCCGTACCCTCATCTTCCCATACCCCACCCCTCCCCGACTAAATCTTTTCATTCACAGTATTACCATCTTATTTTCTTTTTACCTATACTCTATGACCCCCTTTCCTTAGCCTCTCCCCCACCCTATTCCCTGCCTTATTTCGTGCCTTGCAATGATACTCCACCATACTAAAATATTGAAGCTAGGATCATCACAAGAGAGAGAAGATGGAGCATTTGTCCTTTGGGGTCTTTGAAGATTACCTCACTTAGATTAGTTTTTTCCAATTCCACTCATTTTCTGGCTAATTTCATTTTTCTTTACATCTAAGTATTTATGTACCACATCTTTCATCACCCAGTCACCAGTTGTTGGGCATCTGGGCTGTCTCTTTTTTCCCAGCTATTGTATGGATGAATATGGATGAGCAGGTATCCCTGTGACAGGGGATACAGTCTTTTGGGTACATGCCCAGGAGTGCCATAGCTGAGTCATACGGCAGTGTTATTTTTCAGCTTCCTGAGAAACCTCCAGATGGATTTTCAAAGTTTAGTCCCTTTCTTTACTAGGTTGATTGTCTTCATATTGATTTGTAGGCATTCTTATCAATTGTCAAAATAATTCTCTATCAATAACCAATATCTTCACTTACACTGTGACATAGTTTTCCCTGGCTTTACAATAATGTATCCAGATGAACAAATGTTACTTGTTTTAACATAAGCAAATTATCCACTTCATTCTTGAAGTTCAGGGCCCTTTGTGTTCTGGTTAGGAAGTATCAAGTACTCCAAGGCTATAAAGATATCCTGTTGTTTTCCAGAGGTGTGAGTATTTTGGCCTTCACCTCTAAATCTGCAACTCACTTGCAACTGCTTTTGACTGGCATGAAGCAGGTTGTGAAGATAGTTTTACATATGGACAGTTTTCCAATTTCTCTAGCACAACCTACTATGCAAACCATCCCCAGCTGCCTCACAGGGTCGCCATCTTCTCCAAATCCTGTATTGTTCTACACCCGAGTCTTCAGGATTACCTCCTCTTCAGTACAAACTTCAGGATGATCTTAACAATTTGAGCAGTAGCCCCAGCACTTGGAGAAGGGCCGTGCTCATCCATCTAGCTAGCAGTTTGGAAAGAACTGCCACGTCTGCCTTTTCCCCAGACCTCTAACATCTCTCATCTACTGCAGCCATCTTTATCAGTGTGAAGGAATCGCACATCTTTCCTTAGACCTGTTCTTCGGTAGTTAATATTTCTGGTGCTACTGCAAAAATTACATTTAAAAACTTCTACTTATCTCTTGGTAAAACACAGAATACTATATTGATTTTTCTAGGACATTAACTTTGTTTTTAGTAGCTTCAGAACTGACTGAGATTCTCAAAATTTACTTGCAGATTATTTTGTATGTTCCATGTACTTGGTCACATTATCTGGGCATAATGCCATTCACTTATTTTCCTTGGTGACAATGGTCTCCTCCACATTTTCTCTTCATTTATTTCCCCCTATCTTCCTTTCCTTCACTTATTTGGTTTTTTTTTTTTTTCTTCTTTCATAGCTAGGACCAAGAATAGAGACCATTATGGAAGCTGCTTGCTTTGCCTAGAAAACAGGTTTACAGTATCTCCTCAATAGCCATGAGCTTTGTTGTTTTTTAAGTTCTGTTTTGTCCTTATGGATCAAATGCTTTTAAGTAACAAACCAATTCTGACCTGTATTAAAAGGTTTTTCTTTATCTAAGAAAATGAAATGACTTCTCTCATTTATTTTGTAAATATGATGAATTACATTGTTAGTTCTGAAATAGTAAAAGCTGATTTTTTTTCATGTCATATCCTACTGCCTATAATAAAGGACCCAGATTTCTCCCATTAGGTGATTCTCAACACGTCAGGTTCCTAGAATGCTGTCAATTTAGCCAATACTTCTGTAGGACATTGGTTGTCTGGCCAAGTCCTGTGTGTTAATTCTTAATCTCCAGGATGTCATTACTGAAGGGGTCAGAACCTTTGAGATAGGGTCTAGTGCTAGGCCTTGAGGTCATTCAGAATTGCTCTTGAAAATAATTGGGAACCTTTGAGACAGGGTCTAGTGCTAGGCCTTGAGGTCATTCAGAATTGCTCTTGAAAGTAATTGTGAGAGCTATCCCCCCTTCTCCTCCCCCTCCCCCTCCCCCACCCCCTTCCTATCTTCCTAGTCATGTGGTGAGAAGTTTTGGTCTGCCACACTCTCCTGCTATGATATGTGGCCTTGATATGGGCCCATAGACAAAAATCAATCACAGACTGGAATTTCCCAAACTGTGAGCCAAAATAAGCCCTTCTTCTTTGTAAGTTAGTAACCTTGGGCATTTTGAGATCACATAACTTAGAGAAAAGGCAGTGAGCATCCAGAACCACAGAGATGGCACATCGTTCCAAGAAACACAAAAGCCTGCCTCAGTCGCCACTTCACTGTGCATGTAGATTTGGTCTCCTGTCTTCCTTGGGCTCTGGTTGAATGGACCTTGTTCTTTCAGGGACTCCTGAGGAAGCACTGTCCAGGAGAAACGTGCCGGGGTCTGGAATCTTCCTGCTAGCCTGCAGCCACTGTACTTGAATGTCAATACAGCTGAGCAGTCAGGCCATAGTTCACAGTTTATTTCCTTAAATAAAGTCTTTCAGTAATATTCTGGCAAAAATGCTTTGGCATCAGAAAAGATGTTGAAAATCTGGCTTTATTTCCGCTATAAGTCTCTCACTGGCTGAATGTGTAGAGAATTCTTCCTTTAAATGCATTAATTTTATTAGACTCTTTGGTTTTGACTTTCAAGGCATTCTGCGTCATTTCAATGTGGACTTTCAAGCCATCTGTTATCTAAAGAAATCTTCTTTGGAATAATAGAAGTTCTCTACACTATTATTTTTGTTCCATTATTTTAGTTTTCTTCCTCAGATTCATACTGTAACTTAAAAGAACTCTGCCCAATGTCTATCTCTACTGGTTTTCCTGAAGGCCTTTTTAGTTCTACAGTAATTGCCTATGGGTTTAAAAATACCTTCTGTCTTCCATTTCTTTTAAAGCATCTCTCATTACAATAATTTGTTCTTGAATTCGACCTATATTCATTCACATGTTTTAATTTTAAAAAGCATTTGTTTGGGGTTTGGAATGCAGTTCTATGGTAGAGTGTTCGCTTAGAATGCAAAAGGCCCTGACTTCAACTCCAACTTCCACATTAATACTCTTTTTGTCACACATCTACAATTAAAGCATAGTATGGAAGGATAAGTTTCTAAAAAATAAATTTTAGTTATGAAAATAGGTATGGATTTGCATTTAAGTTGGGAAATTGTACCAAGCATCCATATAGTCCATACCTAATTTCTCCTAGTAATAATATGTTAATAATGTTAATAAGAGAAATTAGAGTAGTACATTTATCATCGTTAAACACTATTAATACACTATTAACTAAAGTCAATAGTTTTTTCTCACATGTCCGTAGTTTTTTGTCTGTTTGTTTGTTTGTTTGTTTGTTTTGTTTTGTGTTTTGGCAGAACTGAGGACCGAACCCAGGGCCTTGCCTAGCGCTCTACCACTGAGCTAAATCCCCAGCCCCATCCATGTCCGTACTTTTTGCTTATGCCCTTTTATTATAATGTTTCAGGTTCCTGTCTGAGATGCCACATTCATTTAGTCCTCTTGTCTCTTCAGCTGTGACAAATTATCTTCTCTTGTTTTTGATAATTCCAATAGTTTTGAAAAGGGCTCTATTGGTTTACCATCACTATAGCAAAATGCCCAAGATAAATAATGATGAACAAAAAAGGTTACAATGCATCACAGTCTAGAGTTCACATTTCAAGATAGAGTGTTCTTGTGCTTTGGGTGGGACACTGTAGGAGAGCAAGCCACTCACCTCCTGAGTCGGGGAGTAAGGAGAAAAAGAGAGCAAGTGTGGTCCAAAATCGCCTCATTGGGCACTCCCTCAAGGTTCCAAAGACCTTTTATGAGGTTCCACCTCCAAAAGGTTCATCATCTCCCAGTAGGGAAGTCAAGGGAGGCAAAGCTTAATACAAGGCTCTTTGTGGAAACACTTATCCAAACATGGCAAGGTCTATTTGCGTGTTTGTAGAATATCATTCAGTTAAATTTCAATGAATTTTTTCAGTTTTAAATTAAGACAACAGATTTTTTGGGAGATCACAAATACAGTATTGTTTTCTTCACTCCATATCAAAGGCACAAAAACAACTTGTCACTATTGATGCTGATCTTGACCACTGGGATGAGACAGGGTGTCTCAGATTTCCACTCTGTTAAGTTTCTGTATACTCCTCTATATATTATTCTTTAAAGAAAGTCATTGCAACCCCACAGCTGTGGAATGCAGATATCTGGCCAACCTGATACAAGGTAGAGAATCAGCAAAGCAATGTAGAACTTTGTATAGGTTACTCTTCTACTTATCTACATCTGAAAGACTTGTGAGTTTATTTTAGAATTAGGTTATAGTTTAATATTAATTCATTTATTTTGCTGTTCCAGTAATCCAAGCTTTGATACTTACGAGATTGTTTAGTATGTTCTTACCTCCTTTTGATAACACCCTGTAATTGTAGGGCATTGTTTATATAAATATAATATGTATATATTATATATAACCTATATATATAATATATATATATATTAATTTACCCATAGAAGTTACACATATTTTTAAGTATGATGTGATGCTCACTGGCACATGTATACAACATGGAATGATCATATCAGAGTGGGTAGCACATCCGTTACCTCAGACATTTTTGTTGGGAATACTTAAATTCCTTTCTACTAGTTATTTTGAAATATTCAATTCAATCCATTGTCATCCTTTTTGTTTGTATGTTTTTCTTTTCTTGTCTCAAGCATGTCCTTTATGGCATAATATATGTCATGCTCTAGTCCTAGAATCAACCATTTCTCGAAGGCACATTAATCCTATTGAGAATAGCATCACACACCAAGATCCAAGAGCTAGACATACTCATTGATACTACATTGTTGTTGCTTTTATATCCTCTTGTTGATAGAAATATACATTTTAATGGACATTTCTGTTTCAACTCAGTTATATTAACTGTACGTCCACATATTAGGTTAATCATTAATTCATACCTATGTCCCCAACTCTATTCTATTTACTAAATGTTCATTCTAATATTCTCCATATTTGTCTCAGACCACGTATTTCAACAATAAGACATGTGTCCCACCATCCACCATTCATCATTCAATCACAGTGTCCATGCCTCATGGTTTATAAATTATTAATCTATGCCCCATGGGAAATAAATTTATCAACTAAAGTACAGCTCTTTTGTGTGGCTCCTTTTGGCTTCCATCTTACAGATTTCATTCATTTCAAAGCTACCTCCATCAGAACTGCAGTCCATCACTTTCCATGTGATTGATATGTCCATTCATCAAGCCTGCAATCACTTCCACAGTGATTTGCTTTAAAATTGGCATTCATTAAAGTTCACTCCTTGTGCTCTAAAGTTTATGGGTTCTGACAAATGCACAGTGCTCCTGAGTCTCCACTGCAGCGTCACACAGTAACACTTCACACACCCAGCCCTCGTCCTCACAATGCTCTCTCTATTCAAACCTCCACTCTTCTTCCTCTAGTTCCTAGCAACTTCTGTTACAATAACACAGTGTTTATCTTTGTAAGGAACCACTAGACTATCTTCCAAAGTGGGCATACTTATATGTTTTTTTGGGGGGAAAAACTTGATTGACGCTTTTGCCATGTTTGCGGGAGGCACTAATTCTTTACTAGATTTCTAGGGATAAAGGAATTGTTTTCACTCACAGTTTGAGGGTAGAGTCAGCAGTGGTGAAGAAGGCGGGGAAGGAGGAGTGGCCCTGGCCGTAGTAGCAAGAGCATGAGGCTACTTGTTCATGTCTCAGCAGGGACATGCTGAGGAGAGGTAGGGTAGGCTTGGGGTAGAGAGAGGTAGGACAGGCTATAACCACAAGGCCCTACACCTTTGCCTTTCAACCACTTCTTCCCTGTTGGGCCACACCTTGTAAAGGTTCCACAGTTTCCCAAAACAATGACACCACTGGGAACTGAGTGTTCAAACACAACAGCCTATGGAGAGCAATCCCCACCCTAACTATAACATTCCACTCCTAACTCCAGGGCTCACAGCCATTTCCCAATGCAAAATATAACAGTCCAACTTCAAGTGTTCCTGTAGTCTTTAACAGAACCAACATGGTTTCAAAGTTCAAAATCTCTTCTGAGACTCAAAGCAATATAGCTGTTAGCCCAGATAAAATAATAATAAAAAAAAAATCCTTACACAATACCAATACACATGGACAACAATTGATTCCATTCTCAAAGGGAATCATTGGAGGCATGAAAGAGCAGGGCAGACCAGAGCAAGGCAATGCAACAGAGCAAACAGCAAACGCTTCAGTGTAAGATGTAAAGGGGAGCAGTGTTTTATTCCTCTGCATATGGATATTTTTATTTCCCCAGCACCGCCTGTTGAAAAGACTTCTCTCTCCACTGAACTTTGAAACGTCATCAAAAAAAATCAATTGATTCTACTCATGTGGGTGTACTTCTGGGATACTCCATTGAGTTGTGTTCCATTACTCCACCAATCTCATCTTGTCTTGATTACTAGAGCTTTGTAGTAAGACATGGCGCTGGGGAGTATCATTCTCACACAGCTGGTCTTCTTCAGACAGTATTGGCAATATTCATTTCGAAATGCTTCTCTTATTTCTAAATTCCTCCTAGAGTTCTCTACCCCTCCTTTCAAATCTTGCTTCTCTCTCTTCATGCCATTTCTGAGTTTGAAAACATTATGGTTATATTATTTAATAATTTTCAGGATCTTAATTCTTATAGCTAGTTTTGAACTGCTCTTCAATTCTAATTGTTATTTACTCTATAGGTATTTTTGTATATTTTCAATGTTTCTAGGGAGGTGACCATGCCCCATATCCTCTTTATTTTTCTAATTAAATATTTCATTTCTAACTTTGCATAAACTTCAGTATTAATCTTTTTTCTTTCTCTCCCCTCCCCTCCCCTCCACTCCACTATGCAGCCTTTGCTGGCCTGAAATTTGTTTCATAGAGCAGGCTGGCCTTGAACTCACAGAGCTCTGACTTTGTCCCCCAAGTCCTGGGATTAAAGGTGTGAGTCATTACATCTGGCTTGTTTGCTCATTTCTTAAGTAATATAAATTTCCTTGAAATTTTAGGAGGAAGGGCAAGGAAAAGATACCTCACATTTTCAAACCTCTCAAGTTCAGCCCTATCTTGCTGGAAAAGACAATGGAAAACACGGTCTTGGGGTCCAAGATCTGGCTCCTCTGGTAGCTTCTGGAACTTTCTGAGAAGTTCTCCTTCCCTCTCTGCTAATCTAATATTTCAGAAACTATTATACTGATACCAAGCCTTTCGTGGAGCGGGGAGAAAGCCTTGTTTTCAGGAGCTGGAAGAGTTTAACGGGACCAGAGTGTCCCAAGCCTTTACCCTCCCCCATCTTATCACAATGACTTTATAGTTGTTACGACAAGGCAAATGGAAATATAATTTGGGACAATTTCCCCGGATTCCCCACTGTGGCCTTTATTTTTTGTGTAGCTGTGATTACTATATGCCTGATGAACACCTCTATGGAGCTACTTATTTAGCACATGATTTCAGAGGTGTCAGTCCATGTGGCTGGGATGACATGGCAGAGCAGAGAAAAAGAAATGTGTGTGTGTGTGTGTGTGTGTGTGTGTGGTGTGTGTTATACCTTGGAGTTATAGCCAATAACATTATCACGTCTTTTTGTTTGTTTGTTTGTTTTTGTTTTTGTTTTTTGAGACAAGGTTTCTCTGTGTAGTTTTGATGCCGGTCCTGCATCTCACTCTGTATCCCAGGCTGGCCTTGAACTCACAGAGATCTGCCTGCCTCTGCATCCCAAGTGCTGGGATTAAAGGCGTGTGCCACCAATGCCCAGCCACATCTTTCTTAAACATTCAGGAAATACATGTCTTAACCCACTGGAGCTGTTCTCTGGGTCAAAGGGTATTTATAAATACATGACTCAGTTACAAACATTTTGAAATGGTCTGCTTACAGATTCCTTTCTGATTTTTAAAATTTTTCTGTTGTTACAGAATACAGTCCACTTGATTTCAGAGGTACTTGCTGAGGCTGCCTCCCCACTCCTACCCTCTCCTCCCTCACCCCTTCTTCTGCCCTTTATCTTATCACAGTTCCTCCTCCCCTCCCTCCCTCCCTCCCTCGCCCCTCACCCCCCACCCTGCCATACTGAGCACTGAACACAGGGCCTTGCATATGCTGGGGAAGCGTTCCACTGATGATTTACAACTCCAGCTGAGCCTTGCATTCTAATCAAGTGTAATAGTTTCATACGAGCTTGCAAAGAATATTTTACAGTTGTTCCTGCAGTGTTCTTTACACATCAATTAGAGCAGGCTTGCAAAAATTGCTATTAAAATATTTGTATGTTAATAATTGTGCCTGTTTTATTTCTTAATTAACGAGAAGTAAATTTAATAATGAACTTGTTTATTCTTTATTGCTATCAATATTTGTCTTACATATTTTCAGGCTATGTTTTTATTCACATACATAGTCTCGCTGTATTTATTCATTGTATCTACTACTTTATCAGTATAAAATATCCTGCTTTGTACCCAATAATGTTTCTGTATGACAAGAAGACTATTTTATTCAGTACATCCTTTTGGTGTTTTCTAAATACTACTTCCTACATTTTTATTTTCCAACCTTGCCCCATCTTTGTCTTTAATTTATTTTTAGAAAAATCACATAAGTACTGGGGTGTGGGAGAGGCAGTTCCGTGATTAAGAGCTATTGCTGCTCTTGCAAGGGACCTGAGGTCGATCCCCAGCACCCATACCAGGTGGCTCTCAATGGCCTATAACTCCAGCTTCAGGGGACATCCTCACACTTGCATCATATGCTCCAACAAACACAAAGCGCACACACACACACACACACACACACACACACACACACGTACACAATTAAAAATAATAACCTTTTTAAAAAGTACATGAGTATTACGCATTTTTAAGTCTACTCTACCACTCGGTGTGTCCTCTACCATCTGTGTAGAACTATTCTACATGGCACTGGTACATAGCACCTCACCGTCTATTGTCTAGCTGGCCCGCTTGTTCTCCAGGTATTTCTCTTCCCTTTTATCCCTCATTTGAATTAGTGAGACAGTTTGTCACAGACCTGGCCCCTCTCCCTTTGGCTGTTGCATTCTATACCGTGCTTTTGAGAGGCTATCCTGCTGATCCTAGCAAACATCCTCAGTTTTAATAAAGCAATAAACATTAACACCATGACCACTTTGTAGATACATAAAGGATCTTTGATGATTTTAATTCCCCCAACTACTGTGTTGCGCTTGCTGTCCTGGGCTTCTTGAATCTAGGCTAATCAATGGCATGTCTCCATCTTTCATGACATGGACTCTGAGAAGACTGGGGTGGTTATCTCAGGGAAGAGCTTGTCTGTCTGTTTCCCCGCTGGTTTCACTGAGCTTCATCCCCTTAGAACGTTCTGGACAGGAAAACAGGGGGCTAGCTAAGGCAGGTTTCACAGCAATGGTCTGAGACTTATACTTAATCACACCAAGGTCATAACGTGCGGTGTCTAGCAGGCTACCTACCCCATCATGAGGACGCCTCCACTTTGGCACCAGTGAGATCTGGGATTGAAGAATTCCTTCTTGGGGATGTCCTAAGTATGTTAGCTTTGTCAGACAGACTACCAGCCTTTACCCCCAGCTGTAAAAATAAAAATGTCTCCAGATGCCATCAAGAATCCTCTTGGGGGAGGAGGGCATTTTAGTCCCAGCTCAATCTACTGCTATAAAATAAAACTTCAAATATTTTTAGTAAAAAATCCCTTAAGTATCCACATTCATTCCTTGTTCAGAGCTCTTAAGACTAGGAGGAGCTAAATGAGCCATAATTCTGTCCTCAACAGAATCACTGTTTAGAAGAGAGACTATTTTGAAAGTGAAAGTGGAGATATGGCCTCCCACACTTTAGGACAGGGATAAGAATGCACCACTATCCCAAAAATGTGTGTGAGTGGGATATGCCAACAGCCTTATCCTAAATGTGGCAGGATTAACCG
Source organism: Onychomys torridus (assembly GCF_903995425.1). NCBI lineage: Eukaryota > Metazoa > Chordata > Mammalia > Rodentia > Cricetidae > Onychomys > Onychomys torridus. Next base: position 23,970,698 of record NC_050450.1, on the reverse strand, counting down.
GCCATGGAATCTTTAAGAGGCAGGACCAAGTGAGAGGTGATTGTGCCACAGTGGTGGTGGTGCTGGGGTGGACACATAGACTACTTCTATAAGAGACTGATACCGGCATGGGAAAGAGAGTTCGTTATTCTCCCGAGAACAAGGGTTTTGTTGTTGTTGTTGTTGTTGTTGCTGCTGCTGTTGTTTTGTTTGTTTGTTTGGCTGGTGGGTTTGGAGACAGAGTTTCTCTATGAAATAGCCCTGGCTGTCCTGAAACTTGCTCCATAGACCAGGCTGTCCTCGAACTCATGGAGATCCACCTTTCTCTGTCTTCCAAGTGCTGGGATTAAAGGTGTGCACCACCACCCTCAGCTTCTGAGAACAAGTTTTTTAAAAAAAGAAAATAAGAGCAAGCCTATGCCCTGTTACTCTCTGGCTTCTTCTCTCCCTAAATAATTTCTCCTTCTCAGGTAAGCTCCCATCACGATGCCATCCACCATGATGCAGCACAGCTAACAGGGCCCTCAACAGAGGCCCAACTGATGGGGTCACCCAATTGTACGTTGTTAGCCCCCAACTATAACTAAATCAACTCTTCTTTATAGAGTACCCAGGCTCGGGTGTCTTGTTACTGCAACAGGAAATGATCTAACAGAGAGGGGTACCTACCTCAGCCTGGGGGGTCCTTTCATGGAGGAACAGGAACTTGAAATTGAACGCCTCCCTTCTCTCCCAGTGAGCCCCCAAGAGCATAAGCCAAGAATAAAACAGAATGGAAATTATCCAAATCCATTTACTTTTTAGGCTGTGTTTTAGAACAGAACCAATAAAAATATTCTATGATGCAACACAGAGACATGGGTAAGGAGACCCTGGAGCGTGCTACAGACAGCGCAGCCACCATCTACGCCTTCAGTGGTTAATAGCAAATATACTGCATTTTCTTATTTCATGTCACTCAGTGTGACTGAAAGCAGAGTGCTGAATAGAAAGCAAGTAACGCCAGTGAGGATTCATCTCTCTCTCTCTCTCTCTCTCTCTCTCTCTCTCTCTCTCACACACACACACACACACACACACACACACACTCCATCTATCTATCTATCTATCTATCTCTCTCTCTCTCTCTCTCTCTCTCTCTCACACACACACACACACTCCATCTATCTATCTATCTATCTATCTATCTATCTATCTATCTATCTATCTCTCACACACATAATCTCTCTCTCTCTCTCACACACACACACTCCATCTATCTATCTATCTATCTATCTATCTATCTATCTATCTATCTCTCACACACATAATCTCTCTCTCTCTCTCTCTCTCTCTCTCTCTCTCTCTCTCTCTCACACACACACACACACACACACACACACACACACACACTCACCCTTACCTTCTTGCTGACTCGGATGCCTATCAAATGACAGATACTTCTCATCTTCCTGCCCAAGGACCTCTCCAGCTCCCAAGCCACAGAAGTCAGACTGACTACCTACCCACTAAGCTAACATCGACCTCCCGGCATAGAACTCGGTCACTCCTGCCGGTCTTCCTGGTCTTAACTATAGCTACACGGCTAGTTCCCAGGAGGTAGGAACAGATATGGTATATTCCTTCTCAGTCTCACATGGAAGGTCCAGTGCCCGGAGCTCCATGCCATTTCCCCACCTGCTGACTTGATGCATTTGTACACTGCAAACCAAGATACAAAGACGGCAGCAGCAAGGCATGGATGGTCCCTATCTCCGAGCCTGTGCTTGGGAGAGACAGAGAGGCCCTAACAGGAATGTCCATATTGAGTTTGTAGGAAATAGAAGCGAATTTCCACTGTGCTAAGTCACTGAGATTTGAGGGTTTATGTGGTATTGCAGCTAGCATTACCCACCTAATATACCAAAACAGACAAAGAGCCAGGTTTGCTCAGCAATTGTAATCCCTTCAGTTCCCTAGACACGCATGGTATTTTGGCCTTGTTCCCCAATCCAAAGAAAAGAGACCTTTGCCAGAATTACTTCCCTGAGCCTCCCTGGAGCTGAATGGGTATGTGGGAGGCTAGTTAAGGGCCATAGCAAAAGCTCACACTTCATCTAGTGTCTGCAACCCAGGCATAGGACAGGACGTGGGCTTTGATGTCAGACAGATGTGGCTTGGAATCTTACCCAGCCCTGACAACTCCTTGGCTTAATCTCCGTGGGCTTTTGTTTCTTCATCTCTAAATGGGGGTAATGACACCTCCTTGTGCTTGTTGTAATTTGGCAGGGGAGGGTAGAATAAAAGAACTGATCACATGTGAGACACACACACAGATCCTGGTGTCTCCAAAGCCCTGGCTAATTCCCTCCCAACAACCATGAAATTAACAAATTAAGAATTTATTTACCCTACTAATCATAAAACTAAGCAAGAGGCAGCTTTTTCACACCCGACCATGTGTTTATTTTTCTATGTAAATGTTGATTATTTCACAGAGAGGAACGAAGTTCAATGAATACTTTTACGTTTTCTTTGGTCCCAAAAAGGAGAACTTAAATTTTAGGAAACCTGAAGATCAAAATATAAACAAAAATAACGTAATTTTTTAATAACCTTTTTCTCTTACTGGAAATAAATGTGGTATTTTCAAACTGGTGATGGCAAAATCCGTGCTGGAGTTTGACCCAGAAGAAAACAATGGAGGAGACAGTCCACACAACAGTGAGAAGGCATGCATTCTTCTGGGTCCTATTAACCCACACGAGACGAGGATCTTCCCCGCTGCCATGTGGCCTTGGATAGAAAGACTTTGTGGGGCAAGGATGACACATCACTAAAAGAGAAAGTGGACTCGGGCAGTCCATTTCACCCAAGCAAATCTCTATAAAAGAGACTCGTCTCACAGCAAGTGAGCTTTGGCAACAGGACGGATAAGCCGAGCAGTGTTTTTCCAGGTAAGCTGGCAGAGCCATGAACTGCCGCCATCCCAGCCCCCAGTACAGAATGAAGTTGAAATGTCAGGGCAATGGGGCTGCAGGGGGAGGCATCGATGAGAGCCGCCCACCGGCATGACTAAGTGCTCTTGGGGACAATCCCCACTCAGAGGGCAGAAAGCAAATATCCAGATGTTATGAGCTGTCAGCTGTGATTAACTGAGGAAAAGGTGAGGCTGCCCACTTAACCATCTGAGCAACCTTCCTCATCAAAATGACCCCAGAGTTTTCTGCAAAAGCATTCATGGGTAAAATAAATGGAGGCTCCATCCAACTCCCAGCCCCGCTTCTTTCGCTGCCCACCCTCTCTCTGATCAAGTCAGAACAGCGGCCTATTTTAAACCAGTGGCAATGTGTTCTCTCGTGGAAACGTGTGGGTTTCCTGAGACAGGCTGGCGCTCGGAGAAGCAGGCACGCGGAAGGCTGCGCCCACTCGCCCATCCTTCCTCTCCCACAGAGCCCCAGGAGGAGTCCCAGGAGGAGAAGCCTGAGAATTAAGTAGGGGAGGGTCTGCGGATAGCTTCCATGACATTAGCTCACTCCTATGGGAAAGGAGAAGCTGAGGTTTGGATGGAAGCAGCCCCATGTGAGGAAAGCAAGGGCTACCTCAAGCCCAGGAAGAAGAAATCCAGCCCCAGATGCTGGCCTCTGTATCCTTGCTAGAAGAGTTTATATGGATCTCAGTGCCTCTGTAACATGCTTCAAAGCAACTTTAAATATAGTAGGAAACATTTCATTGAACACTGAAAACTTGTTTTTACCAAGGCCACAAGACCAATTTACAAAACAAAACAAAAATAAATGCAGAAAACATTTTTTAAGAACACAAGGTTATGTGCTTTACTTACAATCGCTCCAGCTGCTTCAGATCCTGGAAGGCGCCTCTCTCAATGACGCTCACCTGATTGTCTTCCAGATGCCTGGAATCAGAAAGGCAGCCAGGGTCAAGGACTAAAATGGCCAGGAACCATATAAGAAGCCTTATGCTGTGCAGCTGTATCACATACCACCTCCTAGGACCCCTGGGTCCCTCCAGTTGGAATCACTCTGTTGGGACAAACTCACTACATCCCAGTGTGGTAGGTATCACGGTAACCAGGGTTTCACCGCCTGCACACTTCTACCTGACAGATTGGCTTCCATGTCTCTCTATTTTAAGAATGTTCCCAACAAATGTCCCCCCAAGCACTGCAGAATGTGCACAGAAATGGAAGAGGTAAAGCTGCTCCTTGGAGAAACCAGGCACATTCAACACCTCTTCCCTTGGAGCTCCCTCCTCCTCCAAGGATTCAAAAATACTTCATTGAAAAGGGCCCTCCCTGCTCAAACTCACAGGAAGGATCGAGTCGCCGTGTAAAAGCGCGGTGTATATGACGGCTAACCTGGACCTAGGGATTTCCTCACGCATGGCCAGGCTCATCCCAACCTCCTCAAGATAGGGACTTCACAAAAGTCATCCCTATCCCCGGCTGCAGGCTTTACTGGATCTCTAAGCTCTCCCAGCAGGTGACTAGAAGTCCTAAACACTCTGCATAAGTGAGCTTGACCCATGCATGTGGCACACCCTAAGAGTTGACCATACAATGAGACTTTTGTTGCCACGATTTACCAAGGGGAAAAAAGGGGCAGCTTCAATTGGATTACATGAACAGTGGGGAAGGGACACAGGCATGATGCATGGATTATGGGTAGGAAATGGGCCAAGAAATGACAGGGACTGCATTTGGTGGCTGCGTGGGGTTTGGGGGACTTGCAGCTGTGATTGAAGGCTGTTTCTTGAGAGGAGCAGGCATTTAGGAAGGACCACAGTTTCCTCTGGAACGGCAGAAGCCCGGCCTGGGAAGGGCGCACCTTCACTCCAAAACAGACCTTCCACGATGACGATGACCCCCCTCTTGGAACAGCCCAAACCTTCAGCATGTTTTAGGCTTATGGCTCAACCTTTGTGTGTCATTGGGGAAATCCTCTCTTCCCAAGGATTAAAGAAAAGGCCCTAACTTCCTCACACTTCCAGCCCAGCACCATGGCCTACCATGTCTGCCTACCAAATGAAAGGCACAGCTGTGGACCCTGCACATACTGACTTTTCAGAGAGGAGAAGGCCAGTCAACAATGTGAGGTTTCTATCAGGGCACGCAAGGGTAATTTGTTAGGCTCAAATATGTAACACATTTGTGTGTTTGCTGTAACCGGCCAGGAGGGTCAGCTGTTCCTCAGAATCCTTAGCCTCTCAGCCCCCAGGGAGAGAACTTTCCAGCCCCCAGGGAGAGAACTTTCCAGCCCCCAGGGCACTCTCTGCCCCACCTCTTAACTAGATGGTGGTGTTGTATTGAGCAAGCCTCATCTTTAAGACTCGGTTTCCCCATTTGTAAAATACAGAAAAGACGACATCACAGAAGCACTTATAAGAATAAAGAGAGTAAATAAATCATCAAGCCCGGTGTCTGAAGTAATAATCTGAGACTTTTAATAAATGGTCCTCCCTTCCCCTCCCCTTCCCTCCTCATCTCCCTCCTGCCATATGGCAAGGAGGCCTCGGGAAGCTAACCGACGACATTTATTAGCACACTTACTAAACAGGGTGTCAGTTCAATACTAGTGACTAGGGGAGTTGCTCAGCCCGACTTTTATAATCAATCAATCAATCAATCAATCAACCAGTGCTTGCTGTCCTTCTTCTCCAATTAGAACAAGGCCTAACTCCAGAGTGGCTGAGTGTTAACCTCCAGATGTTTGAAGGCATTTAACTCGGACCTCCTAGAACATAGCTTACTTTTGAATCCATTACACTACACCACTAGTCTCTTTCAGGAAACCGAGATGTGCAAACACATGCATGTGAGCATGCTGCCTCTACTCCACCTTGCTCAGGCCCTGGGAAGCTGCCCTTTCTAAATGGCTTCTCAGCCTCTACTTACTGTTGGTTTCAGCCACTGGGTTTTCCTAGCAGGAGCTGGGAACAGTGGAAGGGAGTGGGGGTGGGAGATTTACCCTTCTACCTCCTGACCCAACCACTCCAGGGTGAGTGTGTCCCCCTCCTGAAGACTACAGCAGCTTTTTCGGGCTCTAAGATCCAGTTCCTCCACTGTTCCTCAAGGCTTCTAGGCAGCCGAGGCTCTGTCCTCACTACCCTGAGGACCTGTCCCATCTCTTCCTGGAGTCTCTCATCCCACCCACTCCTCTGTCAATGTTAGCTCTACTCGCCTGCCCCCTGCAGCATCCTTTGGTTCCTGCTGGAAAGGTATCAAGGATCCTTTTCAGATGGACTTCCTAAAGCCATCCAAGCCCAGCCTCATGCCTGGCATCTAAAGGCTCGGTAAACACTACTTGACAAGCAAACGCATCTGGCAATGGGTAAGTGAGCCACAGAACCTGCACGGGGACTTCAAGCCGCTCTGCAAGCTAAGGGCATGGAAGAACGCTGTTGATTCCATCCTAGCTCACTGGCCAGATGCAGGAGGACGTGGGATCAAGGTCAGGCTAGGTTTTAGGTTCCCACAAGGGCTGCCCAAGGCTGGTGTCTGTTCTGAGTTAGGGGGACACAGACTGGGTTCATTTTCAGTTCTTTGGCTCCTCTTTTTCTTTTTTTTCTTCACTAGATTAGAATCGGAAATGGCCCTCATGTGATGACGGCCGAGGCAGAGTTTAACTCTTCCATTAATCCCATTTCGGATAAAGCTGGCTCCCACATTGTGAACACAGCGAGTCCTTAAATGGATTACTAAGAAAAAGGATATAATTGATACCAACAGAAGAGACTTTTCCCTGCTCCCAACCTGTGGGAGAGATGAGTTGTCACAGGCAACTCCTACATCTTGGCTTCGGTTAGGGAAAATGGCCCTGGGATGAGACAGAAGTGTGCCAGCCTCTGTCATGTGTTTACCCATTCACCTGCACCATATTAGCAGACAGAAGGCATTCTGCATGGAAAATGGGGGGCAAGCTCAAATTGTTCAAGACTATCGAGTCTTTTATTGCTTCCCTATAAATTGTAAATAAGAAACAGGCATGGGGAATATGCCAGGATGTGATGAAAGCTTTTCAAAAGAGAATAAAAAGAGTTCTCTAGGTTACTCAGCTGAGAAGACTAGATGGGGGAAATACTACTAAAATGTTTGGATATTTTATTGGTGTGAGAAGGCGTCTCAGTTATTCCACCCAGCAGGTTTCTTTCATCAAATTAAAGGGCCACTTGAAAGGGACCGTCTGGGGGCTGATAAGGGAGATAATGAAACAGATCTATTAACAGTCGATAAAGAAGGGGTAAAGGCATTTTGGTTCTGCCTATCAAAACAGAAGAATGCACCAATTAACTCAAAAGATAAACTGTAGTCTAAGGAGTGTTGTAAGCTATGCAGAAGACATTAATGTCATCTTTTGTGATTATTTTAAACTTTCTATTTGCAGAGAGCAGATATGGAAATTGGAATTTTTATTAGTCTCTCTGATGCAGCAGTAAGAAAATCAAAGCGTTATTTTTGACTTGGTTAGAAAATGAAGCATTAGGTGAATTTTGACTTGTATGGAAAAAAAAAATATCTCGTACAGACACAAGTGGAGGAAATGGGGGCAAAAAGATGCAAAGCAAAAGTCTAAACACAGTTTTGCCTTTTAAATCAGCAGTCTCCTGCCTTTCTTTTTAATACAAAGTCCCCTAAAATTGAGCCAAGGGATCCCCTCACACCTCTGCCAGTGTCTCTTCTGATGGATATTGACCTTATCAGATAAGTTACTCATACACACAGGTGCTCAGAGCACGGGAAAGGCTTACTTAGCACAAGGATGATGTGAGAATGGTGTTCACCACCAAAGAGGAAAGAATGCATCTACAGAGGGAGCATCTGGTAGCTGGAGGCCCAGCATGAGATTCCTGAGTCCCTGTGCACTGGCCCAGAGGGAGGAACCCTCAGGTAACACTCTCCACACCAGAACTTCCTTCCCCTCTCCCTCTGCAAGAACCCCTGCACTGGAGCAGCACTTCCTTCCCTCTTCCTCCTCCTCCCCACCCTCCTCTCCTGTGAGCACGGAAGTACTAACTGAATGCTAATTCCCTCTCCTCTGTCCCTCACTATGTGGAGCTGAGATTTCTTAATCCAGTGCCATTTCCTCTCATGCAAAAAAAAGGGGACCATAATAAAGCCAACCTCATATGTTCTGTTACATGACCCTGCACCAGGTAATTCTAGTACCAACCATAGAGACCTGGAGGTCTGTATAGACAGGCAGTGACAAGGAAGTGAGGTAGCTGGGTTTAGAGTTAAATGAGAAGGCAGAACAGCAAGGCAATAAAGGTGCAGGTTAGACAGGAAGAAATGGTTCTTGGAGGCAACCAAGGAAATGTTGGTAGTCATCAGTATTCGCATTATTACTAACACATCTTAAGCAAGAAATCAGCATTACACAAGTGACAGGCAGTAATCAAATGCCACTGGAGAAAACGTCAAAGCCCCATGCTCCATGAATAACTAGAGTTGAGAGGACTTTGAAGTACTCACTCCCTAGGATGCTGAAGGGAAAGCTGAGATCCAAGCACAGGGATTTCCCCAAAGTTGCATGAACAATTAATTCCAAATCAAATCAGAATCTGACGCTTCTTGTCCCAAAGACAAAATCATCCTGTTGTGTAGAGCTGTGAGTAGAAACAGGGATGTGGGAGGGTGGAGAGATGGCTCAGGAGTTCAGAGGACTTGTTGCTCTTGTAGAAGACCTTGGATCAATTCCCAGCACCAACAGGGCAGCTCACGACCATCTGTAACTCAAGTTCCAGGGGGATCTGATGCCCTCTTCTGACCTCTGAGGGCACCAGGCACACATATGGTGCACACACATGCATGCAAGCAAAGCACTCATACATATAAAACGAAGTAAATCTTTAAGTAGCATGTGTTGAGGGAGGTGGAATCTGGTAGCAATGAGTTAGCCACAACTTCGGATAAAGATGAGACAGCCAAGATTCCATGACACAAATAACATCAAAGCTGGGGATCAAACTTTCCAGGCTGCACTCCTGGGCAGGAGCCACATTATGGGCAAGAATCAACAATAAAGAAGGAAGGGAAGATAGAGACCCAATTGCTCCGCTGTCATTTTTCTGAATGTCTGACTTTTCAGTCAACAGTTCCTAGGCCTCTTCTTTCCAAACATAAACCTTGGGTGAAGGCAAAATTCTCCAGTATTCAGAAAGGAGATCCGCTGTTTCTTGTCCCCCTGTTCCATCAATGCCTACCTCACATTCTGCAACCTGTCTGCACAGCTGTGAATGGTCAGCGAGGATTCTGCCCTTGCCTGGCCCTCTCCATCTCTCCTCCCCTCCTCTCCATTAAGCAAGAAGAAAAATAGCATCTGTCCCGATTGCTCTCTTAATACGCAAGCTGGGGAAGAAATTATAATCTCTATGGAAGCGAAGCATGGTTAGTCCACCTGACATTGCTGTCATGCAGGAAGCGGGGCATGTTGACTTAATTCATTTATTGCCTTCTGTTTTTCCTGTCACTGGCACCCGGTACTTCTATCGATCTCGCCCAGCCAGCAGCATCCAGCCATACAATTTGATATCTGTGAACACTTGGCACAGTAATGAAGGGCTTTCTGCAGCAGAAGCATGGATTCCTGTAGCCCAGAGCTTGGGAATGTGATGTCAGGGCAGTGCGACATTTTCACAGGCTGAAGAACTAGCTGCAAATGAAAACTCCTTGGCACACCATCTGCTACTTACAAGACTCGGAGATTCTTCAGTCCAGCGAAGTCCATCTTGGTGATCCTGGTGATATTATTTCTGTCCAGGTCACTGCAATGGAAAGAAAATTCAGGTCAGATTTTTACAGGTTACACTTACAGTCTATTCAAGGCAGACTGGCTTGGACTGGGGGGGATGTTGCCTGTCAGGGGGAAGGCAATTCCAATGATTAATGATATCCCTTGAGCATGCCCAACTAACCTTAAGGAAATTGTATGGAATAAGCCATTCATTATGTATGTAGCAGAGCCCAGTTACACTTAACTGCCTGTCTTCTGTGGTCTATTCAAGTAACAAACCTATCTCTCAGTATCCCCAGTCCCCCCAATTTTCAGATTAACTTTCGCAAGTAAAGCCGAGGCCTCCTCAAAATTCCAGGGGTTCCAGGAGGAGCAGCTGACCCAGGCCAGGCTTTTAAGTACCTTCAATCCTTTTCATTGTCTCAGGAATGCATGCATGATTCAAAGAATAACTTTCTAACTAGTGGGTAGCAGAGCAACCCAGAGTTCCCAGAAGCCATCTTGCCATCACTAAAGGACAGTGTTCCAGACTCAGAAGAGGAGAAGAGACATTCTTCATACTGTCCTGTTAAGTGTCTGGATCTTGTTGTGCCTGAAGCCAGATACTTCTGTACTTTAGCATTTTGTGAGCCAATCTATCCCATTTTATTTTCATTTGGATTTAAATCAGCTCAGGAACTAGGCCCACTGAATGTGGGTGACAGTTGTGTGGCTTGATCTGTTAGTGGGATCCCTGGCAGCAGGACCAGGACTTATCCCAGGTGCATGAACTGGCTTTTTGGAGCCCATTCCCTGTGGTGGGATACCTTGCTCAGCCTTGATACAATGGGGAGGGCCTAGGCTCTCCTTCAACTTGGTATGCCAGACTTTGTTGACTACCATGGGAGTCCTTACCCACTCTGAGGAGTGGATGGGGGTGGAGTGGGAGGGAGGTGAGGAGGTGGGAGAAGGGGAGGGAGGGGGAACTGGGGTTGGTATGTAAAATGAAAAAAATTTAATAAAGAATTAAAGTTCAAAAAAAAAAATCAGCTCAGAGTTCCCAGAAGCCACCTTGCCTCCACTAAAGGACAGTGTTCCAGACCCAGAAGATGAAAAGAACCACTCTACTTCTATTCCTTGAAACCAGAAGAATGTTCACTGGCTTTGGTACATAGCTAGATAGATATAAATACACAACACACCCTTGTCTAATAGACAAAAGACAAAACTTGTCTTTCTAACTAGTTTGTAAATTTCCTGAGTTTAGTTTCTAACAGGTACCAACAGAGTCCAGACTGTGCAAAGCAAGTAGTAAAAGCTAATTCCACACAGTAGGTAAAGGCAGCGCCTGGGTGATGCCGGCCTCAACTTGGAAGCTCAGGAGCATTTGTCATGGGGGAGCTGAAAGCCGGGGGGGGGGGGGGGGGGGGGGCAGGGGCAGTTACTGGGGTAAAGGTGAAGGAGGCACCATGGGCGGCAGGAAACCAAGGTTAAAGGGGAAGTGGAGTTAAGAACAAACCTGTGAACAACTGGATAAATATTCTGTATTCTCTAAAACCATCTACAAGCCCTAGATGAAAAAAAATGGGGGAGGGGAGGTCCATAAATAATGTTACAATTCTTAACACCGGAAGGATGAATCCCTACATACTGCGCCCTCCCGATGAGAAGGAAATATTCAGGGTTTGAACCCATGTATTTTCTATAGGGTGTCTGTAAACTGACCATTTATGTACTGTCACAAATCACTCAATGCACAGAATCTGCTTCGAAAAATGTGTTGTTGCCCTGCTTTCGTGGTACAAACATCAGAGTTCATACACACAGATTTACCAGCGTGGATGTCACACAGTGGTAAATCTTAGGGCAACACTGCAATTATGTGTCTGTTGTTAGCCAAAGCATCAGGTTAGGCTACCTGGATTACCAAGAGTCGCCTGTCCTGTCTCCAGGCAGACCTGTGAGTTATAGGCTTGCAATAGAGCAACGGTTCTCACTTTCCTGAGACTGCAACTCTTTAATGCACTTCCTCGTGCGGTGGCGACCATCCCCCAATCATAAAATTATTCTGTTGCTGCTTCCTAACTGTGATTTTGCTACCGTAATGAATCATAACGTAAATATCTGATATGCAGGCTATCTGATATATGACCCTCAAGGGGTTGTGACCCACAGGTTGAGAACTGTCCCCACAGACGAAGAGGAGAGCCGTTTCCAGTTTTTGTACTTTGTGTGAGGAACAATCTTTTCTGAGGAGAAATAACTCTTCTGATACCAGAAATTACAGCAAGATAAAAATTAAACATGTCCTTGGGTAACCTCACCTAGGCTCCACCTCCCTTTCTTCAGTCTCCCCTCTCCTAGACCAGCCATCCAAACTGTTTCTCAGTTTGTGCTGGAGGACCACCCCATTTCACCTTCACTACCTATGCAGGCTGTCAGTGAAGGAAGGGATCAAGGCACGCTGAGAATGCAGAAGGGCCACGATGCCAGGATCACACACCGGTGGAGAGAGAGCTGGGATCCGGCAACCTCTCCAGAATCGTGAGCACTCTTCTCCAATCCCTCCAGAAGCTGGAGAGATGTGTGGGGACCTTGACAACTGGGAATATGACAAAGCAGTTAAGGGTTTAATTACCAGGACACAGCGTGGGACTGCAGCAGCTCATGCTGCCAGCTGCTGTACTGATAGTTTCAATTAATATTCATTATGAGAAGGGATGCAGCGTGCCACCGAGGCACCGAGGACATGGCAGCGTGGAATATACCATGGGGGTCATCACACATAGTCCGGGAACTGAATTCCTCGCCCAAACACCTCCTGAGTGGCCCCGTGACTAAGAATCAGAAACGACACGCCTGACCTCAAGAGGTTTTTCTTTTTTGAAGGTTAAATGAGATGCTATACTCATGGTACTTACCCACCACTTACTAAATTCTCAGTCTCAGCCTTTGGGATTACTCTAACTAGTAGAAGTACACTCCCCTACCTACATGCACTGTGAAATTATAGTTCACCAAAGGAAACCAGGTACTCCATTTCCCAGGCAGTGTATCTTAATCCATTAACTTTGGGGTGACCTATTTCCTAATATTAAAGGTGTGGAACAAAGAGAAAGAAAAAGACACCTACTGAATGTTTAACTCACCACCAGGAGTGGAATCCATTCCCATGGCTCTCCATGGCAAAGGTGATGCCATGGCTGCTGCTTTGAGACCCTCAGTCAGTTATTACAGTCAAGAATGGCTCAGGTAAGAAGGCTTTTATGTCTTCTGGAGATGAGGTAAGAAATGGCCCTGCTCTCATCCTCAGCCCAGTGGACTGCTTAACCATTCCATCCAGGTGGAATTTATGGAAGCGTGGAAATCACTATGGCATTACATTACTCCATTTATGGAACACTGGAAGGCTAGTCAACTGTCCATCAAAGCACTTTTATGAATGTACAGATTGCACTTCAGAGAACCATGTGACCAAGTTCACAGCACTGTACAATGGGCCAAAATAATACATGCTGCCTTCAGGGCAGAACCACACAACTCCCTGCCCAATGCTCCACACCTCTCCTGGGCCTGTTTCTTGGCTGGATTCAGAAAGTAGTGGAGAATGCCCAAGGCGGCGAACAGTCTGAGCCCAAGTCCCTGCGTGACTGCCTTGCCTCCTGATTTGTTCACATCAGACTCAGACAGATTCCAGAAACAGCTTCAAAGGCACCCAGATCCAGGGACTATTTGTCACAGCAGTCTGTACTGTCAAGTGCAATGTTTTACTTTCTCTCCTTCATGGTGTTCTTGTCTTTCTAACGGGTCTGAACAATAGGTAGCACTGTTTCCATCAACAGATGAATGTCTGTAGGTGAACCTCCCGAAGAACGGCTCTCTGCTGAGACCACCTTATGCACCAAGCACTTTGCGAAGCACTTTGTGTACATCTTGAATCCATCAGCCATTGTTTATTATCTCGCTTTTCACACGAGGAGACTTAGTCGCCTCCTCTGCTCTTCAGAAGATTTTTACCCAGAAAGAAACTTGGCCATGAGGTCACATGCCAGTAAGCAAAAAAATAGGATTAGAACCCAGATTGCCTGAATGCAGAGGCCAGGTGTGTGCATGAGTGTGTGTTTGCACACAAGGACATATGCCCACAAATGTGCCTATGGAGGCAGAAGTCAATGTCGTGCCTTCCTTTGTCCTCTGCCTTATTTTGGTTTTTGAGGGAGAGTCTGGAGCTCACCAATTGGTCAGCCTGCCTTGCCTTACCTGGGAGCACTCAGGATCCTGTCTCCCCTCTGGGTCCTGGGATTAGAGACAAACACCATGATGCCTGGATTTTTGCATGAGTGCTGGGGGTCATGATTCAGGTCTTCATGTCTGCATAGCAAACACTTTACCCAATGGTCCACCTCCTCAGCCCTATCAAAATGACCCTATAGGCCAGGTCATTTTCAGCCATCGAATCCTAATGCCCATGTACCACAAGTCTAAGCATTTTTGCCATGTGTAAATGTATTTACTGGATGAGGGCAGAAAATACATAACCCAATAGAATAAGAGAACATAATTTCTCATCTCTTTAATAAAAACAAAACCAGTACACCTAGTGACTTGGCTGTCCCAGCTCCAGCCAAATTAGTAGCTTCTGCCCTGTCTCCCCCTGGGGCTGGGCAGTGGAACGCTGAGCCTCTTTGCAAACCCAAGGACACTCTCTAATCTCTGCCCACGACTGATGTCTCCCATGCTGCCTCTGTAAACAGGCATCACCATAGCAATCTCCTGCATTGTTTTTCCCCATCCCAACGAATGAATCATAAACCAGGGTTGAGGCTTGAGTTCTGTGGTATTTTCACATCTGTTTGACACCTTGGGTGGAGTGGGGAGGAAGAGGAATTCAGAGCAACACTGGAAAAAAAAAAGGAAACAAAAATAACATCGTCTGGGCCAGGCTCTGGTCTCTGTCTTGGCACATGCACACATATACCCCTTTCCTCCTTTCCTCTGCAGCATTCCTACAGATCTTTCTTGAGTCATAGCACATCTGGAAAGAGGGAAGTGTAAGATCTAACCCCAGTGAAACAGCACAGCATGGAGAAAAGAGGCATCCCAGGAAAAGCCAAAGGATGTGGGTTTGAATCCCAGCTTCCTCACTACCCAGCTGGGTGACATTAGCAAAGACACAACTTCACTCAGACCCAGATATAACAATGGCTGCTACGACACTCCTAAGATCTGACCCCAGCTGTCAGCTCTGCAGAGTTCCTAAGAGGCTCAAGACAGAAAGCATGTGAGGACGTGGTTTCCAACGAACCCATGGAACAGCTCAGCAACTGGTGGTGCTGTAGTTGGGGATGCAGTTGAGAGCCGTTTGTCTGGGATGGAGAAGCACACGAATGGCCCCCACCCCCCAGCGGTTCAGATTACAGTGTCCCCACTGTATGACAATACTTAGACAATCATTCTGCTTTAACATATTAGATGAGCTTCTCAACAGCCTGTTTAAAAACTGATTCTGGGTTAGATGATTTTTGCCAACTTTGGGCTGGTGTAAGTCTGAGTATGCTGAAAGTAGACTGGCTAAGCTCGGCTGTTCAGAGGACAGGTGAGTTAAACCATTTCTGACCTTCGGTACAGTGAGATGTAACTTATATCATCAGAGGTCAGAAGCACCTGCACACAGAGAACAGACCACAGGTTCAGACTGGATTTTCAAATCCACCCGCTCCTTGCACAACTCCACAAAGAGCTGCCTTCTGTGCCTCAGAAGAAGGGAAGACGGCGTCTTGATCTAAGAACTGAAGATGTCACACAACAAAGATGTTACACAGCTACCCAAGCAGAGACCGGAAGTGGACTCATATTGGGATGAAGTCTATAGGGTACTGTGAGTGTCAAAGGCTGGAGGGCTCTGTCAGTTTTCAGATCCATAAGGGATATATTCTGGGATCTATAGCCAGGTTGATTTTTAAAAATACAGAATATAGCTTGGCCCTTGTTCTCAACATCTTGGGAGTCTAGCTGAAACAAACGAAGTCATATGATACTTGGAAAATGTGCAAAATGAAATGTTGAGAGATGGGCGTCTACATTCCACAGTGAGTGGGGCAGAGAAAGAGCGAAGACCAACTAAATGGTAAGATACTCGGAAAGTATGCAAAATGAAATGTTGAGAGATGCGTCTACATTCCACGGTGAACGGGCAGAGAGACAGGTGCCAAAGCAACAACGTGTAGAGAAGAAACTGAGAGGAAACCTTTCCAAGGAGAGGGCAAGGGAGGGGAGGGGTGGGATTACAAAGACAGGAAGGACTCAGCCAGGCAGGAAGCCCTTAAAGGCTTCACATGTTGGAGCAATACACCACAAGGTCCGATAGCGTGGACTTGGGACTCCTGTCCAGAAACTGAATAAAAGGAGCCAGGATCAAGGTGTACCACAGACCCAATTTCCAACCAAGGCACAAGGTGGCAAAGGGCCTTGGCCTGGCTGTCACTCACTTCTCCAACCCTTGCCATCCAGGGAGGATCACACTGGGCTGTCCTGGGACCTCTTCCATCTCCCAGTGAGGTGGGTGGAGATGGGAAGCAGCAGCAGAGAGGAGACAAGGAAGCCATTCTCCTGGGGCTTCCTCTGAGAGCTCAGCCAGGTCAGCACACTTTCCTGCCAAAGGTCACGGCTCCTTCTAGGAACCGTGCCCATGTCAGCCTCCTGAACACGTCCTCTCCCTTCTTCCGCCTTAGCGATGAAAACCCCTCTACTGTTTTATACCCTGGGTTCCACAAGTGCCTCTGTGGTCCCCTGAACTACACCTTACCCTGAAACTGTTCACATGTAAATACATCCTCCAGGGCTAAAATCTCAGCTGAGTTTTCCATCTGCTGTCTGTTTCTTCCTGATATCTCATTCATGCACTCATTCCCTTATGCATTCAGTTTATGTATTCATTCAACAAACAGCTCTTCCCCACTAAGCTGCTGGGCTATAACATATGCTAGGAAATAGCAGTGGCGTGGGCCTTGTCCTTAAAGAGAGCAGTTCATGAGGAACAATTAAAGGAGCAATTGCCATAAAGTGTGGTAAAGTCTATGCCACAAATGCACACACTTATCTTAGAAGGGCCAGAAAACAAATGCTTTTGGATTTCATCTGTCATGCTTGTGCTCGCTCTCTCTCTTTCTCCGTCTGTCTGTCTGTCTGCCTGTCATTTTTTATGCATATGGATGTTTTGACAGCATACATGTCTGAGCACTACATGCCTGCCTGGTGATGGCTAAGGCCCGAAGAGGACATTGGACGCCCTGGGATTGGAGTTACAGATGGTTGTGAGCTGCCACCTGGATGATGAGAATCAAATCCTGGTCCTCTGGTAGAGCAGCCAATGTTTCTTAACTGCTAAGACATCTCTCCAGCCCCTGGGAATCATTATCCTCTATCACAACTATTCAGCTCTGCTCAACAGTGTGAAAACTGCCATAGACTTAAATGACTGAGTAGGGGCAAGGTATGGCTGTATGCAAATAAAACTTTATGAAGAAAAATAGGACAACGAGGCCGAGTTGTCCCTGGGACCTAGCTTACAGACCCCCCACCCCCACTGTACTAGAGGAGGTAAACAAAGCCTAGTAGCAGAGTATGATGGGAAGGTGGTGGCCCTGGAGGTAGAGGCGAGGATTCCAGGGAAAGGTGGCATTTTTACTGAGACCTCAAAACTGAGCTGGGCATTGCCAGGTTGGCGTGTGGATATTGTGGATATGTGAGAGAGAATAAAAGGATTTGGAAAGAAGAAACGCAAACCTAAAAGCCCAGAGGCACTGCCTTGGGGTAAATGCAAGCAGCCTTTTTTTTTTTTTTTTTTTTTTGACTCTTCTAGCAGGATGCAAAAGAGAGCATACCTCCCTCTCCCAACCTCTCCTCCCTCCCTCCATCCTTCCCTCCCCGACTCCCTCTCCCTTTACCATCTCCTCACTTGCTCCCTCTTTCCCTTCCTACAACAAATCTTTATCAATCTCTACTCTGAGCTCGGCACTACATAGTGGCTCAGGATAGAAGACTGAACAACAAATTCCCTTTAAAGAAACCTGAATTCTCTTGGTGAGTCCAGAAGACAGCTCCAAAGCTGGTGGCTCAGGTCACCACCTTCCCTTCTCTTTCAGGTGGGCAGGACCTAGCGACTTGCTTCCGACCAGTGCAATACAATACAGGGAAGGCCATAGGATGTTCTTTTGACATATTTTATGCCATTTTGTGCATGTCTTGCTCAGGGGCTCTTTCCAGCTGTGACGAAGCAAGTGGCCCCACTAAGGAAGTCCACATGGTAAGGACACAGGTCAGCCTGGACATCAAGCAGCTGGGCATGAGAACCAATGACAACAGCTTAAAAACCACCTGAAGCCTTCCATCTATCAGACCTCCAAGGATACCATCCTCCAACAAAGAGCCCATGCCAAGAGTCCACAGCCTCGAGCAACAGGACTGGAGCCCCGTCAGATGCTGCAGCAGAGGCCGCACCGACTCTGAGTTAACTAGTATGTACTGTTTGAAGCTGCCACCTTTGTGGTAAGATTACTAGACAGCAAGAGGAGGCCAAAGCCACCGGAGACCATAAACAAACATCAGGACTAGGGATTATGATGAGTAAATAACCAGACAATAGCTTTAGAGGTAGCTTGGAGAATAAAGGTGGGGTTCAAGGAAGTGGAGGCTCTGCCTTGTCTGGGGCAGGCATGCGGGCCTCTCCTGAACAGAGATATGATGTCTGAGACCAGAGAAAAGGGAGCCAGCTGAGGGGAGGAGAGGCTGAAGGCAAAAGGTTTCAAGTAGAGGAATATAAATAAACATACCCTGAGAGATGACGGAAGCAGAAAGAGATGGACAGAAGGAAAGGGCAGACAGCATTCTGTAGGCTGATCTAGGCCTTGCACGATCAGAACCACAAAAGGGGTCAACTGGGAAGTGACTGAGCCAGCAGCCATAACCCATCTTCCCTCAGAGCAACCATACAACCACACAACCCAATTAACTTCCCACAGACGCGTACTTAGTATCACAGCTCAACAGAACTTCATCCAGGTGGGTCTCCTCCCTGTCCACAGTCCACTTCACTGGATCCTTCCTCCAACCTGCAAACATTTACTGGGAACCCACTAGATCCTGCCACCATGCCACTAGGCACTCTGCCTACATACATGTTTCTGTTATTTCCTGGTCTCAAAAGCCCTCCTTCCTCTCACCCCAACTGTGCTATGGGTAGAATTATGCACCCACAAATCTACGTTGAAGCCCTGACCTCCTGCTAATGTGAAAGCCATCGTATTTGAAGCAGACTCTTCATAGATACAATTAGATTCAAGTGAGTTCATCAGGATGGGCTCTAAGCCAGTGTGATTATTGTCCTTAAAATATGAAGGAGCAGTCAGGAGGTGGTGGTGCACGCCTTTAATCCCAGCACTTGGGAGGCAGAGGCAGGCGGATCTTTGTGAGTTCGAGGCCAGCCTGGTCTACAGAGCAAGATCCAGGAAAGGTGCAAAGCTACACAGAGAAACCCTGTCTGGAAAAGGAGGAGGAGGAGGAGGAGGAGGGGGAGACACAGGGATGATGCTGCATGAAGGCAGACACAGAGAAGACAACCATGCAGCCACCATACACAGAGCACCAAGGAATGCCAAGCCCTGCCCAAAGCCAGGAAGAAGCAGAGAGAGTCTCTGGGATGCCCCCTCGCCGGCACCCCCAATTCCAATTTCTGTTTGCCACAAACTGAAAGCAGAAATGTTAGGTTTTCAGGCACCTGGGGGTTTGTCCTAACAGATCCCATAAAACCGAAACTCCGGATTTTCAGCCAGCCCCCACCCCCAGCCCGCCTGCCTGCTCCCCTAGTCTGCCATACTTCTTCCTCTCTGAACTCCTGAACTCCTGGATGGCTCAGCCTCTGCACAACTCATTCTGGTCTTTCCTCATGTTTCTTCCCACCTCGAGTGCTGCTGCCTGCTTCCTGTGTGCCTGACTCGGCTCCCAGAGGACCAAAGAGGATACTCCCTACACTTCATCCTGGACACCTTGGATGAAGTAAGGCCCCTTGAGAACACTCAGGGAAATGTGTACCATACTTGTCCTCTCAGGGGCATGAGGCAAAGGATATTTTGGTGGTGGTGATGATCTTTTTTTTTTTAAAAAAAAAAGCATATTTCATATTTTGCTTCTTAGTGTTTTTGTGTTTTCTGTGGCAATTATGTATGACATATGTGGGTTGGTAGCCATCACCACCCCCTCCTCAAGAAAAGAGGAAATTGTCTCAGTGATCTTAAGAAGAAGGCCTTGGGGAAGGTGATTGTGCCCACCTTTATTCTCCAGCATATATCATGCCCACAGACATGGCCACAGGCAACTCTCTCTGACAGAGACAATTTCCCATGCCCCCCTAAACTTATCAACACAAGTAATTCACCCAACCTAAGACCCTACCTAGCCATAGCTAAAGAAGCCTTTCAAGATGCAAACTGATCCATCTGCCCAAGACGTGGGATGAGCACAAAGGCAGTTCTCGGGAGCTAGTCCACTTGTCTGCACCAGTGTGTGTCATTCTGTCTTGTTTCATCCCCCAGCCCAGGGACTTCATGCCATCTACTCACCTACCCTGATGACAAGAGCCAGCCTGTGTTCCAGAACCATCCCATTCCCACCCCACCAGGTCCTAGACAGCTGTGCTTCCCCATGGATCCCTCACAGAGTTCTCTCACACTGGCTCCCCAGACACCCCGCAGGAGGCATTGTTCAAGGGTTCTCTGAATTCTGCATTTCATTCTCATCACTTACATAACCAAACCCAAGTTTAAAAACATACACACGCATTCAGGAAAGAAATGGCTGAGTTTGATTTTAAAACCTGGCTTCCCACGACCACAGTTGTTCGGGAACTGAGCCTCCCTGGGCTACATTTCTGACTTGGCGGCACTCTAGCATAACTAATTTTACACCTGCAAAAGCCTGCAGCCAACCCTGTGCACACGGCTACCTGCAGCGGGGAGAAGCAGCCAAACAGAAGGGGTGAGCTGGGCAGCTGGCTGGGGTCACAGGGAGGCTCTGCAGGGCGATGGGGCAGGCAAGGGGCTCTGCTCTCCTTCCTTACAGCAGCAGCACTCACGCCCTGATGCTACAGCTTCCTGCTCCAGGACAAAAACACATGCAGACACAGCAATTGCGTTGCTGAGGACCAGAAGGAGAAGCTGCAGACTCTAGCCCCCGAGTGAATTCTGACCTACAGACTTGTTTTGTCTAGGTCTGTTTGTGATTTTCACGTGTACAAATTAACTGTCAATTTTTGACATTTTGAAGAATTCTGGAATTGTCTGGTCTGTCTTCCCGCTACTACCCCTGCAAAATCTGACGATCAGATAACTCTGGACCTTGGTGGCCACCACAAGCTGGTACTAAGAGACACAATGAAAAGGGTGAGTGCTTGAAATGTACCAGCTGTCCTATTTTCTTACGGGTGCTGCGACAATACACCCAAAAGACCACGACAGAAACAACTCAGGGAGATAAAAAAGGTTTGTTTGGCTTAGACTTCCAGACCGGAGTCCAGTGCGGAGGGAGGTCAGGGCAGGAACCACAGAGGAACACTACTTACTGGCTTGTTCAGCTACTTCCCTTATACAGCCCAGGTCCACCTGCCTAGGGATCACAAGGCCTAGGATGGAATGAACCCTCCTATATCAATGAATGCCCCACAGACATGCCCTCAGGCAAATCTGATGGAGACAGTTTCCCAGGTGAGGTTCCCTCTTCCCAAGTGACTCAAGTTGTGCCAAACTGCCAAAAACCAACAGCACATCAGCTACCTGAGTACATTCCTCACTTGGGTAATGTACTTTGTTCTTATAGGTCTAGGAGTTTGAGCTCTCACAGAAAGCATGCCCTGGAACTCCAGTCTTCCCAAATGGTGATGTGGTTACAGGCAAGTTACTTAGCCTACTCATCCAGAAACTTCTGTTGTCTAATTATCTCTTGTTTTTAAGTTGGATGTGTGGTGGGGGGGGGGGGGTATGGGGGGTGTGCACACGCATGCGCACACACACAGAAGTCAGAGGACAACTTGTGGGACTCAGACCTCTCCAGACAAAATGTGAGCACATGTAAAAGTTAGAAGGTGATGATAAGACCTTCCTTGGCACCTCATTAACACTGAAGAGACACCTCATCTAACCTACAGCCCTGATGTGTCACCCTCCCTGATCCATCCCAGACACAGCCTGGAGAGAGTTCTCCCTCTCCACGACAACGATGACTAAGGCAACCAACTTTCCTGAGCACTCATCTGCAGGGGCTGATGACCACCAACCCAAAGGGCTCACTCGGTATGTCCCTTTGTCATGCCAAGAAGCCTCAGGCCCTTCCAAAGTCTCCCCAGAAGGTCTTTTCTCAAAACCTATCCCAACATTGCTTGTGGGAGCTCGTGACAAAATGGCTCTTCCCACGATGGGAAGCAGCAACCCCAAATTCCACAAGTATTTGGAGTCGGCCTTTGGAAAACAGGCACAAAAATTTAAAAAAAAAAAAAAAAAAAAAGGAGCATGCTAAGGTAGACACTACTGTATGTTCCCCTAACTGCTTCATTACCCCCTCAGCCATCCACAAGATGAAACTCCCCACACCCCTTGCATCTAAGTGAGACCATCTGACTGATTAAAAGAATGTGAATGGAAGCAATATACGCCACCACTTCCAGGCAAGGTCATAAAACACCCTGAACAGCATTACCCTGTCTTCCCCTTGAACTTCTCATCCTGTCATGCAGAGGCCATGTGTCAAAATGGTGGTTTCCCAAGATGGAGAGGGCCTGGGATCCTGAGTGACTCCTGGAACGTGAGCCACACCCCCCGACATGCCTGACCAAGTGTACTACACTGTGATAATAGGAATCAGCAGGATTAGTCTCCCATTCTGCTGCTGATCCATTTGGGATTATTTGTTCCTGCAGCAGAGCTTAGTCTATGCTGACTGATAGACCTGGCAGATGCCAACAGAGCAAAGAAGGGCTGAAGACTTAGGTATCCATGATTTTTCTCCCTCTCTAGCTCATGACATAGATTTGAAAAAGTTTCTCCCCCATCTTAGAAAAAAAAAAAAGATTAAATAACTGAGCCATTAAGGTCACAATGTATAACAATTAATTGGCTTTGGACTCCACTATTCTCTTCAACAAGATTTTATCTTTCAAAGACTATAGAACTTCAGTCAATAGAAGTACCAATTTTTCAGCCAGCTACATGGGGACCTAAGTAAATTTCTGCTAACATGGCAATTATTATGGAAGAAACACTGTATACTGACTGACTTTCCAACTTATGAAGTCAATGAGGTTGTCCCATTTTATGAGTGAACAAGTAGAGGTACAGGGATCTGAGAGCGCTTGTCTAGGGTCACAAGCTGGCAAGTAACACAGCAGCATTGATATCTAGGTGGTCAGGGTACCAGATGCCTAAAAACTAAGTCACTGAAGCATGAAGTCCTGAAGGGTTACACACAAACTAAGTGTCTGCTCAGGAAATTTTGGTAATATCCCATCATTTTAGCTGAACTAATAAACTCCACCTTCTTGGGATCAGGACCTTACTTTGGTTATACCTCAATCCCCAAAGATCAGCACAACATCTGACTCATAAAAGGCATATACAACAAACAAACAAACAGCATCAAAAGTCTGCTGAATGGTGGAGTCACCTGAACTTGAGCTCTTACATATAACTGTTTTTTTTAACGTTTTAAAGATTCATCTTTATTATTTTTATTTCTGTGTATATGAAAGAGAGTGGATGCCATATGTGTGCAGGTGCCCGGGGGTCAGAAGAGGGTGTCAGATGCCCTGGACCTGGAGTTAGAGGTGGTTATGAGTCATTCAGCATGGGTGCTGAGAACTGAACAGGTCCCCTGGAAGAACAGCAAGTGCTCTTAGCAGCTAAGCCATCACTCCTAGCCCTGATACTAACCATGTTAACTGAGTTATACTTGAATATGTTTTGAAATGCATATTGTGTTCATTATCCAAGTTGAATACTTTCGTAAGTCAACAAGGATATCACTAATATTTATTACTTAGGTAAGTACACTTTGGGACTGTCCAATGCAAATCACTAAAATCAGCCTACTAGCTAGAGCCACAAATATTCATGGTAGCATGCGTGTCAAAGGAATTACTCACATGAAGCATGGTTGTTCATTAGGTCTTTGTTTTGTTGTGGTTGTTTGATTTTTGAAGACAGGGTCCTTTTATGTCACCCAGGTGGTCTTTGAACAGACCATGTAGTCTATGCTGGCCTCAAACTTGTGGTCATCCTCCTGCCTCAGCCTTTAATGCTGGAATTACAAGTGTGCATGACCATTTGGTCCACCGGGGCCTCTGACCATTGCCAAATCTGCGGCTATTTGTGAGACATGTTATGGTTGTACTTTGGAATGGGGCAAACCTTCAAGTCTAACCAGCCACACAGCACACATGTTATGAACCTGTAGCATAGGTGCACTGATCACTTTAAGAAAAGAGGACAGAACAGCTCAAGGAATGCAATGATTGCTGTAAGAATATAAACATGGGTTGCACTGGAACTGGCTACATGCTTTGTATAAACACTAATAAAGTGAGTTCAGGCTGAGCTGTGACTTTAAAGGAAATTCTTCCCCGTAAACATGTCCTGCCATGCCCTAATAACTCCTTAATTTGATGCACATTTGGGAAGGATGATGCTAAGTAATCACAGAATAACGTCAAGGTCTGTTGCGAAGGGGGTGGGGTGAGTGATGCAACTTGGAGCTAACACCACCCACCAGAACTTTGGCTGCTTTACGTGTTTCTCACATGGAGGGAATTTGCCATGTGACATGCAGGAAATCAGAGGCAGGTCTCTGCAGGTTCAGTCCAAGGAAATCCTGGGTGTCATTTCATGGCACTAGGTGAGTCCCCTGGCTGGTCCATTTCTAGTCAGTCTTCTCTATCTGGTGATGGTAAAGGTGGTTCCCATTTGCACGTGGGTCTCTCTACTTTCTAGAATAGAGCTCTTGCTTTTCGATGACACCCAGAGCTCCTTGAGAAAAGAGAATGCTTGCCACTTACAGAGGCATCCACAAGCTAGGCACAGCTATGCATCCCTGTAAGAAAGCAGGGTGGCATGAAGTCAGGAATAAGTACGTAAGTGTGGAGCTTAGAGGCTTACAGCCCATCTTATAACGTGCTAACTGTGTGGTTTGGGAAAACCATCCTTGTTGTCTGCAAAATGGCTTAGTAGCCCTTGCTGATCCTCAGAGGTCTTGTGAGAAAACCAAATGAGATCATGTGGGGGGAAAAACAAATGTGATAAATTTTAAAAGGCTTGAATAAACTCAGAAATGACTGCTACTGAGAAAGTACAAAAATGATGGCCAATGACAGTGTTTTCTGTGTATTGTTTTCATAATGTATCAAGTTCTATTCCTTTCTTTTAAGTCCTCCTCGCAATCCCATAATAACCTTATCCTATTTTGCCATTTTGTGGGCAAGTAAGGTCCAGAGAGGTTAAGTAACTCGCCCCAGTTCAGACACATTTAGTAGCACTGCCCACAGAACAATGGTTCTAAAGGGCAGCTCTCTGTCTCAGCTCCTGCTCTCTGTTACTAAGTTCTCAAGAAACTAAAGACATCAGTTTATCAGCCTGTGAGCATGAGGACAAGGGCTGCATGGAGGTCCCTTCCAGGTCTCCAGCAACCAGTGAAGGGCTAGGAAGGTAAGATTTTTAATCAGGTGATGGCAGTTCGTTCCCCTTCCTAACCACCTGCTTGTAGACTAACCTTCCAGTTGTGTGCAGCCACATTTAACCATGCTAACTCTTCTCCAAGTCCACTCCTCCATGGTTCTCCACCTTCTGCAAGATAAAGGGCCTCCTTCCAATACCCAACTGTCTAGAAACACAACCCAAATGGCTCATCCAACAGGTAAGTCCTCTGAAGCCACAAGGCTCACTCCAGACACCAGGCCTTTGCCCAGACTATCTCTCACCTGCAGTGTCCTCTCCTCTAGATCAAAATTAACTGAAGACGTCAAGAAGCTCGGCTGAGGAAACGCAACCTCCTTCAGTAAACTCAAGAGCAGGAAAGGAAGAGAATGTCTTTACAGTGAGACAGTGGGTCCAGGGCAGGCCCACCAACCCTGTTGAGGCGGGAGTCACTCTTTGCCATCTGGCACTGATAAAATGCTAAGGGACAGGAAGAAGACAGGGAGGGAGAAGGGCCCATCTGATTGTCCAACCCATCCTTCATGTCCAGACTCAGGGAAGGCAAGTCTCCTTTCATCATCCATGAAACCATATCTTGCTTATTATGACAATTTAAAAAACTTCCCTGATTATTCCTCAGGGAATCCAATTTGTTTCCTTTGTAAAGAGGAAACAATTCTCTTCTCAGTTTGGGAGGTGGGGACATTCCATTTATCTTGAGGGGGAAGAAATCTGTTTCCCATTATGAATCACGTTCTATTCATAGGTCTATTTGTGAAGAATAAATCTCTACAATTCACGTAGAGAGAGAAAGGCCATTCTCTCCTTACCCTCCTACACATCCCCAGGAAGGCTAAGTGAAGAGACTGCTGCCTGCCTTTTTCCCAGTCTTTCTCACAGGACTGGCTTTCTGTCCTTTGCTTTGAGAAGGGGAATGTTTACTCAGGCCCTAGAAGTCAGCAGTATCCCCAAGTCATCCCGAGTAGCTAATAAAGCCTACCTCTAGTAATTCATTCAATGTGCAAGCAGAAATGACAATAAATCCCCAACCCCAAGTCCCTGTGTTCTGCAATAAGGGTCAGCAAACTGCAGGCCACAAGCCTAATCAAATCCACTGCTTCTATGGCCTAGGAGCTAAGAATAGATTTTATGTTTTTTTAACTGGGCAGGAAAAAAATTAAAAGTATAATATTTCACGACACATAAAATTACATGAAATTCAAATTTCGATAGCCATAAATACGATTTTCTTGGAACACAGCCACAATCACCCACTTACAAAGTGCTTATGGCTGGTTTTGCTCTACATGGACAGAACTGACTCTTGTCATTCTACTAAGGCTGTAGGATCCCCAGAAAGTAAATAAGTACTTGCAGCTTTAGTACAAAATGTTTGCTGACCCTTGTTCTAGAAGCCTCTATACTCGAGCAAGGTCAAAACCAAGAAAAGGGCAGGCGGCGCAGTGACAAGAATAAACTTGGCTCACAATGGCTCTTGAGGGAAAAGAGAATGGCTGGCCATGTGGGCACCTCCACCAGGCTCAAGCTTCCTCAGTCCTGGACGGACAGAATAGGGCACAATTTTGAGGGCGTTCTTGCAAGTTTTTTGTGCCTCCATTTCATGTCTGTACATTGGAGCTAACCTCTAACATAAGTACCTTCCTCGGTCCTTTGGTTGGATTGAGAATTAAATAAGTTTATACACACCAAGTGGTTAAATGGGCTCACTATCTCTTTGCTCTGATGTTGCTGCTTTCACAACTCCAGGGGGCGCTGTTCAACAGTAAACACAACAAATGGCATCCAAGAGGGAGCATGTAATTGGAAGAGGCAATCATGGTGGTGCTGATAGTAGATAATATTATAATGCACAGAGATTCGAAGAAAGAGGAGGGGGCACATAGACTTCCAAATGAAGGGGACTGGCCCTGTGTAATTTTACCATCCCATTGTTCCCCTAGTGTTAGGAAAGAAACTCAGGAGGCAAGCTCAAATAAGCTATGGAACCTCAAACTCAGCCACCCAATCCCTCCCCATGCCTTGCCCACAGTTCCTGGCCTTGGCTCCAGAGATAGGCCCCCCCCAGCACCCATTCCTACACCTTGCCCTTGGTCCCCACAAAACTCTCAGGCTGTGGGCTATTTTAAGTCCAAATTAAAGACTCCTCTGCCTTTGCCAGCTGCAATTTCAGGCTGTGGTTTGTTGACTCTGACGTGGCTTGGGGCCCGGTGCCGGTGCGTGGGGCACCGCATGGGATCAGATTGTTTCAGCAAGAAGGCAACCTCCACCACAGCATTCTCTCCACGGAAAACATAAGCCAGGGGTGTGTAGATGGACAAATAAAACAGTAGGGGAGCCCTATATTCTGGAGATGGGAGCTAAACATAGCAACGGATCAAAACCAAGAGAGCCCCAGAAGTTACGGAGGACTTCAAACCTCAGAGCAAAGGACTTGCCAATGTCACTGCCTAAGCCCGGGGCTGCTCTTTCTTCTTTTGCTTCCTAGAGGAAGGACTCTTGGGCTGACTCTGGCCTCTCTAGTTCTAGAACCCATCTCTTAAGAACCTCTCGTTACAGACATAGTCCAACTGGCTGGGGTCACTGGCAAAGTCTGCAGATCACCCCTCCTTGTGGGAAGAAGTGGGCAGAGACTGGTGATGGGCAATGGGGTATAGTGCAGGATGGGAAGGAGACCAGAAGGAACAAGGTGGGTGCAGGGCAGAGGCCACCTTGGCTCTAGGTGTTGTGCCAAGGGCACTCAAGACCCCATTCTGTTCCTTCTCTTTAACCTCAGCTCTCTTGCTTCTGAAGGGGACTATTTAGAGGACAGAGTCAATGTGGTTCCTGCCCTGCTCCATTTGCATCCTGATGACACCTCTACCCTGACCCAATACCCTGGCTCAATTCCCAGCTGAGAACTCACTGCCCACAGTGGCCAGAGAGTGGGTTTTACATTGGCTGCTCATTATCCAATCCCACCACATGGCTTGCTGTTGTTACTTAGTTGGCAAAAGAGCTGCTAAAATACCCTCGTGGTCTACTGTTAGAGCAAAACACTGTGTACTTAAGTCTGAGGTGGGGGCACCCCACCTGGCCAGCTCTGGCGAGGGCTTCATGCAGGAGGCATCACCAAGGGAACCCATGCAGGAGAGATCAAATAGTCAGGCAGACAGCTAGAGAGTCCAGGGTCGGGCTAGAGAGTCCAGGGTCATGTGTGCTCCTTTGGAACAACCCTAGCAGGAATCTGATGAGAATGATACTAATCTTTGCAAGGACGGGGCCCTCATGACCTGATTACCATGCCCAAGGCCTTACGTCTTAAATCCCACCAACTCTGTATTACCGCCATAGGGGCCAACCCCACAGTACATGAAATCCTCCTCGGGCATGTGCCATAGCACCTGACTGGGCATGTGAAACCAAGTTCACTGTGCACCTATTCCTTCTTATGACCTCGCAGGCGCCCAAGTTAACCACTTATATTACCTGTCTGGCCCAGGTAGGTAAGTGAATTCCAGACTGTACACTGTTTCCCCACTCATCTCCTTTCTAGTGTCCAGCACAGCTCCTTGCCAGGTGCTATGCGCAAACAACGGAGGTAATTTGAACATGCTGCTGTAATCATGTGCCCCGCTCAGGTTCAAATGGCATAGAGGAGACTGGGGTCCAGGGAGAATAAGAGCTGCCCACCCACACAGTCATACCACTCAGAGAGTCAATCCTGCTGGCCGCTGAAGCAGAGTCCCAGACATGGAGGTGGCCTTGGTGAGCCAAATCCTGGCTCCCATAAATCGAGAGCAATTGGCACTTCTGAATGCCCAGGCCCCCTGGGGCCTGGGCTGAGTGCACACGGGTAAGCACCAGCCCAGGCCCCCTTTTCTTCCTGCCATGCTTAATTACACCAGGATTGTGCTGAGTCAAGAAACCTGCAGGGGTGAAGGCCGCAGCATGACCTTTCCCTTTACCCTCAGCCAGCTGGTGGGCTCACATAGCCGGGTGTGTTGCCACCAAGAAACCCAAGAATAAGCTCAGCACCAAGGCACGTGGTGCCAAATGCTAAGCCCCACACCTCGGCCCCTGGCAGGACAGCCCCTTCTGAACTGAAAGCGAGAACAAAAGGGCCTTACAACAGCCACATCACCTGCATTCGGCCCCTATGCCCGCCTCCAGCCTGGGAAAAAAAGACCCCCCACATCACGGAATGTGGCAACCAGCAGTTGCCCAAAGACGGTCACAGGAGAGGGTGGCAGGCATCCTTGTTGCTCTCAGATGG
Organism: Onychomys torridus; assembly: GCF_903995425.1. Lineage (NCBI taxonomy): Eukaryota > Metazoa > Chordata > Mammalia > Rodentia > Cricetidae > Onychomys > Onychomys torridus. The sequence continues at coordinate 23,941,008 of NC_050450.1, read as the reverse complement.
CCATGTGACTTTGCCAAGTCTCTACTCGAGACTTGACTTGCAATCCTTGCATCCTCATTTTAGAGTATGAGAGATGGATCACTCAAGAGGAAGACATAGCTCCCCATTTCTCTGCATGTATGCTCATGCACAACGTTCTGTAAATGTCCAAGGAAAATGAAGACGCCAACTACCCCAGTGAGGTCCCTTGCCTTGGCTGCATGTCGAATCACCCAGGGGAGCATTAGAAGTCTTGCTGCTTAAGCTACACTCCAGACTAACTAAGCCAGAATCTTGGGGGGCGGGCGTATGGAGTAGCATCCCATCATGCTAAAGCCCCCAAGTGATTTCAATGTATAGACAGGGTTGAGAGTAGGTGCTGGAAAACTCCATCTACCAACTTTAGTTTGGAGGCTGAACTCCCAAACTGGAATTAGGCTGAAGAAACCAGGTAAATGTCCAGGTTGTTGACCACAAGCTACAATAATACCAGGAATTCAACAAATACATCTGAAGACCAGCTACGGGGCCAGGCCCTCTTGCAAGAGCCCGTGGAGTGCCTCAAGGTGCCCCCTTAGATACCATCTAGATTTCAGTTCAGGTCTCAGTGAGATTTATCTCTAAACCAACCAATGAAGCTAGTGTTTACCCAGCAAACCATAAATGCAAGACCCTGCACCACGCACTAGACACACAGATCTCTGACCCCATGGAACTTTCTGAAATCTTAAACGGCGAAGTTTAAGAATGTGCCCCCAGAGAAGTCAAAACAATATCGTACATAGAGGAGAGATGGCTCTGTACCTGAACAGTTCAAACTAAACAAATATATTTCAGGTGATTACTATATACTAGGTGCTGTCTTATTCTAGAGGAGTAATAAATTTGGGATCCTTGGGGAGGAGCAGTGACCCTCTTCCCCAAAGTGTGCTCCACAGACATAATGGCATTCCTCAGAGAACCAGCCACGAATGTACACTGCCAGGTAGGCCTCATTCAGTCTGCTGGAGCAGGATGTCTGGGGAGATGGGAGCCCACCAAGATGCATTTTTAACAAGTCCTCCAGGTGGTCTGGTGTGGACTCTAGTTAGGGACTCTACCTAGATGACTAATGTTGTGAGTACTGAAGAGATAAAGCATCTCCTTGGGTTATAGAAAGCTTCGAAGAATCTGAATCCTGGTTCTGACACAATGTGGGGGAACTTAGTTACTTTAATGTCTTTAAAATGTTATGTCTGTCTGTATAGCCACGTGTGAGTGCAGGTACCCACAAAGGCCAAAGGTATCAGATCCTTCTCTGGGAGCTGCATTCAAACTGACATGGGTGCTGGAAACAGAACTCCAGTCTTCTGCAAAGGCAGCATGCAGCCAGGCAATGGCGGTGGTAACGGTGGCACACACCTTAATCCCAGAACTCAGGGAGGCAGACGCAGGTGGATCTCTGTGAGTTCGAGGCCAGCCTGGTCCACAGAGTGAGTTCCGGGACAGTGAGAAACCCTGCCTTGAAAAAAACAAAACAAAAGGCAAAGGCATCGTGCACTCTTAACTGCTGAGCCATCTCTCCAGCCCCCAGCTTTAGTGTGTTCTCCATTCATTTTATCAACTGTGAAGAAGTGATGCACAGCAAGAAGTAATGGGGCCTCCCATGCAGAGTACATAAGATAATGTGGGAAATTCACTAGTACAGCGCCTGGGGCAGCCCATTAGTTGACCTCAAACCTAGCAGTCACAGCACAGTGATGCTGTTCTACACGATGAGTGTTGACAGGATGAAGGAAGGAAAGAATGAGCTAATTACTGCATGACTGATGGGGACTAGATGTGGCAAGCCTGGAAACGCAACATCCTGCCGCACAGGGAGACATGCCCATGATTGGACAAGGGCTTCTTAGAATGAATGATCACAACATGAGGCTCTGAACTTGAGGCGGCCATTTTCCTGGTTTTGCCTTTAAATGGACTCCAATGAAGCACACGCCCCCCACACACATTGGTTAAGAATATTGGATAAGCATCTTGGCTCTAGGTTCAAATCCTTCAGAGTTGAGTGGTCTTAGATGAATCATTTAAGGAAATTAGGCCTCCGTTTTCTTCTGGAAGCCAGATAAAATAAAGATGCTAACATCATAGAGTTGCTGTGGGATTAAGACATGCTATGTATAAGCTAGATAGCTGAAAGGTATGAATACAGTGAGTGCTCTATAGATGCCATCCCTGGGTGTCATGCATGCATGTGGCCAAAGACCATCTTACATTGCTTCATTCTAAGCAGCATCAGTTCACTCAAATGTCAAATCACAAAATGACTACTTGGTCTCATAATCCCAGTAGCTATGAAGTACTGCTTACATGCAGGGTATAGGTGCTTATATCACACACATGTGATGCATGACATGTCATGAACCCTGGAATATAGGTATCACCAAATCCACTTCATAATACACAATAACAATGATGTTTATGCCCTAAATTATACAACTATTATGTGTCCAAGGGGATACCTATTCTTTAACTGCCATAAAATCATCCCACTTTCCCTCAGAGGCTGTCTTTGAAACGTGGTACACTCAGCCACACTGTCAGAAGGCCTGGCTCTTTTACAGGGTCACTGTGTCACATCGAGTACTGGAAAGGATGTAGCTCAGAACGGCGTCTAGATAGCGACATTATAGACAGACTAGGGACAGGAAAGGGACCTTGTGGAAAATCAGGCTCTGAGTTCTAAAGCTGCTCCCAGCTTGTGGATGCCAGGGGTAGGAGGTGGAGTAAAGATTTTTTTTCTTTCCAGTTCAAAATCGTGAGCTAAGCCTAAACTAAGCAAGCTAGGTGGAAGACACAGAAGTTACAGCGGCTTCCCCGGTCATTTCTCCTTCGGAAGGCAGGCGTTCTGACCTGGGAGACAACACAGGAAGATGCAGCCCTTTTACTGCCGCTGAAGGACAAATTGTGGTCTTCTTTCCTCTCTCCTCAACGACATCCCCCAGATGGCAGCTGCCACTCGGTGAGCAACCCAGGAGATCTATATGGTTTGCGGTACGTCTTCCCAGGGACTGAACTAGGCTGGGATTCAACACAGACAGTTGGACTCCAGTCTTCCCGTGAAAACTTCTAACCAAGATTCCTGGAGTCCATTACCAGCTTGAACTTCGTCCTTTCTCTGCTTTGGTTCAGTTGGTCCAAAGAGCAGCCTGGATGCCCTCAACTGGAACAAAGAGGACATGGCCTAACTTGGGATGCTGAGTTTTTAGAAACAGTTATTAACAATTCGCTCTCCTTCAAATCCTGCAGTTACCTGCAAGGAACCATGTTACCTCCAGCTGACCCCACCTGCCAAAAATATTCCTGCATTTTCATTTTTATCATCTTTGTGTTCCACGGTTGCCATGGTAGTAAAATTTACACTCAACAGCCTCACTGCCATTTTCAACTACAAATAGAATTATTGTGTTCCCAGTTTGGCTCTGCAGAAAAAGAAATATGCCTGTACTCCAGGCCAAGCCCTGTGCTCGGCAGAAGGCTCGGGTGCTGTGCTGAGCAAGACAGGGGTTTGTTGCTATAGAGTTTTCCTTCTGGACTAAGTAGCCTTTCTACCATATATCATTCTGTGATGAGATTTATTTTTTAAGGTGGTAGAGTGTATAGAACATGATTTTTACCATTTTAACGATAATGGTTATATTTACTGTGCCTGCAAATTTGAACCTCTGTGCCCATCAGACACTTATTCTCCATCCCTCCCAGCTCCTGAAAACTCAACCTTTTTTATTTATTTAGTGTTTGTGGGTTCATGGTATGGATGTCCCACAGTGCATGTGTAGAGCTCAGGATAGCTTATGGAGTCACTTCCCTCCCTCTACCATGTGAGTAACAAGGACCAAACTCAAGGCAGGGATAGAACTCAGGGCCTCAGTTTTGGCAGCAAGCATCTTTACCCTCTGAATCATCTCACTAACCCTTGACATCTTCAAATGCTCTTGCTACCTGTGAATTTCCCTGCTATGGATATTTCATATAATTATGTGGCGTCATACAATGTTTGGTTTTTTGTGTGTGTGTGGGCTCTTTTGCTCTGTACGATGCTTCCAAGGCCCACTGTGGCATGCATGAGACCTCCACTGGTTCTGGAGGACGAATCCACTCCCATTATGTAGAAACGCACATTCTGCTCATCATTCATCTGCTGATAGACACTTGGGTTGTTTCCTCATTGAGCTGTCATGAATAATGCTGCGGTGAACCCTGGCACACAGTAATCTGTTCTGAGTCCCCACTTTTAATTCTTTGGGGTATCTGCTTAGAGTGGAACCGATGAGCCACATGATAATTCCATGTTTAACTTTTCAAGGAGCTACTGTCCTCTTTCCAATAGCAGCCACATTTGGCATGCCTACCATTGGCAGAAATGGGTATCAACTCCCCACGTCCTCACTAAGCTCTTGGTTTCGCTTTGCTTTGCTCTGCCTCACTGCTATTACGACTGTGACAGTAGGTGTGAGGAGGTATTCTCTGTAAGCAAAGGAGGTAATAACTGCTTTATCATGGTCCCACTGCATCACAGGTGCTCACAGGCACACTGCATAGACCTTTCTTTTTCTGATGAATCAACAAATGAATGCATGAATGGGCTCCCCTGCTTAAATAATTACATTATTAAGTTTGATGTCTGCTCAGCTTCTCCCCACTCCTTTATTGATAGGATTGGAAACTTGTACCAGAAAATCCAGCTCAGCAAGCAAGACACAGGCAGTGACTAAAGGCAGGTGTCAGGGTTTTCACCCAGGGACCACTGGCCCTGTTATCTGCATAGTTGTTACACCCAGGAGCCAGTGGAACCTGCTGCTTAAGCATCAGGAGAATTAAGAAGACTTTAAGCTACAGAGTCATGGTTACAAAACCAAAGCAGTGGGTTGAATGGGCTGCCCTGAATCACAGCTAAATGCCAGGTATGTGTCCTATTTATCCCCCTGCGCCTCAGTTCGGATCCAGTCCAAGTCCTGTGTGCAGTAAAATGGAACATTAAAAGCACTTAGCATGGTGCCTGGCACAGCATAAGCTCTCCATAAAAGTTCTCTCTCACCGTTACTATGAACACTAATGTTGACGCACAGGCCCAAGCCCGGGCCCTCCTTTGCCTAATTCCTCTCTACACCAGAACTCTAGGAAGGAAAAACAGGCTCAGGATGAGCAGACTCACTGCTTATCCTTCCTGCTAGTCTTCTGGAGAACTTGCAGCCAGTGGCACATCTAGAGTCTTCCACGAGGAACTGGGCCTGTTTCTTCTTCTGTGGGACCGCTAACCTCTCCAACCTTATTCTGACCAGATGTTGGAGGGATAACAACACCAGTAACCCTTGAAGTCTCCTGCAAACTCCAAAGCCCACACTCCAAGCACTCAGAGAGAGCTTCTACTGCTGACAATCCACAGGTGGCCCTAGGGTTGAAGAGAGTTTCCAAAAAGGATGTAGGCAAATGAGCCAAAAATTCAGTGACACGAACAAGGGGCTGTCCTGCTAGAAGCCCTGAGAGAATGCCACAGGAGTGAACTAGGGTGTCAGGGCCATAAGATGTTCCATGCTGATGGCACCATAGTTCTTATGTACATGAGTGGAGGAAACAGCATTCAACTCAGCCTGCCAGGAAGCGTTGTACTATACTGAAGCATATTGAAAATATCAGTCTTACAAAACAAAAAGAGCTCCCGGGTCCATGTTTCACCTGTATGTAACTGAAAGGTTTTATTAGACACGGAGACCCTCACAAGCAAAGCCATGCTCAGGCAAGTGAAGGTGGAGTTTCACATGGCAGGACTGTGTAGGTGTGTAGGGGGCTGGGGGCCGATAACAACAGTAGATCCTGGTTATTGAGTCCCATGCTTCCCCAACACACATGTTCTGCTGTCTCACTGTCATGGGATAGCAGCACAAGGTTGTGTTATGGAGGAAGAAACAGTCTCAGAAACTTTATGTGACTTCTGTGTTTTAGATATCAGCGGTTACCCCTCACTCCCCGCCTCTTAGAATGGTTGTATGTTATATATACACTAGCTACCTTGAAGAGGAGATACCGGTTTAAACACGATGGTCATTCCTGATTCATATGCCCCTTTGTACACACAACCTGACCATTGTTTTACATATAGTGTGCTGGATAGTCTCACATCAACTTGACACAAGCTGAAGTCATCTGAGAGAAGGGAACCTCCATTAAGAAAATGCCTGCATAAGAACCTAAGACTGGGTTGTAGGCAAGCCTGTAAGGCATTTTCTTAATTAGTGATTGATGGGGAAGGTCCAGCCCATTGTGGGTGGTGCCATCCCTGGGCTGACAGTCCTGGGTTCTATAAGAAAGCAGGTGGAGGAAGCCCTGGGGAGCAAACCAGTAAGCAGCACCGCTCCATGGCCTCTGCATCAGCTCCTGCCTCCAGGTTCCTGCTGTTTGCGTTCCTGTCCTGACTTCCTTCAACGATGAACAGTGATGTGGAAACCTAAGCCAATTAAGCCCTTTCTCCCCAAGTTGCTTTGGTCATGGTGTTTCATCACAGCAATAGAAACACTGACCAAGACATACAGTGTGTTCTATGTACCGCATTAGGACTATTATGGAATCTTCCACTTGAGGCATCACATTAGGTCTCAAAAAGTTTAAGATTTCGGGGATAGACCAAGGTTTGGAATTTTGGATCACGGATGCTCATCTAACTTGTATGACAATAACTTCTATGAAATTACTGCATCTAACCTTTTTTTTTTTTTTTTTAGACAGGGTTTCTCTGTGCAGTCCTGACTGTCCTAGAACTCACTCTGTAGACCAGGCTAGCCTTGAACTCAGAGTCTGCCCGCCTCTGCCTCTCAAATGCTGGGATTAAAGGCAGTTGCCACCACTGCCCAGCTAACCTTTCTTAGGAAAAAAAAATGCAAACTCCTCAGAGTTCAGCCTTACAAAGAATAACATCAATTTCTTGATACTGAAGCAACGATACATAAACTATAATACATGTGTCATTTTTCATATCGATGATTAATGTTATCTGCAAACTATGTAATATGCCTCAGAGGCAGAACAGTTAGAGGTTGAGAACATGGACTCCTGAGTCAACCTGCATATGAAACTTGGCTTTGGCCACTTAGCAGTGTTGGGGCATTACGTAAATAGTGTATCCTTTGTTTCTCCTCTATAAAATGAGCTACTAATAGTACCAACCTCATGGGATGCTCACAGGGATTAAGAAAACACAGACGAGGTTCTAGAACATTCCTACCTAGCACACATACCACTCAGCGGCGGTCATTATGCAAGCTTTGTTCCTTTACCCTTTGACAATGACATCATTGAGCAGTGAGAAGCCTGACAGAGACTGGTCTAGTGTTGCACATTAGCAGGAAAGTATCAGGGATCAAGACCCAGGTCTTCTGAGTTTCGAGTCCTACTGTTTTCTACAATCTACCTCCTACTTCCTGCTCACCCTCCTCAGAGTTTCCTATGCCTTCAAGTCTTGTTCAGAGAAAGGAGAGGCTGGACCAGCTGGCCCTTGGGGTTCCTTCCAGCATCCTCATGCAAAGTGGTGCTCCACCAAGCAACAGTTTCAGAAGCAGCAGGAAGGAATGTTTTCACTCCCTCAGAGCACAGTCTCCTTAGCCATGTGGCCAGAAGAAGTATTCTGCATTTAGGGTTCCATTTTTTTGCCAGCTTCTATTTCTTTCCAAAGTCCTTAGTACATTTCCTAATTAATCACTCCCACTTAATTTCCTAAAGCAATCACATCCTCCCCACAGGCAAGCAGCCTCGTCTCAGGCAGAAGCGTGTAAGCGCGTGCACAAACACACACACACACACACACACACACACACACACACACACACACACACACACACACCAGCTGGCTCCTCGGCTATGTAGGCATGTGTGAGCAGCCATTGGACACAGCCCCAAAGTGGTACAGACACAGAAAAACGCAGCCTGGGAACTAAAGTCAAAAGACACACTCTTCACAGCCTGGCCCGCATGTGGTTCCTGGTGAGCAAAAGGGACATTGGGAGTTGGTTTCTCCAAGGAAACTCTAAGGCACTCAGGATGTAGGGATATGCTTGCCCAGTATCCTCTCAGCGCTGCCCGGCAGGGTCATTCAGGAGGGGCAGCAAGGCTCTTTGCTTCACAATTGCTTTGTCAATTGATCACTTGCTATATGACTCTGGGCGAGAGCTCTGTTTTTATTGAGCCTGTTTCCCCGTCCTTAAAATGAGAACAGTAACATATACCACACAGTGAGGATGTAAGGCAGAACATAACAGTTACAAGGAGCTAACCCATGAAGACTAATAAATGAAGCTAGGTTTTTAAAAAATGATAAGCAGGGTGTCAAATGGCAGCTACACACACCCAGAACTAAAGTTTCCATGGGGAGGGGCAGGGATGCAGTAAAAAGGACCTGTGCCTCATCTAAAAGCCACTTGGCGGCTGCAGGAACCAAGGGGACTGCCTGTCGTTAGACTTGTCAAAAATTTTAAGACACTGGAAATAGAGTTATATGTGTATTCACCCAATATGAAAATGTTGACTGAAAATTAACATTAAAAAATTCAGTGAGGTGCTGGGGAACCAGCTTCCTCAGTACAATGCCTGCCCCACAAGCATAGGTGCTCAGTTTGAGTGCCCAGCCATGACTGGCACAAAAAAAGCTGGTCACAGAGGCATACACTTGTCATCCTGGGGCTTAGGGCATGGGAACAGGATATTTGGAGCTCATTGGCCAGTCAACCTAACCTAATGGGTGAGCCCGGGTCTCAGTGAGACCATATCTCAAAATACCAGGGTGGACAGCCCCTGAGGAACGACACCTAAAGGAGGCCTCCAACCTCCACACACATGTACATACATCACACACACACACACACACACACACACACACACACACACACACATTATGTAAGTCAAATACATCATACTCAAGACCTGGATCTGGCCGAACAGCCACTGATCTGCAAACTCTGTCAATGTTATTAATTAATGGAGACAATGAAATATATAAAACACTCAGCCATGTGCACAGCACATAGTAAACACTCAATAAATGGCAGCCAGAGTTCTTATTATTACCATTAGCTGTGCAAGCAACCCCCATCTGTGACAATGGACAGGGGATTCCCAACAGCTGTCTGGGTTGTGGACAGCTGTAAGAGCCTCTGGGGACACCACAGATATTAACTACTGTGCATTCACAAACTCTGCTGTTTTACTAAAGCAAGCATGCTTTGTGACAGTGGAGCTCGGCAGTGGTTTTTTAACTGGAGGGGACTTTCTTCTACCTCAGGGGACACTTGACAATGTCTGGAAATGCTTTCTTCCTGTCACAAAAACATTCTATTGAAATCTAATTGGTAAAAGTCTTGGATGTTGGTAAATAATTTATAATAAGCAGAGCAGCCGTATTCAACAATAGCAACCAAACCAAACCCAACATGTCAACAGGACTGAGGTGGAGAAGCAATGGGATGGATGGGAGTTTTCCATGCAACACCCTGTTTGCTTAAAGGATTTTATGAAGACAGAAGCCTACATAGATTTTTTTAGACTATGGAGAAGCCGGCTGGTGGGCAAACAGCGTCTGTAATTCACCCCAGGGTCAGGCTTGAGGTCCTGCTTTCATTCCGTCTCCTATAGCATCCTTATCGTTGTCTTAACTACTGCCATATCAACGCACTTCCTTAAAGGCTCAGTTGAAGACTTCAGATTGGAAAATGGGCCCTGGGGAAACTGAGGACTCAAGAGATGAACTACTTGAGGGAGCCAAGGTCACTCAGCAAGTTGTAGGGCCAAAGTGAAACAGAATCCTCCTCAGTCCTGGTCCACATCCCTCATCATTCCATTTTGCTGTTGCCATGGTAATTATAAATCAATTTTGTCTATCCATTAAAGCAGTTACTTCATAGAATGTTCTCACAAAGCACTGTTGAACTTGCCCTAGTTTTCCTCCACGGATGTGAAAGTAATCATATTTTTGTATGTTCTATGATTCTGGCTACATTCATGATTGCCCTTCACCTCAAATGGGATAAATAAGCGAGGTCACATTGCAGATTGGCTGTCATGCATCACTATGACTACCCCCCAAACAAAGAAAGAGCACCAGAAGCAAAAGCAGTGAGTCGTATTTACCTTACTAAGAAAAGCGGGGTGACTTTTGTCAATCCATACCTTACATGGAGCATTTAACTTATCTATTTGTTCTTCTCCATAATTTGAAGAATTTCTCTACCTCAATTTTCTCCAACACAGCCATTCACCAGAAACACCTTGTGCATTATAAAATCCCAACATCCAAAATGCACCCCAAAATCATTAAATCAGGACTTCAGAGGGGATAGAGCCCAGGCATTTTATCATTTTATATCTCTCTAGGTGATTCCAAAGGACTGGCAAGTCTAAGAGTCAGGCTTCAGGATTCCATTGTTATTATTGAACAATGATGTGACATCTTCAGAGAAGAATGAACTTGTCTAGGGGCACAGCTGGTGAACCACAAACCTGTGGTTAGAATGGAGGTCTGGCCCGCTGCAAAGCCCACAGAGAATTATGCCACTCCCACCCAGGAGTAAGTTAACCAAAGCCCTCTGATGTACGGTTATCTGGTTACAACTCTGAGAACAGAGGAATTCTCTTGAAGGCTATCGGAGACTTGTGGGCTTCATGGAAATCTTCGGAACAGGTCTGGCGACAAGCAGGCAGACACATCTTATCCTTCTGCAAGTACACAGATGAAATGGACACACATTGTGCTCAGTCTTTCTGACCCACTGGTCAAGATTCCAGTTCCAGGAAAGAAGGCTTTCCATCAACCCTGACATGGGTCAAGAGCTAATTCCTAGATTAGGAAAAAGGAAGACATCTCATCACAGAGTCACGATACAGTACCTAGTGAGTGTAAAGGATGATGTTTCAATTGATGCAGGGGAAGCTGCCACCAGAAAGACTGAGTGGATGGAGCCTGAACAGCCAAAACCCAGGACATGTTGACTACTCCAAGGAGATGCAATGACTTATAAAAACAGGAAGATACAGGCAAAAAAAAAAAACAAAACAAAACAAAAAAAACAGCCAAAATCCAGATGTCCTTGTCACCTAAGCCACTAGGTAGAGATGTTCACTCGGTAGAAACAGTATGAGGTTGCCATGACTGACCTCAAAATCATTTGAAAAATGTTTTTGTGTGCATTTTTTCCTAAAAACAAGCTCAAGCTCATTATCACTTTTAAAAAAATCAGAGTATCTAGACTGAAGGAGGGGGAAAGGCAAGATTGGAGCTCTTGGGAGATCAATCGACTAAGAGAAATAGTTCATGGGCAATCTTTCCTAACGAAAAGTCCGTAGCCGTGCCTGGCTCAATGGTCTACACTTTTAATCCCAGCACTCCACTCAGGAAGGAGGGGCAGATGGATCTCTGTGAATTCAAGGTCAGTCCAGTCTACAGAGAGAGTTCCAAGACCGCCAGGAATGGGTAGTGAGACTCTGTCTTTAAAATGAAATGAACACAGGTCCCAGGAGCTGTCCAGAAAAGTTAAATCCAGTGTCCTAACTTGGTCCATTACCGGGCAGATTGGTATACTTTGCCAAAAACAAGGCAGAGTGGAAAAAACACCCCCCGCCCCCCAAAAAAAATCAGACACATTTCGGTGACATAGTTGTAATGCATGGGAATATCTGGGAACTATACACATGGATCTCTGAGCAAAGGGTGGTACAACTGGCAGGGATCAGGAACCATTAAAATTCAGTCCCAGACATGTTAAAATAGAGTACTGTTTTGGAATGCTTAACCAGGCCCCTGCGCTCCTCTCTAAAGGGCTTGCTTCCCATCCTGTGAGGACATCATCCCATATCCAGGCATCCCCTGCCCCCAGTATCCAGGGACTTAACCAATGAGGCTGCTAGGAGTTAGTAGCACTGGTTGCTCATTGCATGCATTCTGTGGACAAATCAATACATAAATGAGTTGCCCCAGATACTCCATTCATAGGCAATATGCATTAAGTCCTGAGTATATGTCAGCGATGACCTGGATTCCTAAGAGATCTACATTACAGATGAGAATTCTGTGACCCTAAGAGATGAAGGGGTCTGTCTCCAGTCACACATAAGTGATGAGACTTAGATCCAAGTTTATATGAACTTCAATGCTTGTATACATGCCACAGACCCAGCAACCAAATGTTAGTACACTGGCTATGAATTTCACAGATGTTAGTCCTAAGTCTTTCAATAGGTATGATTGTATTCATTCATTATTTATTTGTTTTGATGAGAAAGACAGATAATTTGCTGAAGGGCATATTTTTAAATTCAGATTGCTTTGCCTCTAAGGCCTGGGGTCTTTCCTATCTTACTTCTGCCTATGCAAGTTAATTTGATTTTTTTAAAGCAGGTATTGGCTTTGATCGATCTTCACAAGCATTATACAGAGAAATGCATAGTTCCTGCCCTCAAGATACTTTTAATCTAGTTAAGAGATTGAATCTCATGGAACAAATAGTACCAATAATGAGTATTAATATATGGATATAGAGGTTTTAAACATACATGCTACAAAGAGATTTCTTCCTTGGAGAGAAGGAATCTCTTGGCCCCGCCCATGAATCTAGACTAGTTCCTGTGGCCAGGTAACAACAACAGAAATCCCTGATTCTAGGGGCTGTGGAGGCCTGAATCTGGGATGATGTCCTCACAGGTCCCAGTCAAGTGTCTGAGTTGTTGCACTTCCCTTCTTGGGATCCCTCGAGGTATGAAATGAGCTTGTGCTTAAGACATCATGCTGGGCCGGAAACTCAGGCCACTCGGGGCACTAGCTGGAGCTGAGTCCAGTCTCCACCATCCCAATTGAGGTATAGACCTCAGTTTTCAATGGGGAAACTGAGGCTCGGAGGAATTGAGTAGCACCTTCCAATCCTTCCCCAGCCATTCCAGAACCTCAGCCTGGAGGAACAGATCACAGATGAGCCATCCCTACTGAGACTCACAAAGCACAATAAAATTGTTATTGTTCGTGTACTCAATCTCAAGGTTGCTGATTTCTTAACTGGCTGTTCAAGGCCAGCCCTGTCCTCTCTGCTGGAGGTGGGCTATCTCATTGGGACTTCTAACAACATGGCAGTGTGGGTCACTGGTAAAGAGCATGATCAAGAACACTTAGCTAGTGGGAGCATTCAGATGAGGGTCACACTAACTCCAGCATCAGGACTTGAAACTGCTATACCACAGAGGAGGAAAAAACTATGTCTTTGTATAAAAACCTACAAAACCACTAGCCAATCAGTTTGAAGCAACATCAGCTGCTATTTTTGAAACTAAACATCTTTTCCTTTCTTAATTTCAGAAGGCTTACTGTGGAGCTGAGCTAATTATTTGAGCCTTAATCAAGGACCAGCCACTCCCTGAAGCAGCTGTCTTGGCCTCTCTCCTGCCTCTAGAAAGTCCCAGGGGTCCATTGGCTATTGGCTCAGAGCTTAATCCCAACTCTCCGCCCTCAGAAGCAAAGACACACAGGGCTGGAAGGATCTCTGGAGTTCAGCCAGCCCACCTCCCTCATCACTTTTGAAGATGAGGGAGCAGAGGCACCGAGAGGTGAGGTGACTCGTCCAAGGTCACACAGTGTGTCAGAGGCATGGCTAGGTCCCCAAATTCCCAGGCAAGCGTTCTTTCTACTCCAACATTGTGCCGTTGCTAAAAATTGTGCGGATCCACCTCCCTCCACCCTCCCTCCTCTTGACAAAGCTGTTTCCCCTACACACCACTACGCACAGCCACATTTGGCAGGAGGCGCTACCAGCCCTTCTCTGCTCGGGAAATGTTATTTTGCAATGGGCCTCTCTTGGTTTTTTAGCAACACACAAAGAAAACTGTAGCTCTGTCTTCTTGGAAGATGTTTCTTGTTTCACAGACAGGAAGAGGGCCTTCCTGTCTAAATGTGACTCCAATCAGCATACAGCTCCAGTTGAGAAAGAAACCCGAAGAGACTTAGCTCTTTGCAGCATCCCTAGAATGTACCAGCAGGGCACAGAGCAGGGAGAAGCTTGGTGAAATTTTCAGAAAGGATTAAAATGCACGTCTCAACAGAACCGGAGCAGATTGGTCACTGTCTTGTATAAGAAGACAGTGTATAGAAGTAATAAGCTGGGCTCGGGGGGACTAGAGCAACTGCCCACCCAGTTTGGATTCCTGCTTCCTGGTCTTACTCCAACTGTCTTTCCCCTTGACTTTTTCCTCATCTAGGACCTTCCCCTTCTAGACCTCGAGCCAGCCAGAGCTTTGATGCTGACTGATAGTCAGTCATACTGCTTAACAAGGCCACGTCGCTGTGGGGGCTTCTCCTACTGGTTCTGGGCCAGTCTTTATTTTCTGAAGTAGATTTAGTCCTTCTACTGTCTCTCCAGCTTGTCAGACTGCATGAGGTTTCTTGTGGCTCTGGGTGATCTTGTCTAAGGCCCAAATACTGACACAGAAACAGGGAAATGTCTTGTACTGGCAGATTCCAGGAATAACCCGGATATCCTTGTGCTACCTCTTTAAGACATTTTATCCTTCAAGGTGGATTGAGTTTGATAGAGAGAGGGTAGACCAGATGATCCTAAGATGCTCCCAAAGCTTGAAAATCTGCCTGTTGGGGGGAGGAAAGAAGTACTGGAGGAAGAGAACCCAGTTCTCTGTCTGTCAGAAATTCAGAGCTCATAAGCTGGTATCAGATGGGAAAAGATGTGCCAGCTTTGAGCAGGAGGAGAGGGAGTGGACGTGTTGCTCACAGCTATTGCAAACCACGATTCATCCATTCTACTCTTTGAAAATCAAAATTGCAGTTTATTTACTTATTTTGAGACAAGGCCTCACTACGTGGCCCACACTAGCCTGAATGCAAGACCTCCCTGTCCCAGTCTCCCAAGTGCTGGGATAAAGGCCTGTGCAGCCACACCTGATCATTCTTTCATCCTAAAAGGACTGAAAAGTACTCATGAGAATCACCTTTGCACGTAAGTCTAGTGCACAGGAGGGACCACAGAGAAACTGTGTCTACATGCAGGTTCTCAGCGCCTGTTTCCCTAGAACGCCATCTTTCCCATAATCTATCTAGCTCTTAACCAACCTGCCCAAAGAACCCATGCCAGTCCAAAGCCCACTCTCCTGCCCTCCCCAGGAAAAAGTCCCATTGCTTGGGGAAATCTTAGAGAAAAGGGGGGGGGGTGATTGTCACCTTGAAATAGTGTCCAGTGGTTTAGTTCCAGCAGGGGTGTGGTGAACGCGATTGTATCTGCTCACAGCCTCAAATGGGATTGTGCTGTGTGTCAGTGTTTATGAAAATACCTCTCAAATAAGGTCAGTGTTCTATGCAGTTAGTGCTAATAAAATGCAGACTTTGTGCTGTTCGCCAGCTAGCGACAGAGAAGGTCTTCAATACTTTATTGGGTAGGATTGTCCTCAGATTAATATTTTCCTCATAACCCTTTCTAAATTCTACTTGCACTATTTTTTTTAGTAATGTGGGGCTTTTCTACATTTCATACATGCTAGCAGAGATGAGTGGGGCTTGTGTTCACCAGTGATTCCTGAAGACTTAGTGTAACATCCTTCGTTGCTCCGGTGGCTCTCCCATGCCAGAAGTTCACCCACTTGAGCTAGCATGAAGCCTTTCCCTTGGTTCAGACCAGTTCCCTACTATCTTCAAGTGCCCTGAGAGAATGGTTCAGTTACTGTATGCATTTTGGTAGCAACGCTATAAATGACCCCTCATACGACTTTACCCTTCATGTACATCACAGTTTCAGTATGAAGTGTCCCACAAAAGGTTTACAGCTTAGGGCCTTGGCTATTCTGGTAGGTTCTGGAAATTTCAGAAGATGAGTTTCAGCTGAGGGGTGGGGAGGAAGTAGGTCACTGAGGTCCAATCCTCACCGGGAATTTTATCCCTGATGCCTTCCTCTCTTCCTGCCCATCATCAGACAAACAGTCTCCTCCCTGACATGTTCTTACTGCCACGGTAATTCCTCCCCAGCACAAGCCCAGAGACACCAGGACAAACTGAACTCTCTGGAACTGTGGACCAAAGCCAGCTCTCAGGTAATGGTGGTGAGAAGAACCAGTCCAATGTAGCCCTTTTTTGATGCTATCATCTTGAACACTGCCAATTAGGTATCACGATCCAGGCAGAGAGTTCTTTGCATTCACGCAGGTGAGTTTGCATTTATAAAAGATGTCTTTGGCTAAGTGAAAAAGAACCTGGAGCTGAGCTGAAAGACACTGGTGACCCCAAGGAGGGTTCTTAAGTTCTCCAAGTTTCCTCATCTATTGAGCAAAGATTCTAAAATAGACCCCATCTCCTTCCAGCTGCCACATGTAGGAAGCTATGTGGAGGGCAGTCAGGGGCAAGAAGCCAAGCCAAGGTTAAGGCAGAATTAGGAACAGGTCAGGGAAGATTCCATGGTCAAGACATAGACAGCAGATCTGGCATGGACTCCATGCCCTGTAGACACTGCTGAGTAAGGGCAAAACCCATTCCAGAGGTCAGAGGAGCATATCGTAGGTACACCTGATAGCAGACAGGAGCTCATTGGCTGAAAAATGTTATTGGGAGACAAGGTGGGTGGTTAAACACGTTGGCTGACTTTCAGGACCCATAGCCACACTGCTGCCAAAGTGTAGAATGAATTAAGAGTCAGGAACCCAGGCTGATGTTTCAGATGAGAGAAGAGGAGCCTGAGCCCACATAAATAGGGATGAGGCTTAAACAATGAAATTACTCTCTACTCCAGCCAGGATGTACCTCATGTACATTCTGTTCTGACTGGACCTGATGTCAATGGGCACAGCCCAGGGAAGACAGCTAGGAGAAAGTAAGTTGCAGGCCAGCAGGACAGATCAGTGGGTAAAGACCCTGGCTTTCCGGTCTGAAACCCAAGTTCAATCCTTGGAATCCATGTGATGGAAGACTGATTGTGCGCGCGCGCACACACACACACACACACACACACACACACACACAAATAAATAAATGCAATTTTTTTAAAAGGAAGTGGCACATGTAACTAGGAAGAAACACCAACTCTGCTAAAATCTGAATAAATAATTGAGCATGAAAATACCAGTCAACAAAGTCCTTCAGACTCTCCTTGGAATTTCATGCCCCTGCTGTCATGTGGATATGGTCCGAGTGCATTCTCTAAAGGCTCGTGGGTTAGAAGTTCATTTCAGGGTGGGGCAATACCAGGATGGGACTTTAAGATACATGTCAGTTAGGTCCCAGGGTTCTGTTTTTTAATGAGATTAATGTAGATCTCACAGGACCTAGTTAGTCCCAATGAAAATGAACTTTTATTTAAAAAAAAAAAAAAAAAAAAAAGCAATCATGGCCTCTCCATGCTTTGGTTTCCTGCTTCACAATGGGATCATTCCCTTGAACACATGTCCCCAATCACTCCATTACTCACCATGATGTGACCCAGCCTACTGGGCTCTCACCATAGCCAGAAGTGTGCTGTTTTAACTTCCAAAGCCATGAGCTAAATTCATGTCTTTTCTTTCTATATCACTGGCCTCAAATGTGTACTACAGCAATGGAAAAATGGAATCCAAACTTCTTTTAAGTCATAAACTGTCTTCCTCACTCTCTGGGAAATTTATAGTTGTATTGACAAATACTATATTGATGTTCTCCCTAAGATTTGATTGATACCTTCTGGGCTAAGATCCCTAAACAATACAAAAAAAAAAAAAAAATCCTGGGGCTGGAGAGATGGCTCAGAGGTTAAGAGCACTGACTGCTCTTCCAGAGGTCCTGAGTTCAATTCCCAGCACCCACATGGTGGCTCACAACCATCTGTAATGAGATCTGGCTCCCTCTTCTTTACACATAATAAATAAATTGAAAAAAAAAATCCCAAGGAAGAGTTC
This sequence comes from Onychomys torridus, assembly GCF_903995425.1. Lineage (NCBI taxonomy): Eukaryota > Metazoa > Chordata > Mammalia > Rodentia > Cricetidae > Onychomys > Onychomys torridus. Next base: position 23,923,104 of record NC_050450.1, on the reverse strand, counting down.
CACTCATTCTAAAGTGGGCCCAGGCCCATTAGCTGTGAACTTCTGTGATTGTATACCACTCTCCCATTCTACACAAGGGAACCCTATTTATCTTTCAAGCTGTGATTCAAATGTCACATTCCTCCCCAAACTAGACATGATGGCTCTTTCCCACCAGACATCCAAATCATGTCATGCATCAAAATGTGCTCAGTGACTCAAGTGTGATGCTGTTGCTGCCACCACACCGCCTCCTCCTTCTCTTCTTCCTCCTCCTCCTCCTTCTCCCCTTCCTCCTCCTTCTTTTCTTCCTCCTTCTCCTCCTTCTCCCCTTCCTCCTCCTTCTCTTTTTCCTCCTCATCACCTTCCTCCTTACTATTCTTTCAAAATTGAGTAAAGAAATACAGAGAAGTTTCAGGTTGTGGGGAGGAATAGCGTGACCACTGGTTATCCTGCAGTCCCTGACCACACTGCCTTTCTTGTTCCTAACTGGGTATATTCCTCCCCAAGTGTCATTTTCTCATCTGTTAAGTGGGGACAGCACTACTATACCCCTGGGATAATTGTTAGAATAGTAAGTTAGTTCAAGCAAGTAGAGTGTCAGGGCAGGGCTCAACGGTAGATCTCATTCTGAGGGTGACTACTGTTACTTACAGAGGTTGGACAGCCTGGAGGCCACAGTTCTCCTTGCTCTCTCCGCCACCATACTTATCCCAAGAACTACAAAGGTGGATACACCCATGTCAAAGGGAAGGTGAGATTGTGAAATGAAATCACTGTTGTTTAAATTTTAAAAGCTGAAGCAACCTGAGCTTTGCTATTGACAAAAAGGGACTGATTCCTCAGGCCAAAATATTTACCAGGAGAAGCATTCATCTCACATCCCATGCTGGTAGGGGTTCTGGTACCAGTCTAAAAGGAAGACAGTAAAGCTAAAGTCATGGCATACAGTTCCTTGGAAAACCAAGAGTGCTCTTATATGAGTGTTTCTCTAAAAGTCATACGTGCTGAAGAACTGGTTCCCAGCTATTTTGAGAGATTCTAGAAACTTTAATAGGTGGTGCCCAGCTGGAAGAAAATCACTAGGGCTATATCTTGCCCTGGCCTTTCCTATATTACCTCTCTGTTTCCTGTCCAACATGATGGGAGAGGCTCAACCATGCCTTCAATGCATGATATACTGACCCCTCTAAAACCAGGAGCAAAGTTAATCTTACTTCCTAAAGATAACTTTCTCAAGTACTTGGTCACAGCAACAATAGTGCTAATTCATGAATTTAGAGAAAATTCAACAAATCAATAAAGCAATAATTAGAAACAATTTTAGGGAAATAAAAACCTCAATTTTGATGGGGGGGGGTGATTTTTTTTTTTTTTTTTTTTTTTTTTGAGGCAGGGTCTTGTAAAGCCCAAATTGGTCTGGAACTTACTTTTTAAGAAAGATTGGTTTTGAACTTGCTATGGCTGGCCTTGAACTCACAATTCTCCTGCCTCTACCTACCAAATGCTGGAATTATAAGTGCATGCTACCACACCCTGCAGACCTCAGTGTTTTTATACACCTTAGACAGAAAGAACAGGCTATGTATGTAATTCTACAACCTAGACACTTTCCAAAGGGCTGGAGAGTGGGCTCGGTGGTTAAGAGCACATACTGCTCTTGCAGAGGATTTGAGTTCGATTTCCAACATCCACATAAAGTGGCTCATAATCACCCATAAATCCAGCTCCAGGAGATCATATGCCCTCTTCTGGACTCCAAGGGCACCTGAACTTACATGCACATATAATAAATCTGTTAAGAGACTTGCAGAAGGCAGACAATGCATCCACGGACTCTAAAGACAAGTCAGATCCATGGGCATGCGCACTGAATGTTCTGGGCAGAGTAAGAGGGGAGAGGGGGAACCCGAGCGGCTGACTTGCAAAGGAGTAACTCAAAATAGAAAATGTTCCTGAAAAACCTAATGAAATGAAATCATTTGCCAGAATCTAATTAGGAGAATGTACACTGTTGCATTTAGACATCAAAACACAACTGAAAAGCAGGACATGGAATTGCCTGCCTATACTCCCAGTGCTCAGGAAGCTGAGGCAGGAGGATTTTGAGTCTGAGTCTACCTTGAGCCACATGGTGAGACCCTATCTCTTAAAAGCAAGGATCTGGGGTCAACTACTCAAATCTGGATAGCTAATAATAAGAAAACATCAGGGCAGGCTGGGGAGCTGTGAGGGGGGCGGGAAATAAGCCTGCTTACAATAAGCCATCCAGGGAGATGGCTCGGTCCTATGCAAATATGAGGATCTGAACTCAGATCGCCAGCACTCCCATAAAAAGTCAATTACTGCAATGCGCGCCTGCAATCCCAGTCTGTGGGAAAGAAGGACGCAAGTGAACCCTTGGCACTAGATGGCCAGCCAGTCTAGCCCCAACAAGTGAGCTCCAGACTCAGTAAGAGATCCTGCTTCATCACAAACAAAAAACAAAAACCCTGGAAATAACTGACGCCAACCTCCAGCCTCCATGTGCACTTATATGCATACATGCATTCTCATAGACTCACACAAACACGAATGCATTGACAGAACTGGGCATGGTGGCCCCTGCTTGTAATCCTGTAATTCTGACAACAGTGACAGGAGGATCATGAGTTCAAGGCCAGCTGCGGACACTGTCAAAAGACAAACAAAAGGACCATGGATGGAAGTCAATTAAGATAATAATCAAGATGCTGAAAGTCTCCCCTAATCTGAAAGTCCAAAATCTAGAATAGTTCAAAATCCAAAACGTTCTCAGCACAAACATGATCCAATCCCACAAGTGAAAAATTCCAACCATAGACTTTATTTTATGAGCAAACATTGTTTAAAGTTGCCTTCAGGCTACATGTACAATGCATACATAAGACACAAATGTACTTTGTGGTTTTATCTGGGTCCCATCTCTAAGGCAGCTGTCTCTCTCTCTCTTTCTCTCTCTCTCTCTCTCCCTCCCTCCCTCCCTCCCTCCCTCCCTCCGTCTCAATATGCAAATATCTCAAAACCTGAGAAATTTCAAAAATCAAAACCACTTCTGATACCAAGCATTTTTGAAAGAAGGATACTCTACTCATACAATCAAAGAAAATTCCCAGAGGTCGAGAGCTGGGGGTGGGTGCAGGGCCTGTGCCAAAGCCATAACACATGCAAAGCCCTTGGAGGAATCACACAGGTTTATGGGAAAAAACAGAAGCCCAAGTAACTGGTGAGAAACACTGGCAAGCGAAGTGTGAAAACCTGTCATTCAGACAAAGGATGCCCCCTGCCTCTGCAACAACAGTCTGTGTGCACTAAGCTACGACCCCACGGGAACAGAGAGGTCCTACTGGGACTCAGGGAGAACTGAGTTCCTCATCACAGGATGTCAGAGAGCCAGGAGTGTGGGACGGTTTTTCCCCTGTGCTAAGCCGATAGCAGGAAGACATAGTGAGAACTTGGACACGGGACCCCTGGAAACCCTGCCCATCATGACTTTTCCAGAGTGGGTTTCTAGAGTGAGTATTCTCAGGAAGGAGTTTAGACCACAAGAGTGACAGAAATAATGACAGGAAATGTTATGACGGGGGGGGGGGGGGGGGGGGTATCCCAAGATGTGTATGTGAGTTAATCCAGTACTTGGTGGTGCATGAGTTTAATCCCAGCCATTCAGGAGGCAGAGGCAGGAGGATCTCTGTGAGCTGGAAGCCAGTCTGATCTACATAATGAGTTCCAGAGCTACTACACACTGAGAACTATCTCAAAAAAAAAAAAAAAAAAAAAAAAGGCGGAATAATAATCCCATTTACAACACGGAAAACTGGTGTCATCGAGGTTGTAAGTGGCAGAGCCAGGACCTAGTTTTGCCTGGCTCTGGAGTTCACATCTTTATCCACAAGCTTTTCTCACCTCCAATCTGCTCACTGTTTGGGGATTTTCAATCACACCCTTTGGCCAATTCCTCCCGGGGACCAGCGTCTCAAAACACAGTAAATGCCAGTAAAACTATGGAGACCAGACGATGGTGGAGATGTACAGCATCCTGGCAGTCTAGCAGCCAGCAGCGTCAGTTACAAAAGGCAGTCCTGGTCTGCAGGACACAGAGCAGAAGCTTCCCACAAGAGCCTCTCTCTGAACAAGGCTGAGTTCCACAGTGAATCAAGGAGAGCCCTAGAAATCAGCTCAGGACATGCACAGGGCACCTCTGCACCCTTCCCTTGCATTATCAAGGTGGTCTCTGTGAGGTTCCTTTCTACTCTGACTTTCTTTTTTTCTCAGCATTCCTTTTTAAAAAAAAAAAAAATGGTTAAAACCATCTTACACAGTGAGAGTGACACGTGTTAGTAAATACAGCTGTTTCACGTAAAAGCAGTATGGGAGGCAGACACTAGGAACCGGTAAGGGGGCTGTTTAAAGAAAGATGGAAGGCCATTGAACACACACAGTCAGGACCAAGAGTTCTTCATGAAGCTCCAACCTACCCCTCCCCTAAATAAAGAAATCAAATGCATTCTTTAAATAGAACACAAAGCAGTGTGTCAATGAAAAAAAGATAAAGAACCGCTCCAACCATAATCTCTTCTGTATGGAACAGAGGCCAACCTGGGTTCAGCTGCTGGGGCAGGATGGAGAGACCGAGCAGAGAAAAGGAGACCAAGCGAGAGTGTATCGGGCACAGCCCACAGCCCATGTGCAGGCGAGGAGCCTGCCCCCACAAGGCTTAGTGTTGGAACAAAATTAGAGTGAACATCTCGAGCTGGATGGCGTCTGAGATGAGCAAATGGAAACACAGCCACAGCATCACTGTTACAAGTTTGTGGAGGGCTCCTATGTGCCAGGTACTGTTAAGCACTTCCTAGACATGATCACTTTAATCCTTCCAAAGGGGGACGGGAATTATACATACTTGACAGCTGGATAAATTGCAGTTGGGTCAATAATCACAGGCACAATGACGAGAGAACAATATGGCAGGCACCGTGCACAGCACGTTCCGTGGATTGCCTCGGGCTGCGTTCACAACATCCCCGTGTGATTATCATCCCTGTGTTACAGGTGTGGAAATGAGGTACAAAAGGGATTAAACAGACTGCAGTCCAGAGCAGCACAGCAGCAGCAGAGGTGCGACAGCAAGCATGTATGCCGCAGAACAGGACTCCAAACCTGAGCTTCCCGGCCAAAGCTCCAGGAGCTCGTGCACAAAAACTCTGTGGAGGGTCTAAATCCTTGCCTTCTTGCCCATCAATTTAGGCAAAAGATTCCACAGTCCTCACCCTCCTTCATTTTCACTTTCCTGGGTGTGGTGTGGATGGAGGCTGTGAATTCAGACAATAGACAGAAGACTGAAACAAAATAACAGTGGAAATGTGGGGGGGGGGTGCGCATGGGGGGTAGACTAGAAACCCCAGATGACTGGCAGACATAAAACTTAATAATGACCCTACAAATACACATCAATTAATGCCAGAGGAGCAGCAATCAAAAACCACAGAGAGCTCAGGATGCCACTGATGAGTTCCTGATTGGAAAGTCCTGTGGCAGAAACAGTCGGGCTTCCTGGCTCACTCCACTGGCATGTGCACAGTAGGAGTGTTGCAATGTTGCTAAGCAACGCCTGGCAACCAGACTTCAGAGCGGACCGTGCAGTAAGAGTCTTGGGGGGAACTCTACTAAGGCAATAATTCTAGTTCATGAAATTCAAATTTTAGATAGCAGTATCTCATGTAATAGATTACTAGGAGGTAGCCCTTGACCACCCATCAAAGTGCAAGTCTGTAAAGGCCCGTCTTGCCCTGGTGATTTTGAGGTTCATGAGCCTTTTAGTCAACATATACTTGTTGAAAACTTCCTAAGTGCCAGGCACTGGTCTAGGCACAGAGAAGGAGTATTGTGACAGCTCACAGGTGACTTGCATGTTCCATAAGGAAAAATCACAAAGACTACACCAGAGTCCTACTTTTAAGAAAAAGAAGCCGACAGGTGTAGCAATCTGTTCAAAGTTGTACAGTACCCTGGAGGAAGGCAGCCTCCTTGCTCTCTAGGCTCTCCAAGGAGAGTCCTATGCCTCTCTCTAAAAGGCCACATCACCATGGTTGGTCCAAAGAGGACTCATAACATGCCAGGCTGTCCCTGGTCCTCTGAGCTGGCCCTGAGGGCTGGGAGTACCAGAACGCTGGGTTTGGCGGTTGAACATCTTGGAAAGTCTCCCACTTGACCTCTGGACCTCTGTGGTCAAGTGAGGGAAAGCCTATGACACGGTGTCGGTTTTTATTGGACCCTACCACCGGCAAAGGCTGCTGTCATCTGGAGTGATGGAGAAAATTAAGTTACCACATTCTCACGTTTCAGGCTCTCGCCCGCTCTCCTTCGCAAACAGGAAATGTTTATTTAAATACAGCAGTTTCCAGCATGTTCTGGAGCCAAGTGGAAAAAGCAAAGATGTCCACTCTTGCTCCCACTTCCACTCTAGCTGTGGGTAAGAGGTGGGCCTATGCCTGCCTCAGGGCAGGACTGGGAAAAGGGGCCCCACATGAGGGTTCATTTTCATGCAGGCTGAGGCTGTGGTTGGAGAAGAATTACATCTGTGGGTTCCTTTTGTACTCAGAAGGGCAAATGCAACATCTGTTTACCCTGCACTCCCTGGTAAATGTTTTGTCTCAAGCACCGCCATTGACTTCCTCTGCACCCTGAGCCTCTGTCTTTGCCGCTCGCTCGGATAATAAATGACACCGAATTCTCCCCTCCGTTTATTTAGCTTACTTGTGGGTGTTACCTCCTCCTCCAGGAGGGGGAAAATTGTCAGTAGTTTATAAAAGACAGAGGGTTTCCTTCTCTGTGTGATGCGTTGACATTATGGGGAAGAACTTAGAACACAGACAATCCCCCAACTCTGATAGTGGCTTAATAATGACCAATTTAGACCCTGTTTTAGCCTGAAGCCAAGGCCAAATGGGGACTACAACATCCTTCTCACTCAGAATGTCCTAAAGCTCAGATGACTAGGGGAAATACTCTCTCTCTCTCTCTCTCTCCCCGTCCCCCCCCCCCTCTGGAAGACAACAACATAAATGGAGATGGAGCAAGCACTGCCTCTTTGTTTTAAAAACACAATTTCACCAATTGGGAGAACGGCTCTGCTGATAAAAATCAGTGTCCCATGACAGAAGGACCTCCAGGGGACTTAAAGGGCTCTTCAAGAAAGGTTCCCACTTCCGATCCTTTAAGATGAAGAGTTCGTTTTCTTCTGTGTATGCAATGATTTTAGGGACGGGGCAGGAATGCTACAGAAAGTTCAAGCAATGTTTAGTGTGTGTGTGTGTGTGTGTGTGTGTGTGTGTGTGTGTGTCTGTGTGACAAATTTGCAATCCTTAGCATGGTGTGGCTGAACAGTACTAAGATGTTCCATCTGAGTCCCTGAGAGCCAGGATGGGTAGCGAAAGGCTGCTGGTGGGGTGCCCTTGAACCTGAGGTGGCTCCGCCCCTGCCTGCTCTAAAAGTCTTAGAAAGGAGTTGAGAGGTCAGCCTTGGCAGCTCTCTCATATACATGCACTTAAAGCCAAAACCTTACCAGTGACCAAAGCTGCACCAGATAACCACAGACATGTCAGGGCAGCACCTACGCCGCCCATGCCGGGTGGTGACCACTGCTACAGAAATGACACCCACGGGAATGTCCTTCATCCAGAATCTTTATCTATTCTCCCCAGCTGTGGAGCAGATGAGATGTATTAAGTCGCCAGGGTCTCTGGGGGAAGTGGCTGGCATATTTGAAAACTTCTAACTAGCCAGAAGAGAGAGGCCCACTGCCCTGATCTTCCCACACTGACAACATGGTCCTGACCATAGAAATAGTTCCATGACTATGGAAATAGTTTCAAGAGAGCTGATGTGAAAGAATGATGGCAATCTATACCAAAAGCAGAGGCAACTGCGTCCTGCCCTAAGGTGAAAGCCCAGCTAGACCTTCCCCTCCCAGGAGTCTGTCCAGAGATCACAGCCCAGACTGACTCTGGATCCAAGGAGTCCGCAGGGTGCTGAAAGACCTGGGCTTAGAAGCCTGGCAGGCTGGGATTCAAACACTTCACTGGTTACATGATCATGAATACATGAGAGCCATGAGCATCGCCTGTGTAAGGAACAGGACTTCTGGGGAGGTCCAAGGAGGTACGGGGGAAGCACCCACGAAACATCTGCACAGTTACCATTCCCCTAACTGCAGCATTCACTGGAGGAGGGGAACTCAGTGTACCCATACCTACAAACACCATTCAAATGAGGTTTTCACTGCTCCGGCTAATACACAACCGAATGAAGGTATGGATGCCTGGATTCCAGCCCTTTTACTGATACTTATGTGCCCTGTTTTCTTGGTTAGTTTGCATTTCTGATCCTAATTTCCCAGCGCTAATGAAGGCTCAGGGCCAGCCCTCCAGGATTCTACTGCTCCAGCAACAGAACAAACACACTGCACTTTGAAAACAGCAAACAAAAGAAGACGTAAGGAAGGCATTTCTAAGAAGTCTCTGCCTAGACAGCCAACAAGAGGAAAAGGAAGAGAAGAGAGGAGGTGAGGTGGCAAGGGGTGGGCAGCTAGGGCACTTCAGCTCCTCCCTGGTCTCTCCTGACCTGAAGCAGGCAGGACTGAGGAAGGGTGTGCCCACCCCTAAGACAGGCTGGGCAGAGCGCAACTGGTCAGTGTAGCGACTGGAATTCTGATTAGTGCAAACCCTCTCTCACCGGCCCCCAACCGTGGACTGAAAGGAGCCCACCCCCGACGTCCAAACTTTGAATTTGGTCTTGAGGATCAAAATGATAAATCTTTCCAAAACGCTGACATAAGAAAAGTAAACATTTGGTTGCACAATTGGGGTTAAAACGAGGGTCAATCCACCCCACTCTCCAAGAGCCTCTCCCGCTAGCTGCCAACCCCAGGATCCGAGGCTGAGTGCGGTTTGTAAGATTATAGCGCTAGGTCTCATTTAAAGGGCTGTCAGCATTTCCATTCTCCGGCCCGTTTGGGAAGGCATTTATAACCCAGCCATAAAAAATTCACCCGGGCTGCAACTTGGCATCCCCAAAGCTGCGCTCCAGGCAGGGAGGGTGTTGAGAGCACCCACTCAGAATTCATCCGGTTCTTCAGAAGTTAAGACCTTCACATATACTCTGAACTTTCCTTGCAAGGAAAACCACACAGCAGCTGGCTCATTCTGATCTCCAAGGGCGGGGGGGAGGGAGGGTTGTCACATTTTTGGTGGCGGGGGGGGGGGGGGGAATGGGTCTCTCGGGTCTCTGCAATCGAGACTCCCCATCATCATCTGGCTTGCTCCATCGCCCTCTCTTTAAGAAGCAAGGAGCATGGACACCCCTTACACACAACCTCAAACCTTGAGACCACCACAAGTCCCCCAGCCCTTGCCTTCTGCCAGCTTTCTTCTCTGGAGCTGTCAGCGGATAAGCTCCCCAGAGACCTCACCTAGAGAGGCACTACCTGGTCCCCATCGCCGGAGAACTCCGACACTTCCCTCCACACCTGCCCAAAGCCACGCTACCCCCAACTTAGCGAGAGTGTCTGATGGCGGAGGGGAGAACTGAGGTCGTCCCCAGCGCGCGCGGGAGAGGAGGGAAGGACCTGGCGCCTGGAGGGCGACTCTGTAAGAGCCGGGTGGGTGGCCTGCGCGGGCGGGGTGGGTACTCACAGGCGCTCTGCGTTGCGGGGGATGCCCCGTGGAACGGCGCGCAGGCCCAGCCCGTGGCAGTCCACGCTAGCGGCGGAGCAGGTACACTTGGTGGGGCAGGCGGCAGCAGGGGGTCCGCTCAGGACGCTCGCCAGCGCCAAGGCCAGCGCCAGGCGGGCGCGCACGGCGGCGCCGGCCCAGGTCCGCCCCGGGGCCATGGTGTGCAAGCGCCCGAGCCCAGAAGAGGCTGCCTGGCGCGGCGGGACACGAGGAGCCCGAGGAGGCGCGCGGGCGGCCTCGGGGGCGGGCGGCGGAGTTGGCGCGGAGGAGGGGCGGGCGCAGCGCTCAGGCGCACGGGGCGCGGGCGGAGCGGGGCGCGCCGGGCGGCGGCGGCAGCAGCAGCTCCATCCGTGGGGCTGACGCTGCCCCGCTGCGCATCACTCACGGTGCCCAGGTACCGTGCGCCCCCGGGTCCCTCTGGGTCGCCGGCAGAGGCGCGGGCTCAGTCTGCGTCCTGGGCTGAGCGCTGGGGATTACGGCGCCCCGGGAAGTCCGGCTCAGGGCTGGGCTCCCGAGCACGGCGGCGGCTAGGGCACCGGGTGGCCGGGAGAGCTGGCCGGCGCTCGCTCTCTCCATTCACTGAGCAGAGCAGACACCGGAGACGCGGGGCCCGGCCCTCCCGCCCCCCTCCCAAAACACCAGCTCCGCCTCCTATTGGCTGCGCGCGCGTCACGTCGACTAAGTTGGGAACTTTGCTGGAGCAACCAGGAGCCTGGAGGGAGGAGGCAACAGGGGAGCTAGAGGAACCCAGCTGGGAAGGAAAGGGACTTGGCCAGCCTGGCCCCAAGAAAGAAACATTGAAATTCACCTATTCTTGGGAGCCAAAGACCGATAAAGCTAAAGCTAGTGGCTCTTTTTTTTTTTTTTTTTTTTTAATTCTAGCACTGAGTTGAATAATCAGTCCCAACATGGGAGCATCAGAAAGGAAACCTCGGGTTTTTTGTTTTTTGGAGGGGGGGGTGGTGTTTGTTTGTTTGTTTTGGTTAAAAAAAAGCCAAAGTTAGACTAAATGTAGTGCTTACCCCGAGGTTACACAGCTTCTAGGCATGCTGTACCCTGGCACATTTATCCATGGAAACTTTGTCCCTACCCCATCTAGTATTTACTACGATCAACAACTACTTACTACAGACTTACGCGTGGGAATACACTCCACAGCCACTCAGGGTCGGTCGGTTTCTCTCTCTCTCTCTCTCTCTCTCTCTCTCTCTCTCTCTCTCTCTCTCACACACACACACACACACACACACACACACACAGTTCCTGTGGTGAAGGTTACCGCTGGCATATTCTACCAGGAGAAATCCTGGTCAGATTTGCCCAGCAATGCCTGCTTTGTGGCCGAGAGTGGTAAAGGCTGGAACTTGGACCCCTGTATTGACACCACCACTTCAGGGTCCTATTTGGATGACTCTGAAGCAATCATGTCACCTGTGAGCCTTTGTCTCCTCAAATAAAGGTGCCACAGTCCTGTCTAACCTCCATGGCGCATCAAAGAAGAGAAAGTGATTTTGCAAAATAGTGCCTTAGCCTGCAAGGCACCCATCATCCCTTCCACCCCCAACCCCCTCAGCCTTGCCTTCATAATGCCAGTGCCTGCTCTAAATTGGCTGGTCTGAGCTTTTCCAGATGCCGGTGGGGAAGGGCTGTGTTAGAGGCTCCATAAATACTTGTAGGAATGATTTTGTTTGTTTGTTTGAAGGGAAGGAGCAGGAACAGAAGGAAGTATTGCCCAGACTTCCTTGAGATCCCCTCATATGGGAAAGGTCTGAAAGAGCCTTGCTTACATACACACACACACACACACACACACACACACACACACACCCTAAACCTATACTCTTAACTATATGCAGTCACATGCCTTTTCACACACACATACACACAGACACACAGACACACACACACACACACACACTGTGCAGTCTCATACACAGGAGAACATGTATGTTCACACACCACGAACAACTGTGTTTCTGAAAATTCTCTTTCCTTTCATGTGAATACTATTCTGCTTTCTTCATTTTCCTTAAAGGAAACATTCAGCTACTTGACTACATACTATAAATATATAGCAGAGGTGCAAATTTTATTTTATTATACTTAGCAGATTTTTGGAGTCTTAGCTCCAGGCACCGAACTCTCTCTCTCTCTCTCTCTCTCTCTCTCTCTCTCTCTCTCTCTCTCTCTCTCTCTCACACACACACACACACACACACACACACACACACACACACACACACACACTCATACACTCATACACTCATACCCTAACTCCGGCATCATTCATAAGAACATGAAATGCGGTTTTCTGCTGTTATTCTTGGGAATAATTTTCTGCCCAGATGCCGCTGCCATCGCCCTCTGGTGGCCAGAAGGGAGCTAGGCTCTGCTTCTCGGGGTGACTTCAGCATTTAAGAACTCCAAACATGCCTTTGCCTCCTTCCTCTGAAGCTTTTCTACAAACCTTGAACCAATTTAGTACCAGGACTGAGGCAGATGAGAGGACCAGGCAAGTACCCAAGGGCACAAAAGCATCTCAGACCGTCTGGAGCAGCTAAGAGTAGAGTTGTCTTTGTTTTCTGAAATGCATGCATGCTAAAGCATGGTTTGCAGCCCTGAAGGCTGGGTCTGGGTGGGTTCTCTGAGCACAGTGGGAAGCCTGTGTGTTTCTATTTAAGCTGCTGGAGGGTTTGAGAGCCTCCTGGATCTTTAAATGACTTCATAGGCATCAAATGTGCTGCTTCCTGGGAGAAGCCCCTTAAAATAGACCACACGGGTCCTTCCGAATCAGTCAGGCATCTATCTGTAAGGAAGGGGCAAGTGGAAAAGACACAGGACACAGGTACATGGAACACCACGGGGTGCAGGACCCGAATTACTTGGATAGAGAAGGCCTTAGAAAACACCAAATCTGGGAGCTCTACACCTACCTGTCTTCTGACGATGGCTGGGTCTACATGTTTCTTCTTAGGGGGAGAGGGTTTCCCTGGCAAAGATAAAAGTGTCGCTCACTCTACCCCTTCTTGGAGATTTGCTGTAGGTTTGCTGACTCTGGTTTCGCAGTTAACCTCTTCTGGTGTTACCATAAAACTCTCTTGGAATATAAGCCCGGAATCTCAAATGTAATGCAGCTCTTGTCTTTCACTAGAAAGGACACTGAATCCCAGAGAGGTGGACATCTGTGCAAAGCGACTCAGCTAATTAGTGAGAGGTTTTTGGAATAGGACCCAGGGCTCTGTTTCCCCTCTGCCTAACTCTGGGGCATCTTCACAATGTGTCAGTCTCCTCCTGGAAGAATTAGCCAGCCCCACTGGAGAAGTCTGGGTAAATCATTAGGAGGTCAGGCTGCTGGGTAGAACTTTCTATGCCCATATGCCAAAGATAACTTTCACTCTGTGGTATGATTTTCAGAGTTCTACAAAAGCCGTTTTAGCCAACTTTTTAAAATTTCCCCTTTCTTTTCCAGTCTTTAAAGCAAACCCCTGATCCCCCCAGAAAACCCACTTCAGGCCTCTCTTCACCTGTTTTGTTTCCCTACCAGGCCACCATAGTCAGATGAGGTTTTCTGGTTGCAAACAATACACAATAATAGTAGATCATCAGGATCATAAAAACTTTATGCTTGAATAAAGTCTTGGGTAACACAAAGACTCTTAAGGAAAGACCTTAAAAGGGCTTCAAAGAAGACTAGACCAAAGGCAAGACGTCATAAGATTTCCAAATTCCTAGTAAGGATTTAAGGTGCGGATTACTTTGGACTGGTCACGTGATCACTCTTCTCACTAGAGAAGACAAAAAGCGATTGGTACCGCTTCCATGTAAAGTCCAGTTGGCTGGCAGGGAGGAAGGAGCTCCTTTGTCAAAGGAAAACAGACAATGCTGTAAGGTTGTTAGCTGAAAAGATGGCAGGGGTGTGAAAAGGCAGCATGCCTGGAAAGCAGCTCCTCCGTCTCACAGCACACAGCTACTCCATTCCCACTCCTGTCCAGTCTTGCATCTGGCCCCTCCTAGTCTGTGGTCCTGCAGGAATTTGGACCCTAGATTCAGATGTATGGCTGTTGCTCTCCTTGGCTCCCACATATATTATTACTTCATTGTTTAATTGCTTTGGCTCTGTGGATCTAGAGTTTGTCCTGAAGATCCAAGAATCTTTCTAAGATGCAATAATAAACTTGGAGTTATTCTACCAGCTCATCTGCCCCCCCCCACCTTATACCCACTCAGTACTTCCCCAAGAACATCCTTTTCTGCTCTTCTGTCTGCTACCTCTGGCCAAGGTTCAGCTTGTCTATCAGTCTCTCCAGATCAGTCCCTCCAGGAATCCTAGATGGTCCAGACTATTAGATTCTTGAGGACAGTGACCCTGCCTAATCCATTGCTTCCAACCATCTATTTAAAAACATCAAGCATACAGAGAGATATGCTGCATCAACTTTGGAATGCTCAGTGCCTACAGGTCTAAACAAACCTTTGGTGACTGCTAGATGACTGATTGTGTCGATGATCATCCCTATCAACTAGCTTATTCGGCATCCTACGACAGGTTTACTTATTGTGACCAACATTACTTAATCTTTCAGGGGAAGGGGGAGGCTCCATTCTTCAGTGCTCTTGCAGAGCGTGTCCATTCTCCTCTCCTTCCATCCTGATATATTTACTTCTCTTCACTGCAGCTAATCATTTGTGCCAGTGATGGTCCAGTGGATTCCTCAGATGCATCCTCTGCCCACTGTCAGAGGCAGTTATACCTCCAGGAAGCTGACCTATTACCTGCACTTCGGCAGGTCTGACCACATGCAGAGCTGGCTCAGAGAGCTGGAGGGGAGAGCTTAAGCTTTCCTCTACAAGAGCTAGAGCCTGGCCTTGGCTGCCTTCTTCTGCTAATGGGGGAAGTTTGTGTCCAGCATCCCTCTCCTCCATCTACCTGTCTCCTTGGTAACCACTATCATCCTCTATCTCCTATAGGAGGTAGGTGTTAGAAGTGGTTTTCTATCATTACTAAGCCTTGACTGCTTCCCATCTGTGACTGATTCCTGAATTCTGCCTCCTCTTCCCCTACAGTCTCTCCACTGGCTTTCTTCTGCTGCTTCTTCATGTTGAGTTAGCCGTTTACCACAAGGGACCCTGAAGCTGACAGTCCCTCACGGAGCTACCTACAGGTCTTTAGAGGGTCAGGGAACAGGGACTCAGGGAGAAGATAAAACCCCCTACTTGATTCAGATGATGCTTTATGTTAAATCTTACTAGAGGAGAAAATAACTCATGTGTGTAGATTTTAGGTCATTTCCAGAGAGCAGAATTGAGGGTAAGGCTCTATCAGTTGGACCTGGAAGGACACTATTATTATTATTATTATTATTATTATTATTATTATCATCATCATCATCATCATAATATCTATTATTATTGTTGTTGTTGTTATTTTATCACAGATGTTTTTCTCTCTTTCTCTCCAGAGAAAGAAAGAGTACTAAAGGTTTATAGCTACCTTGAATCAATCCAAAGACAGGATCTATGCTACCTAGATACATTTTTGGTGCAGGAGTATGTGATTTTAAAATAAACTCTCCTAGAGAAGAAGAAAGAGGATTGACTAAACCCCAGGCTCACCAGTAGCAGACAAGCATCACTCAATGTGTGGCTGTGACTCAGAACTTTCTTCTTCTCATGTGCTCTTACCTCCATCATTTTTGGGACTCACATGATCTAATCATTGTCCTTGCTCAGGGTTTATCCAACTAGAACTGGAGAGAGCAATCCAGTCACCTGTGGTTGTAAAGCTGGGACATGTAAAAGCGGGAGCCAGTGGCCTCATAAGGTGATATAACAAAAACACTAAATTTACATATTTGCCTAGTCTGAGTAGCAATCATTTGAATTCATCAATGAAGAGAGTATTTATTGAGAAGTCCTATTTTTCCAGAAGACCTGGATATAGCTGTCCAAACTCCAGTTGAAAAAGAAAAATTAAGATACACAAAAAGTTTTTTTTAAAAAGTGGGGTATAATAAGTGCTGCTGGTGTTGTTCGGATGAGTGCTACACAAATTCTGAGAGGAAACCACTTGAAGCTGGGTTGAAAGGACTGAGGAAATACAGTCTGGCTTTGAAGGACATATAGGGAATGGTCCTACACTGAGGGAAGTAAAGGTAAAGCTGCAGGGGTAGGGAGTAGAGGGCATAAGAAAACGGATGTGGGGAAGACGGAGAGTAAGAGAGGTGGGTGTTTTCTATTGGCTTGAAAGTCAGTGTGGGGAAAGAGCTCTGGTACTTGCTGTGTATCTGACTGTGGCTTGGCTGTCTCACCTTAGCAATGGGAGGTCCTGTGCAAAGACAATGGCCTGGCACTTGAGGGGTCATCTAGTTTGAAATCCCCAGAAATGTGTCCCCAGAGTGACTTTTCCCGAGACTGATCCTATTTCCCTAAAGTTGGGCATCAAGAAACAACCCAGCCGGGTGTAAGGTCACACCCTTGGTGCTCAAGGTCACAACCTTGGTCCTCGAGGCCATGGTATCATCTGAGAGCTGTGCAGAGAAAAATACCATCCCAAGCCTCTCAAAGACTGGAGGATGATTTATTTCATATCCAAACAAAGCAAGGTCTGTCACTGGGGAAAGGGTGCTCCAAATTGAAGAGTATTAATCACCCAATTAACCAAAACACCTGTGCATAAAATGTGTCCCACCCAGGAAACCATATTAAACAAAGCAGAGAATGTGCCACACGGATTGATGGTAACATCTGCATCCTTTGCTGGCCTTCTTGAACAGTGGGGGCTCAATGCATCTCTAGCCAGCTGTTGGGCTTGAAGAGGCATCAGGATGGCAGCTTTGTTCAGCCAGCAGAAATGACAGCAGGCTCAGAGAATCTCCTCAGGTAACTTGGTTGGAAACATGGACATCTCTGGATGTGCCGGGCACAGCTCTGAATATTTTGCATACATTAACAGTATAATCCCCATAATAGTCAACAAAATCCTCTGTTGTGGCTGAAGCTTACTTGTAGCTCCAAGACCCAATTTCTTCTTCCAGACACACAGGAAAACTACATTTCCCAGCCTGCTCTAAAGTTAGATTGAGGGTACATCCCTCATTCTGACCAATGGAATATGGACAGAAATGATAAATACCACTTTCAACTGATCTTTGAAGTCTCTTGTATAAAAATCCAAGCCCTGTCCCATTGCCTGTTGTTTTGGATATACAGGAAGAATCCAGGGAAGTGTCCTGGGATATCCTGCAAAGATGGTGGAGATATATGAATGGAGGTACTAGAATTACTATGTAAAAGGCAATGGCAATAATTAAAAAAAAAAAACCTTAAATCCTCCAATGAGGTTTGGAAGTTCAGTGTTACTCCATCAACACTAATTAATCCAGGTCAATACAGGAATGCAATTTTGACACTTATATTCCCCAAATCCCATGGGACCAAATTGAAGGGGAGAGTGTTACCCTTACTTACAAGGTAATCATTTTTTAAAACCCCATTTCTTTTTTGTTGGTTTGTTTTTCATTTTTATGTGTATGAACGATTTTTAAGCATGTATATATGTGTACCACATGTGTACCTGATGGCCACAAAGGCCAGAAGAGGGCATTGGATTCCATGGAATTGGAGTTACTAATGGTTGTGAGCTGCCACGTGGGTACTGGGATCCAGGTTGTCTTCAGTAGAAAGCTCTGATTGTCTTCCCATTACCTATTTTGTATGTTTGTGGGTTGTATAGGGGTGTGGGTATAGTGTGTGCAGGTGGTATGCCTGTGAGCATGCACAAACATATGCAAGTGTGTGGAGGTCTGGGGTCAATATCAGATGTCTTTCACTCTCCACCTTTATTTTTTGAGACAGGATCTCTCACCAAACCTGCACATCTAGGGTAGCTAGGGTAACTGCCCAGTGATCTTCAGGGATCCACCTTTCTCTGCCAACTCTTCACTCAAGCCTGGGCTTACAGGTACAGATCACCAGGCCCAGCTATTCTCATGGGTTCTGAGGATTCAAACTCAGGTCCTCAGGCTTGTTTGACAGACTCTTTACTGAGAGAGCTATCTCCACAGCCCTCCCTGACATTTCTTATTCTGCCATTCAACTCGTGTGTTATTCTGCAAAAGAAAGTATGATTTCTATTTTCATGGTCTTGTTTAGGAAACAGACACAAAAGAATTAAACAAGACACTTAAATATAACTGCAAACTGTAAAGTATTTGGAAGGTGTGTCCTGACTGACATTCCGTTTCTGTAACAAATACCTAATAAAAAGAAGAGGTTAACTTTGACTCCTGCTTTTGGAAATTCTACTTCATGACTCGTTCATTGGCCCATCAGCCTGGGCCTGTGTCAGCACGTTGTGATGGGGAGCAGAGAGCAAAGCTGCTCACCTCCTGGTGTCCAAGAAACAGAAAGAGAGAGAGAGAGAGAGAGAGAGAGAGAGAGAGAAGCACAAAGAGCCTGGAGTACATGATCCCTCTCAAGGTCATGCCTTCAATGGCC